>NC_064881.1:44789086-45108836 GCF_929443795.1 Astur gentilis | reverse complement strand
CAGGATGGAGAGGAACATCATGTCCCAGGAGAAAGATCTACCATTTTTTACTCCTCCCATCCCCTTTGTACAGCTTTTCCAGCCTCTCCCACAGCCCTGTTTCAGTTCTCGTTCCCATTTCCCTCTAGCCTGACCTCCACCCCTCATCGCTGGGGCTGCAAAACTCCTGGGAAGCCTGAGGATAGCTCCAGAAGTTGGATTTGCAACAAGGAATGAAGTCCTGAGCTGAAAACTGAAATCAGAAGTGGGCCACCAGCAAAGAAGTTGGCAGCATCTTTCCCTGGGAATTAGACCCTTTGGAGATCTGTGGTGCTCAAGTCTGTATAGCACATAATGAGAGACAGTCCCTCTCCTCAAAAAAATTTACAGTCTAAGCTTCATAGGGGAGGCCAAAGCATGGGAAATACATGGTGGGGAATAATAATCAAGGACACAAAATGAGATTCATTGAGAGAAAAAAAACTTCACTTTAAAATCAGAAATGATGGGGGGAGAGGTAAGATTGCAAAGCATTACATATAGATGTAGATTAAGATAGGATTTCCAGATTTCAGTATTGCTAATTTTCAGAGGGCTTTTTTTTTTCTTGGGTTTTGGGGGTTTTTGGTTCAGTTTGTGGTGGGTTTTGTTTTGTTTTGATGGTTTGGGAGGGGTAGTGGTGTTTACATAGAAACCCCAAATCTGTTCCTTTTTAATTTTTATTTTTCTTCAGGCAGGGTATTTTGCCTTTTAGGCAATGAGATTTACTTTTTTTCCAGTAAAACCCTAAGGTTTTATTTATCTTTAGGTTTAAAGTGTAAAAACTACCTCTACATTAGTTTAACCCTTCTATTCTCCTTAGTGGATCCTTTCATCAATATTTTACACCTTTTACACACATCTCATGGGTAGCAGGCTGGTAATTTTTAAGCCCAAATTTACCATAAGAAGTCAGTCCAAATTTAATAATAAAATAACTTAATAACCATACACACAGCACTAGCTGAAAAAAAAGCCTCTGAGGCAACATGAGTCATAACGATCCATTACTTGCTGTCCTTTGCTTTTTCCCTCTTCTGCCTTCCACAATTAAATCCTAATGGTCATGAAGAGATTCTCTGGGGCTTTTTCACAATGTACTTTTTCTCAAAAGCATCTACAATTGCTCGTGCAGCATTGTTCAAAACATACAAATAAGCTGCCCCATCCAATATTTTAAAAGTAGGATTTTGTTGCCAGTTGGAGCGGGTTTAAAGTGCTTTTCACCAATTACCATTTGAGAGAGGCCAGGGAAGAGATGTTTATAGAGATGTACTGCACTGTAGGGGTGGATGCAGCCGCTAACTTCATGGGGGCTGTGCAGCGTTACTGCCTCTCACGTCAGACTGTGCACTGCACTGAGCACTGCTGATGGAAGGAATAAATCCCATTAAACTACTACCTTTTCTGCCTTTTTATTCTCCCTGCAGCAGGCTAAGGATCAAGCCTTGCAGATCGCATTTGGGGACATCTCTGATTTTGCAATGGGGCCCAGAGCAGTTACTACAAAGACATGATCTCCCAGCTACAGCCTGACTCCTTCTCTCACTCTCTTATCCCTGCTCGGCTTCAGAAGCTGTAAATTTCCACCCACAAATGACACAGGAGCTGAGTGAGGATAGCTGATTTGGCCACTCCTATTGGAAAAAAGAAAGGGGGAAGGAAAACACATCCAATAAATACGATGCCAATGTCAATTAATTAGGGAGAGGGAATAGTTTTGAATTGTTCACATAGGGCAGCACAGTTTAGTGGCAATTTTTTCTTCTTTAAATAATCAAAAACAAAGTGTTGAGATTTCTGGATGGGATGTGAAGGAAAATTCAGGGGTTTAAATACATAGGAAAAGAGAAAATTCAACATTCTTATGGACCTAGTCTGGCATAACACACATAGCTCAGTATAATCACAAGAGTTCAAGTTCAGACCGACACTATGCTTCACTCATCATTGCTGCTCTCACAGAGCCACAGCCTACCATCTCTTCTGCGGTACTGCCAACCTCAATGTTTTTTATTACATCTCACATTATTTCATTTTTTTTTCTTTAAGACCCTGCTCCTGGAAACATGCATTGCTCAAGAATCTCAGCTTTCTCTTGGAGAAAATTAAGTTTCCAGACCTCACTGTTGCAGGACAAGGCTTGGAAAACATGAATCTTAGTCAAACCTAAAAGCCTCAGAAACCAGAAGGAAACTCAGAAGAATCAAACCATCTTTCTCTCTCTCTTTTCTTTTTCTTTTCTTCTCTTTTCTTTTCTTTTCTTTTCTTTTCTTTTCTTTTTTTTTTTTTTTTTTTTTTTAAACACCTCCTTGCTTTTAAACCTGTCACATGATTGTTCTGATACCTGACTCAAGATTTCTGAGTGCCCGAGGCTGGAAGTCCAGCTTCCCAAGATGAGGAGGTTTGCCAACGAGGAGCCTAACGGTTCTGAGCGAGAGGCAAAATGAACACAACAGCATCCCTGAGCTATGCAAAACTTCAGTCCACAGGGATGAATCCCTACATGATTTGAAAACAAATGTTGGACTGTGTCTGCTTATGGCTTCCCTCCAGGCTGCCTTCCCCTTCGGTGTCCAATTGCATGAGCTGGGCAAGAATGCTCTGTAAATATTTAGCAAATGCACCTGAGGCAGGAGCCACAGCTATGTATTCCTTAATGAGGGAGGCAGAGGTCTCTCCAAGATGTAAAGCCAATGACTTTCTGGCGATGCTTCCATTGTCTGTAGAGGAAGCCTTCTGATGACCATGACTCTAATCTTGACATATTAATTAAGTGCCTAAACTCAGGTTGGATGAATCCAGGATGAATCCTCATGTCTTTAACAGCTGCCTCTTGGAAAAGTGAGGACTGCAGGGATCCTTACTGCAATCATGGAGTGATCCTGCAACTAAGAGACTGCTCTTAGTAGTGGCTACCTGAGCCTAGTCACAGAAGAGTGTAGACAAATCACTACCCAACATACATATTTCATTTTTCAAAGTGTGTCATATGGATTAAAATATCTGCCACATTCATCCCTTCTGCCTGCAGGAGATCACGGTGGTATGCAAAAAGAAAAAAAAGTTAATAGCTTCCTTCAGATGTTCATTAACAAACACTGGGGAAAATTTGCATAGAGAGTTTCATACAGAGGTGCCTTAAAAAAAGTCCTTTTAATTGGGTATTTCAAACCATAAACTATGGCGGTGGTTTGAGGGGTGTGCAGTATCTCTCACAGCAAGAAGCAGAGATTTTGACTCAGGGGTCACTGAGATAGCAAGAATATGCTTTCTGCTACTCTCCATGAAAACATCTAAAATACCTCCTTCTGCACACACTCCTCTCAGACTTGCTGAGTCAGCTGAATTCAGCAGCGGTTCCTTCCATGCAGGCCGTGCTCTGGGCAGCAGATGCAGGGGTTGACCAAACTATTCTCTGCAGTTCCACCCCAAATATTTGTGGTTCCAAAAACTGGAAACTAGAACCACGCGTGTCTCCATGCCCAAGCGTTGGGGAGGAGAAGGTAGCGATAGCCCTGTGGGATGCGGGTAGGTGGGAGTTAAAAGGATAGCAGAAGAGGTTGCAGAAACACGGGGATGTTTAGGTGGAGGAGGGTGGCATGGTCAGAAGACAATACATAGATGCAAAAAAACCAGAAACCAAGAGGCTGATCAGAAGCAAAAGAATTTCCAAAGCCTGAAGTTTGGAAATACCAGAATTAAAGTTGCCAGGGTCCCAGTGTGTATAAGCTTTATGATACAGTCTTTAATTAGGTGACCACATACTATTTTTTCCACAGAGCCTAAAGATCATTTTCAGTGCAGGGATTGGGCGCGGTGCTGGGCGCAAAGGCTGTTGTCCCCAGCAGTCCTGCTCCTACGGCAGGGGACAGCTGCAGGGATAACAGGGCAGAGCTGTGCGAGCAGCAGCAAAGATGCTCCCACGGTTGGGGAAAGCAAAGCCTCAGATCCAGCAAGGCAGGGCTCTTCCCCTGCTCTCCGACACCGTGTGGGGAAATCACCGATTCCTGTATTTTCACAGCCGGTCACTAGTTGATGTTTTTTGTTGGATATGTCGCTTAATACTCCCAGCTCTAGGGAGGAACATATGCACTTGAAGCCAGCAGGTGCTATGCTATGGGAGTTAAAAGGATGGTAGAAGAGGTTTCATGAGGCATGAGGCTGACCCTCCTCAAGTACCCTGCTCCGTGTTACAGCCCGCTTTGGATAATTATGTCCTTCTAGTAAACCCTGATAGAAGCACCAGAGAAAAGAAGTGTTTTCAAGTCACTCAAGGGCTGGATGGAGCACCTTCAGTATTGGGGTCACAAACTGCCCAGAGCAGATGATAAACTAGCTGCTGGGGCTTGGCAGAGAATCAGCGCAGGACCCTCATCCCCACACATACGGTGTTTGAGAGGAGGCTTCACAGCCACCCTGGACATCGGCATTACCTCTCCTTTTGTGAGCACCACCCAGCAGCGGCCATGCTCCTCTAATACTGCAGGGGTGGATACAACATTAGCAGAAAACCCGCGGCAGCAGCGGGCCCCCAGCTACGTTATGGTGCTCCCCTCGCTGCTGCTGCTGCTGGGCTCAAATGTGCCAACAGCCACGGGGCGACCTTATGGAGGTCATTACCCTGAGCCCCTGCGTCTCCTCTCCTCGTATTTTGTCTCTCTGGTTTTTTAGACTGGTAGCTTTTAAATCAGGACTTATCCTCACTGCCTTTCCACACAATGAGACATGATTTTAGTCCAGGTTTTTTAAGGCCTCTCATAATCCAAGGAAAACCATCTAAAGTACTCCCAGGTCTTTACTATGTCACCACCGTTACAATGGTATCGGTACTGTCATTTCAATTTTTCTGTTCATCTCCAACACTACAGGAGCACTCTGGATGCACACACAAATATTTGTGAAGGTGTTTGTTGCTGACCCAAAGAGAAGTGTGTTACTTTGGACCTTCCTTCCTTTTAAACATTAACACAAAGAAAAATAAAGGAGAACCAGAAAGAAAGCAAGCAGCTCACACAGCAAAATCACTTTCGAGCAGAAATGACTCAGCCATTTTCTGCTTAAACACAAACACATACACAAAAATATCCCTGCCACATTATGCAGAAATCACCCTTATTTCAGCCGGAAAAATAAAGAGCCGCTGAAGCAATATGAAAGCAGCCAAAGCCAGCCAGCTCCTGTGCCGAATCCACCGCGCTGCCCTCCCCCTCCACTCTGCTCTTCTGCGGCTTAAATCTGACAAAAAGAAAAGGGTTTTGAAAATCAGGAGGGGAGGGGGATTATTCCTGGCCTGAAATCAGACTTTTGCTGCCAAGTTTCAGCCAGAAGCAATTTCTTACAGCTGAGTTATAAAACTCTGGGAAGAAAAAGAGGCTGGGAGAGAGAGAAGGGAGGGAGATGGAGGAATTTATAATGGGAAGGCAGGCATGACCTTCGCTTCAGCAACATTAGTGGGTGATGCTGGAGTCTTTCAGGGGCAGAAAGATCTTGCAGTAAACCAAAAAGATGAGACACCTTAGAACAGCAACAAGAAAATTTTTTGAGATCTTTTCTTTCTTTCTTTCTTTCTTTCTTTCTTTCTTCTTTTTTTAATTTATTTAGTTTTCAGGCCATTCTTGGGGTTTTTTTCTGAGTTGTTTTAAAGTACCTGTCAGCTAAACCACTGAGTCATATAAGCAGATATTGTCATTTTACCGGTGACAATGTTTCTTGAACTGTGTTTTTGGCCTGTGTTTTACCTTTGGCAATTATTGAAAACCCTCACAAAAGTTCAGTTAGCCAAAGGCCAGTAGGTATCAATTATAGTTCATATGCATAAAAATTGCTTCTTAAAAATTGTTTTCCATGTTTTCTAAGGTTGCCTATTAAATGCTAAAAAGCTGGACATTTCTAACTTCAGACCAGTGGCTCAAATACCAGCCATTAATCTTCTTGTGACTATTTAAAGACAAGGCTGTGCTTGTAATTCAGGACTCCTCTGATGCCCCAAGTATATGTGTAAACACTGAAGAAGAAAAATGTGCCAAAGACATGGAGTTGTGAAGCAACTTGGCTAATACCACACATAGGCTTTTGGCAGATGGAGGACCTGTGTCTCGTTGCAGAGTCCAGAGCTGTGCACTTTTTATCGCTGTTCTGACCTCAGGACAGTGTTTCCCATCCTTGTTAATTAAAGGGTGCACTGTTCCTTTGGAAACAAAATACCAAATAGACAAAGAAAAATATTCACAGAAAGTTTGCTGCAATGTTGTAGCAATGTTTTTTATTTCCAACTGCATAAAAAATAGATTAAAAGATAAACATCCATTTGTTACTTTTATTTCACCCCTGTTTTGTTCGCTTCCATGTTTGAAGGTTTCTGTGCAGGAGGACTTTGGATGGGTGGGAATAGGGTTTACAACATTTGTGGCAATGCCTCCTGATAGTCAGCACCAGTCAGCCCTGTACAAGGGCTTTGCTCTACTATAAACTGCTTCTTAGCGAGCTTGAAGTTGACCCATGCTGTCCATGCTGATACACCCTCGCTCTGACTGACAGAAAACACTACAGTGCAGAAAAATAACAATTCTGTCTTCAAGCCATTTACGTCTTTGGTCTTGTGGCTTATACCACTAAACATGACAGCATCTGTGGTTTACGTAGAGGTTTACCAGAGATCAGCTACCAGAGGTCATTGAACAGTCATTGACGATATCATCTATAAGGTAGGATCTGATTTAGTTGAGAATAGAGATTTCTAGTCACTGTTGATCTTGAAATGTTTATTAGTTTCATTGTATAAGCATAGGGCAGGGCCTCCCACTTCCATCTTATACACAGTTGCATTTGGGCTCAAGGCACCAGGAGCACCAATATTAAGGATAAATGATGTCTGGGTTGGTTGAACAGTACATTTCTTTTCTGTTTTGGCAATGCTGTGAAGGGCTTCATGTATCCCTGGGCCAGTTTGGGGAACTGGTTGCGAAAGGGAACTACTCATTGTTGGACTTTAAGGAAGCAGTGACTATGCCATAGCCTACAGAGGCAGATCAGTTCAGATGATGCTCAGGAATTGTCCTATTCATCTGCTGGTGGTTGTTCATATGCATGCTCATGTGAGAGTCACTGATTTAGGACCTGAATAAGAAATATGAAGGAAATGCTCACCTTGCAGTAACTGGGTTTACAAGTCATGAAAACATGTCTCTCTCCTCCACATTTGGTGTATTTTTTTAAAAGACCCGTCAGTGCACTCTGCTGCACAGCAGCCATTCATGTAGCTAATTTCTTTTATACTGTCTAAAAATAGTTCACGGGTTTGTATCAAGTACCCTTTGTTCTGTATCAGAATTAGGAACGGGGCCAGACCATACCCAATTACTGAAGTTACCACTGATGCTGGAAAGTATGAAAAAAATTAAGTCCGAAGTTATCCTTGGATTTCATTTTGTGACAAAGTTTTGCCAAACCACACTTACATGCTACACAATTAGAAAAAGAAATGGATTCAAAAATTGTGGAGGTCTTTCAGAACTGAAGTCCCATTTTTATATATCAGTTCAACCAGATCTTCAAAAACAGGTAAGTATCTAACTCCCACTGAAGTAATTTGAAGATAGTTGGGTTCTGGGTGTCTTGGATGTTTAAACACACTGGACTTGAAAGGTGCTAGATCTTACATCTTATTAAAAGTAAAAAAAAATGGGCTTGCAAGTGACTTGTCCTGACTGAAGGCATTTAACTAGCATCATCCTGCTGTCAACAAGACTTGGGGTTTGAGCTAAAATGGTGTCCCTCATAATTTTTCATTGGAAAACTGAAAATAAAGCCCTTCTGATTTTGAGTATTCATAGGCAAGATGCCTAGCCTATATTCTATGCAGTTTCGTGTTCTTATATCACAGCTGGTGTAAACTGGCTTCAGTCCTTGATAGAGGTTCAAGGCTGGACCTCTCAGTGAATCCTAGGGACTTGTATTGTCACTCAGATTCCATGTGTTTGCTTCTTTTTGAAGTTTGGTGCCAGTTTCATGCGTGAAATGTCCAATCCAGAATGCTGGTTTGACTTTGCATCTCTGTCAGCTCTGCAGAAAGTCAGCAATTAGAGCCTAAACCAAAACCAAAATGTAGTTAGAAGTAAAATGCAATGCAGAAGGCTAACGGAAATGCTTCTGTCTGCTCCTAGATTATTCAGTCAAAAATAATTTTTAGATATCTGGCCACTTCCCAGCGTTTCCTAAATGGAAAACTCAGTCAGCTCTAACTCCACTCCTTTTAGATGTTTGTCGCCGAGTTGAAATTGACTGGAAAGATGCAGGACAAGAGGCTGGCTGCCAGGAGGCAGGGTTTTCATCCCACTCCTACGCATAAAGCTATAAATCATATTCTGCCATCAGATCATTATTTTTCTTCTGTTTCTTATAAACACAGCAGCAGCATCAAATGAAATATGAGCTTTCCAAGGCTGTTGGATTTCCTTGTACGTACTGTAGAAGGCAACATTTGCAGACATATGGCATGCAGGCTACTCTTAGAGAAGCATTTTGAAAACTGAACTTGGACATTTTTCAGTCCAATAATGTGTAGGTGGTCTGGGTTACTAACCCTAAATCACTTCAGTGGTAACTATTTTTCCTAGTCCTACACATCAGTCTACATGACATTAGGTTTGAGGGTTTTTTATTAAATAGAAACCTCAGACATAATCCCCTGAAATGAACTGTAAAAGATTATCTTCTGGATGCATGGCTCTTTTTTTTTATTATTATTGCTCATTCGGTTACAACACCCAGGAGTATGTGGGTCAAGCACACACCACTTGCAGTGCTCTGGTGAACAGGCCTCAGGCAAGCTGGATCTACTCCCTGTTCCTCTACCAATTTGTCTTTCTTCCTGCCTGTTTCCCCTCCTTTTGCCAGGGAAGCATTGTTGGGATAATAACACAAAATTTGTCAGGATTTCAGTTGTTATGGGAGAGGATGGCCATAGAAACACCTCAAATATTTTGTTAGTTTTGCCCTTTTGGCTTACATTTACCTCCCTATCTATATTTGTGGAGAAAGATATATATAAGTGGAGGTACATACACACATATATTCATATCCATAGATAAATACGCAGACCATAGATTTTACAATGAATTGTTTTTACGTGATTGACTACTAAGTTACACTCTTCTGTATGGGAACTGGGCTGCGTAGGCCTTTTCAGAAAGGCGGCATTTCAGGGATGGCCATGGAAAAGAGCAAAGGAAGAACAGGGACGGGGTTTTGGCACAGGGAGCTGCATGGGTACAAGCCTGGAGACTACAAAGGCTGATGCAGATTGTTGTGGCGGGCAAGAAAGTGTGAAAAGCTCCATGAAAAGACAATGCGGCAAGAACCTACCACAGGGCACCTTGCATGCGAGGGTGGCAACATTGTCCTGACAGCAAGCACATCCAAGATCCTCCTATGAACTCTCCTAAGCTTTGCTTCTGGTGCGCTCTGCCTCTGGATGCTGCAAGCCCGCTGCGATCGGTGCAAGGGCTGGACCCAAGCCCAGAGGTCCCCGCTTGCAGGAGTGGGGATGGGGCACCCTAAACCACACCTGTATCAGCACGTCACATGTGCCCAGGGTCGTTTCTCAGCTTTTGGAGAACAACCCGTGTCTGCCCTGCAGAGTAGGGTGGCCACATTCAAACCACCTGTGAAGAAGAACCCCCGTCCCATGCTGTCCCCCAGACCGTGCCCAAAGGAGGTTTAAGAGACAGCCAATTTGAGTCAAGACATAACAGTGCCGGCAGCTGGGCTGGTATTTTCACAGTACAAATGATCAAGTTCCAGTTCCTAGAAATGTCACTCGACACCATTTAAGTTACTGGTATGAATGCAGCCCTTCACCTTGTTCTAGCTACAGCGAGGCGCTCAGACACGCACCGGGGAGGAGCTCACCCACAGCCAGTGTTCCTCTTTATAATTCCCTGCCGTAGCGTATGGCAGATGTGGCCCATCTACTGCGAGATTGGTCTGAGGACATCTTTTGTGCTGAGAGTGCGGCCAGTTTAATCACACTGTGCACCCTTTAACATGATTGCATTCATATTTATTGCTGCACTGACACGGGCAGTTTAGCTACATTGCTGATGGATACCCTAGAAAACCTCATACATTAGCTCAGTTAGAAAATCTGATTTCCTGTCTCTAAGTGAATGGAGAGATGCTTTAGAAGCTGATACAAATGTCTTATAATCCAGCTATAGCATACCATTAAGGAAATTGTCTTGAGACCAGACACTGTCAGATTGATAGTCTTTGTTTCATTGCCAAGAGCGCAGGTGCAGATGCTATTAACAAATGCACCAAGGCCTTTTTAAAATACTACTAAGCAATTTGCTCCAAGGCTAACCTGCAGCAAGGAGTTCCTTGAGTTAATTATTCACTGTGTCAGCGCAGACAAAATCCCCAAATTAGAATTAGTAAAACACTAGAAAGTTAACCCTGAAGGCAATACCTCAGAGAAGGAGCCTACATTGACAAAGAGATTGAGTAGATGACCTAATAAGAAAAAGTTAGTCCCTTTTCTAATTTCTGTTTTAAGACTTTACCATATGTGCTCAAATCCCAAGCACATTACATGCTTTGGAGAACTTATCCAGCCCTGAGTGCCTCTCGAACTAATTTTTTCTTTGGATATAATATTCCTCACTGTTGTCTCTTTGGCCTTATTACTGCTGACAAGCCTGATGTGCGCATTCACACTCAATTCAATTCAATTAACACTTACTGTTTGTGCTTGAGTGTTCACAGTGAAACAGCTTTGAGGAACACTTTGGATAAAGCATGAAATCTTATTAGTTATTTGCATTTCTTTGTTCTCAGCCCACCTCAGCTTTTAGTTGTGTCTGCAGAATTATAAGTTTTTAATACCAATGAAGTAAAGAGCACAGGAAGAACCGAATGATCGAATAGGTCTTCTTCACAGCTGAACTCTGAGATTTTAAGTGGTGTTTAAAATTCAGCCAGAGCTGTGACCGCATTTTCTTGTGCTCACTCAATCCTTGATCTCGAATTGGAAGCATTCATTATTTATCCACATCTGTCATTCATAAATCTGTTTATTATGAAAGGGATTAGACACTTCCCCCATACAAATCCCATTATTCCATAGGATTTATAGTCGTACCAACTTTCTCCTTTGAAAATGCCGCTCTCTGTCCTTTAGCAACATTGAGTGGTTGCTGCCATTTACGTAAACACAGGATAAATTCCACACTGCAATAGCCCTTCTCAAAATAGGTGCACTCAGCCACACTGACGAGCATCTCACCAGCCACTTGCACTGAGTAAAGCAGTAGTAAGATGATACACAGCGCAGGAGAAACACCTGAGAGTCCTTCCGTCCTCCCCGACATGTGGTGTGGAAAATCCGACCCTCAGACCAGGAGTGTAGAGTTACCCTGGACAACAGATCTACCACGTTGGCACAACCAGTATCACCCTTTTTGCATGCTGGGGCAAGTAGCACAAGAACAAGGTGCACAGATTGCACGGGAATTAAATACTGGTAGGAGAGTGATGTCTGCAGTAGGAGTGAACAGATGACAAAGAAACAGCACTGGGGGATCAAACCAGCAGCAGACTTAGAAGTTGCCCTTAGAAACGGAGCTTACAGAAGGTTCTTACAGGCAGCGAAGGCAGGCAGACAACCTGTGCCAGGTTTTTTCACCTGATAGAAGATTTATGGTACATACCATCCCAAAGGCAGATCTTGGAAAGGTGTGCATTAGAGCAAAGATCCTTTTGAAATGAAAATTGTCTCCACAAATGTCCCCAACCAGCAGCATAGATCTGAGATTTATTTTTTTTATTGTCGTGTTACTCTTGGACTGAATGGGTGTTGTAGTTTAGCCCCAGTTAAGCACCACACAGCTGCTCACTCACTTTCCTCCACCCCACAGGATGGGGGAGAGAATCGGGAAAAAAAAGTAAAACTCATGGGCTGAGGTAAAGACAGTTTAATAGAACAGAAAGGAAGAAAATAGTAATGATAATAATAATTTTTAAAAATGACAATCATAATAAAAGTATTGGAATATACGAAACAAGTGATGCGCAATGCAATTGCTCACCACTCACCAACCGATGCCCAGCCAGTCCCTGAGCAGAGATTCCTCCCCTGGCCAACTCCCCCCAGTTTAGATACTGGGCATGACGTCACTTAGTATGGAGTATCCCTTTGGCCTCTTTGGGTCAGCTGCCCTGGCTGTGTCCTGTGCCGACTTCTTGTGCCCCTCCAACCTTCTTGCTGGCTGGGCATGAGAAGCTGAAAAATCCTTGACTTAGTATGACACTACTTAGCAACAACTGAAAACATCAGTGTGTTATCAACATTCTTCTGGTACTCAATCCAAAACAACACTCTACCAGCCAGTGGAAAGAAAAATTACTCTATCCCAGCTGAAAACAAGACAATGGGATGGCAGCACATTGAGTAACGGGGCAAGATCACTCAGTAGTACAAGGACATGTGACCGTGCTGACAACAGGCTTGTTTTCCTTCATTCCCTTGACCCAGGATACTGCAGAGAACTCCTGATATATAGGCTGGGTTCAACTCCTTCTAGGCACTACTGCAGGCACTCAAAAGCAGTTCTGGTGGTGCTGCTCCCTGCACTTCCGAGCATGCTGCTGGCTACGTGGCAGAGCTGGGCGTTGAGCTCTGCTCCTCTGATCAGCCGGCTCCGCGCAGCCAACACAGCTTTTCCCCAGCAAGGAAGCAGATGGCTCCTGGGACCGGAGTCATCCCTGGCATAAGTCACTGGGTTTCACTGAGGTAGGACTGCAGCTACGCTCATCCCAGGGGTCCAGACCTTGACTGCTCATCTGCATTGCCATATGCTCTGCTATAATTGTAAGCTCTAAAGTAAAAAACAAATATGCGGCTTAAAGAAGCCTGCTCTGTGTGGTGTTATTTCACTTAAGGATTAGGTGAATCAGCCTCTCTGAAGAAAGCAATCTCTTGCCATATGCCTATACAGACCCACGGCTCCCCTGTGGAGGTGCTGCAGGGCAGAAGGGAGGTGCATGCTGTAAGCTATGTGCCAGCTCTGTGTCTCTCTGTTGTTAATGCCTGGCTATAATAAATGGTATTTAGAGAAACAGATCTATCTTTAAACGAGGCCTCATCGGGTAAATACCTGAAATCCAGCAAGGACTAGCCTGAGTTCTCAGAGAAGGAGTCTTGCACCTTATTAACACCAATGTCAAAATTCCCACTGTCATCAGTGAGCCCAAAGCATCACCTTCAGGTTCCTCTATTTCAGTGCACAAATTCAGAGATATGAAATTTTAAAAATAGAATAACCTCAGCTCTTCTTAATATTTGCATCTCTGAGGCAGCACTTAGTTACCTAAAGCTCTTCTTTCACACAGAGGAGAAGCAATTAGCACAATGAGTACCACACACAGACTCAGGCACATATATATCACTGAGCATCAAGCTGTGACAACCAAAGTAACGGGGCACCAGAAAACAAATAGACAAGCACTGGTTTTGCTCCCGAGACAGGGACATAGCAAAAAAAGCCACAGAAACCTGCCTTAAACTAAAAAAACCCAAACCTGACTATCAATGAGGAACAGCAGCAAATACCAAGAAAAGATTAAAAATAACAGTCAGCTGTTAAAATTGTAGTACATCTTGAGGAAGAAAATTTTAACCTGTGTATCTAAAATGAAGACAAGCAATACCGAGAGTTTCATAGGCAGAAGCTATATGCTTTATGAAACCAATTAGACTAATGGGTAAAAAGGAGGCAGACTGGTAGGCACAGAGCCTTCCTTCAGGTCTGTGAACTTCTGCAGTTGCTTTTCATGGACACTACAAACTTACCTCAGACTTTCAGATACGTGCTGGTTCCCGTCCATCTCCCTTCGAGCTGACAGAGGGTATGGCCCGACTTTGACCTGTGCAAAGCTTCAAATCATTGTCTGAAATACAACTCTGTAATTCCACCACTTTTATAGCTATACAGAGTGAAGTCTTGATGGGAAACTAGTCGGATATTCCCTCCATGAGGCAAAAGGAAGGGCAGAATCCTGCTTCCCTCTCCCTGAAGTGCTTTTCTGCACGGCTAGCAGAAATAAAACACTATTTATGTCACTAGCAGTGGCATATTTTATGCTCAATCCTTGCAGAAAACAGACCTCTAGAGTAATGAAGGGACAATAACTGTAATAATTTCTTCAGAGGAGAGAGATGCTTTAAAATTACAAATAAAGTACTGGGCATGTTGCTCTTATAGGAACCATTTATCTTGTATATACTCCCTCAACCTTCTCTTGAGCTCCAATTATGCACAAACACACTTGTGTGCATGTAGAGTACATATCCACATGAGTCCAATAGCCCAAGAATTAAAAGTCATGTTTTTCTTCCCTTTGATTTGTATTTCACCTCTTAATGCAGCCCTACTTACCCTATGGGTCTGACTTCAAAAACTCAGGCTGATAAAGTGACAGAAAATCTTTCTGCAACTAGCACAATAATTCCTGTGACCTCAAAATATATCCCAAACACATCCAAAAACTTTCATACAAGGAAAAGTGGTCTTAGTATTAAAGGAATTTGGTTCATTACAGCTAGAAAATAGACAGGGGGTTTTGCCATCAGGTTCTACTTAGCTGGCTGTAAGATACTCATTGAATTATTTCACATAACAGTATCAGAAAACCACAGTAGATATAAAAAAATAAACAAATGGTACTGATTCTCTTCTCATTTACTTTCATTCATACCAGTTTAGCTTCAGTTAACCAGTTTTTCAATTAATATAAAAGAGTAAGTTTCTATTGCAACCAATAACTCCAGAGTGATTTCATCAATTGACGTTTAGGTCAACTGAGCTCAGTGAAACTGCTGCTATTTATGTCAGAGTAAATAAGTGAATAATTGGGTTCCATATTTTATATTTTCTTACTATTTTCTTTATGAAAAATATTACTAAATATATATGAAGGAAAGTATCAGAGCGGTAGGCATGGACGAATGCAGCACATCCACAGGATTTCCTAAGCAGGAAGATAAATATGTTTTATTAGGTACAATAATTAGCACTAAAAACATTCTCAGCACTTCCATGGTACTGCTTACACCGCAGCATGGTTACAGCTATCTTTTGGGGCTTGCTTTTTCCAATGCCCCAGGCAGTTTAGATCTTAGTTTGCTGCATAAAGACGAAAAAATTAATTTAGATTAAATGTGTCAACAGAGAGTATTTCCATCATTGAAGTACAGTTTTCTCTTCTTAGCCTCTACAAGATTTCCAGTAGAGACATGCCCATTTATTCACTTCTCTACTCACTCTGTAGAGCTCTGTAGGGTAGAGATAATTTTCTCTTACCTCGGTATGGCTTTGATTCTGAAAGGGAGAAGCATGGATTAAGAAAACACCCCAGCTGAGCAGCTGTTATTTGTGAATCTATCCCTCAGGCTAATCATGTAGCTCAAGACCTAATAAAGCAATGAAACAGGAGCCTTAGTGCTGGCAGGGCATTTTTTGGCATGAATTGCAACTCATCTTAACCAAAAAGGTAAAAGAGTAAAAAACTAAAAGGGTTACATTTAAAGCTGTATGACATTGTTCTTAACAAACCAGATTGTGAACCTCTTACTCCCACTTTGATCAAAAAATAGAGGCAGGACAACCCCTAACAGCCTGAAATTTCAGGTATTTTGGTGTACAGCCAGGAGAGATATTTTTCTGCTAAGGTTTGAAGTAAATCCAACAGGTCATTTCTAAAACAGCAATACCCTGAAAAGCATGTGTTCAGAAATAGTCCTTATTTGAAAGACCTGCTCCCCATGTTCATGTAGCAAACAACTTTCATGTGGAATTTCTGTATCTACCAGTAAAGGGAAAAAAAAAACAACCCACAAACCCTTTTAATTTGTAAATGGACTATATTTGATCTTATATCATTAGTAGACAATCAGAAGGTAACTCCAAAATTGCTAACATCATATTTCCAGAGAGTGTTTTTTGATCTTCACATTAGACAGCTGCAAATTTATCTTACCTTCCCCTGATACTTTTCCACCAATTATAAGTCAGGAGGTGTGCAAATGAACAAATTCTCAAGTTTGGGAACAAAACCTGGCAAGGCCCAATGAACTAATATGAAGTTTTCTTGATTAAATGAAAAAATAAGGCAATACTTTTCTATTTTGGCCTATTCCATTAAAAAAAATTAAAAAATGGAAATAATATTTTTTAAAAATGCCCCAAACAAGCACTACCACCTCTTTACTCAGTGGTTGCAGAGTCCAGCCAGGAGGTAGAAGACTGGGGTTCAGTTCTCAGTTTTCACACAGAGATCTGAACCTAGAGAAGGAAGTTACAGCTATTTCATGGGGGAATTTTCTGCTGGGAAATACTTTCTGTTTTGTTGGTTTTTTTCCCCTGTTGATGTTGTTCCACTGTATATAGAATATTGAAATATTCATTAAGCCAGAGAGAACAACTCTATATCATGGTGTTTAGGCTCTGCAGCGGAGAGGCAGGACATCACTCTCATGAATATTTCAATATTGTAAACAAAGTAGAATATATTCCATCGGAGGTATTGAAAAAACAATCTTTCTTCTTTCTCCCTCCTTCACTGCAAGATACTGAATGGTCTGGTGATTAGGGGCTGTTACTGGGAAATTAAGGTGGGCTCAGATCTCCTCAGGCAGATGAGGAATCTAAAGCCTTATTTTCTGCATTTTGAATGAGTCCCTTGCCAAATGAACTATTGAAAGAAAGGAGACAGGTGGCTTTTAAATCAAGTAATCTATCATTATGTATCTCTTTCTCTTTTCTCCCTCTCACCCTCAAAAATGACAAATTTATCCTGACTTTTTGAACAGTTCTAAGCCCACTGAAATGCCACTTTTGGGCAGAACACTTAACAACTAAAGCTTACTCAAACCTGAGCATATTTTATGTTATTTATATGTTTTTCACAGCTTTAGGTTCAACTCTAGCATTACACAAATCATGTTTTGGCTTCTTTCTACACCTCCTCATACTTGGACAATTTCTTACCCCTGGCTCTGCACTGCAAATTGGATTAGCAAACTAATGGAAAAAAATGGTCCAGAAGGGCCTCTGATAGGTGATCGTTTCTGTTTGGAGGTGGAAATCTTTGATTTGGTGGAGAAGAAGATGAATGGGTTGGAGGGAAGGAAAATGGTGCATAGGAACGCAAATACATTTTACTGTAAGTAAACAGATCTATTAGAATTGACACTTATGAAAAATATTCACCTGATTTCTATGTTACATGATTACAGCCTTAAAGTTGAAAGTTACTACTAACTGTGCCAGAGACTGGAATTCTTCCGTGATGTATTAAAGCCACAGGTTTGGTAGCTGAAGAGGTAAAATTCTTGTGAAGTGCCTCAAAAAAGTCCTAAGCGCTATTGCATTTCTGTCTTTAAAAAAAAAAAAAAGAAAAAAAATCAACATACTCTGGTGAGCAAGGCTTCCTGAATTATGTCTGAGTCCACATTAAAGGCACAGCATGGTATTTCTTCACAAGCTGCATGGAATACAGTGCTCCTTTCCTACCTAAAAGTAGCTAGCCTGAGAGAGTAGAATTTAGGCCAGCCATTTAATTTGATTGTGAAGTTTGCTTTTATGCCTATACAGTATAACTTGGGGGCATGAATAAAGAAGTCGGGTAAGAACTGCAACAGCTGAGGACTTAGCAGAGCCTTTGGATGTTCAAAGCTTTAGCTTCCCTGGGTCTGAATGATAGGCGTACTTAGATCAGGACAAAATTTCTTCTGTTGCCTTCAGAGCTGAGAATATCTCTTTAGCTGGCTAAGAAAAATAATGTTTGGGAAATCTCTGTGTGATATTATATTATTTATATTATTTATTTTGCCTGAATTTGTTCTGTAGCCAGCATTCTGGAAGTAATGCAAGTAAAATAACTCTGCAAGGAATGATATAAATGCAGTGAACTGTCGTTGCATATAGCTCCAAGAAACACTTTCCAGATATATTCACCTAGTTTTCTTCAGTGCAGTTGTCACAGGAGAGTTTATTAAGAATCCTAGTTGACAGAAATTTCACACATTTATTCTGCAATTTATTCACCAAAGAATAATCCCCAGGCTTGTAAGTACCAAGGGAATCATTGATGTTCTGGGAGACAGGCTGTTGCGTAGAGGCAATGAGCTCGCATGTATGTATATGCTCCTTACAGACACACACGGATTCGGGCTATGTCTGCATTCGTAAGTGAAGTGGTGCAAAAGGAGCACCAGTTATCCTATTGCAGAGTGCAACAGCAGCAAAACCATTTGTGCTAAGGACCTAGCAGCTACACCCCACACCTCGTGGTTTTACTTCAGGACAGCTCTAATCTGGTCCTCAGGTCAGAACTCCTGTTAATTGCTGGAGCACATTAGGTGCTTGGTTGCCTGGAGCACATCATTTGGCTTACTTTTATCTGAAGGGATCTGGCTCAGGCACTCTGAGACAAATGATGCAAACCAAAATATGGAGAGTGGGGACAATTAGGAAAGTCAAACGCACAACGCTTGAAGCTAAAAGTTTGCTTATTCCTGACTTCAAACCCATCATTTCTACACTGTTAACTCAGAATACCATGTTCTTCATAGAAAGCTCCAATCTCCTTTCTCACAATGGTGGATAAAACTAAAGACTATTCAAAGCCACCAAAGCCAGGACGACAGAGTGCGTTACAGCCCCAGGTGCAGCTCCCATGGTAGCTGTGAGCCATCCTGGATGCTTTTGTGATGGCAGCTGGAGTGTTACAGGCTCCAGGCTGGGACGGATAGCCATGGCATGTCTGCCCAAGGTCCCTCCCTGGGGAGGAGCAGGTGAATTCATTCATATAAATCTCTGGGCCAAAATGGCACTAATGCTATCGCAGTGAAGAAGCAATTTAGAAGTTCTGCTAGGATTAGACAGCTGCGTGGAGTTGGGGGGTCAACCATCCCAGCTAGCCAGAGACTAACTTTCCTGATCAGTTAATATCAGGATGAGCCTCAGATCAAAGCTGCATATATTGAAAGAGAAAATATAAAAATTTAAGCTAAGATTATTACGATGACCTGAGAGATGCCTGATGGCAAATTGGAAGTGGTAGTAGTAGTAGAAGTAATACTATGATCTTTACTTATTTGGTGGTTATTTGGTTTACTTATTTGGTGGTGCTGAAGGACCCAGCTCATACACTGGCAAACAGTTCATGCCTTGTGATGCCTAAATTGAGGGAGAGGGAGCATTCACAAGGTTAGGACGAAACCCAGGGAGCCTCATTTTATGTGGTTATCCAATCTTTGAAAAAGTCACATGGCTTTGGTAAACCAAAACATCTCACCAGCTTCACTGGAGGTTCAAACGGATCTGGTTTTATACCCATACACAAAGATAAAAGTCCATGACGCTCAAGTTTTCCATGTCAAAACAAAAATACATACACCCTTCTTTATGCATCTCTATCCCAGCCATGGGAAATGCCCTCTTCCACTACTCAGTAACATCCTGAAAAGGTGTTACCAGAACCAGATCCCATAACTGTCTGATTAAACATAAAAACTCAGCTTTTAATGTTATGTCAAAAAACTACAAAGAAAGAACTTTACTTGAATCTCTCACAGTTATAAAAGCAGATTGTCTTAAAAATGCACCTATGACTTTTGGAGCTGGGGCTCACATCTTGGCAGGAAAAATGGGGTTGCAGCACATTGCAATGGTTCCTCAACATAAATAAAAATAATCTAAATAATTTCTCGTGTCTGCATCTCTCACACAGTAGGGATCAGACCCGGCTGGCGTCCTGTTGACAGTGTCATATAAATATTAAATATTAATAGTACTGTTACTGTTAATTTGGCAAAATGTGATACTGTGTAAATGGAAGCTTGTCTCTTTTGGCCGTGCTACAACAAGGAAAACACATGTTCTCAACATTTCTAGCTGGATGGCTTTCTCTTAGAAATGTTTGCTTTTCTTAAATTAACATACATGAGTGGGTTGGGGAGGTGGGGGGCTGCTGCCTTTACCTGAAGTTTTTCAGCCCCCTTTTTTGTGAGTCACATTTACACCTACTGGAGATCTGGGCTTGGGTGACACTTGTCTCTAATTCAGAGACAGTCTCTTATTCATCAGATAAAAACTGGAAAAAGCTATCTATCTAAACCATTCCTGTGTTTTACTTTCGTATGTTTTAATGCAGTTCTTGACCTAAATGTAGGTCAGAGACTGAAGCTAGTGGCTGGAGGAATTAAGTGCTCCATTTGACACAATTGAAAATCAAATAAAATACTTGAGTGTTCAACCATTATATATACACATTTACTCTTATGTTTTCTATATGTTGTAATTAGGAAATATTTATTGTCATGCAATCTGGAGCCACAGTATCAACAGTGAAAAATAATCCTCATGAATATGGCTATCAGGATATTTGCCAGCATTCTCTCTTCTTTAGCATAACAAAAATGTTTCTACTTTACCCCTTCCTAAATGTACTTGAAACTCGGAAGATGAAGTAGAAACTGGAAGAAGAAAAAGTCTGGAGGAGGTTTCCCTAACCCTCTCTAAGTACATATGGTAAAATATGAATTGCACTCTTAAATAGCTCTGCTACTAAGAGCTTGTGAACAGCTCTTAGTAGCAGAGCTATGGAAGCCTAAATGTTATTAGTTGCAACACAGCACAAAAAGGTGAGGTTTCATTGGCCATTTCATTTTAAATGGGGAGAAAATGAGAAATAAACAGGAAGATACAGGAACAGTTGTGACCTTTAGAAATAAAATATGAAGGCACAATGGAAAAGCACAAGCATGAAAAGAGTGAAAGCTGGTAATGACTCTGTTCAGAACTGACTGTTGAATACCGGTGAGAAAATCATGGAAAACTCCTTCATTATCTCACTGGGGAAAAGGGAAGAAACAACACACCACAGAAACAAATAACAGCATTTGTGGAGATATGTTGGAGATTAATTAGCCGAGATAATGCTCTGGCACTTTGTAAACATGATGAGATAGATACAACTGCCCAAATTCAGTGCCCCATGAGATGCCCAGGAACAGCAACTGGAGGTCAAACAGGGCATCCAAGGGCATTTCAAGTAGCCCCAGACACTTTACTGATAGTGAGATAGCCAAACTTAAGCATTGACGTGTGTGGTAGATGTCTAAAGTCCTGTTTGCAGAGGCTGATGAGTCCAGTGTAAGTTTAGGTTCTGTGGAGCATCTGCTCTGGTCTCCATCTGCTCCTCTCTGTCATATTGGCCAAACCACTGAAGGTGTCTCAGGTATCCTAGGGAATCTCAAACAGCACTAGACTTGTTTTTAACAACAACGTTTCCTCCTTTGTCACTACAGGCAATGGAGATTGCAATGGGGATTTAGTCAGCCATTCTGCTTCAAAACAGGCACCCAAAATTGGCCAGTTCAGTTCTTTCAGGTCTCTGAACTGGGCCTTCATTGACTATAATGTAAGCTTAGACACCTCATGCATGTGTAGACCCCTACAGGTAATGTACATTTAAGTGGTTTACTCTTGAGATGAGCTCACCCTAAGGAAACAGAACCTTGGAGAAATAAATCTAAATCTGGGACAATTCTTGGAAAATTCTGAGGGCTGCTGACCTATTGAGGTGAGAGGATCAGACAGTAGTAGTCATGAGGTCAGCAAAGATGGGTTTAAGTTAAAGCTAGTTAAGAAACACAATACATACCTGGGTCGATTCAATTGCCTGATGTGGCCTCGTGTTGCCTGGAAAAGAAAGCTGCCAGCCATGCAACCAGTACACCCACTGCAAGGCTGCAGGATCAACAACAGATTCATTTCCATGCAAATAGTGGGGTCAGCTGCAGTGCTTATCCCAGCAACAACAATCAGTATAAAGCTGCAAAAAATCTGACTATGTGTCTGTGGTATACAAAAAGCCATGCTAAAACCATCAGATGAAAACAAACCGTCAACAGGAAACTCTTACAAAATGCATTGTCTGGTGTTTATAGGACCCAGCAGAAGGCAGGACAACGTAAACCCTCATCTTGTAAAGCAGAGCCGGAGAATGTCCTCAGGGTGCGACAGCAGCCACTGTAGGTCAAGCACTCTAATGGACAAGGGCACAAGACAAGGAAGCGAAGCTGTAAGTAAGCTTCTATGCAGCCTATGAGACATGAGAAATGCGTGGTGTAGTCACCAAGGAAGGAAGTTACAAGGCTGCGAAGAAAATGGATTGTGACATCTCTGGAAACTAGTACAGACTGGGTCTCTAGTCTAATAGCACTGAAAGCCTTGCAGATACTTAGGTATATCTGCATCGACCCAGAAACACTGAACAGAATCGCAAAAAAAAGTGTCACTGCTGATTACCAGTGAGTGAAGCCAGAGCACTTGCCTTGTTCAAGGCAAAACTGCTGACCATTGCATCAAGACGAGTATTTTGGGGAAGTGCTGTGGATAATGAATTTCTCCCGGCTTGAGCTTACCCTCAGTGAGCCACAGGGAGGGTCTGGTGAACACTGAATCACTAGTGGAAGCCCAACCAGCAACATTTACACATGTCTTTCAGAGTGCAATCAAGACTTTGCTGGATTAGGGGAACCTGTCTGAGCACAGAGTAACGCGGCTATAATCTGATGGGGCAATAGTTCAGTTGGCATTTGGGAATTACATGGCTGGTCAAATCACAAGGAGTAAATGCTCCTGAATGCCCGGTCATATACAGAAAAAGTAAAGCATGCAAAAAAGTATCCCAGCTATCAAATCTCAACCAGGTCTTGGAAAAGATCAAAACAGACTTTTAAGAGGGGAATTGCATCATGAGAAAGAACTTTCCCAGCTTCTAGTAGGTGGATAATTTGGAAGCCATTCAGGCAAAACTCCGATGGGGAAACAGAAAACACATTTTGCAAGATATGACATAACCAGGTCCCGTACTCAAACAATTGAGCACATGACACAGTAGCAGAGTTCAAGTGACTCAGCACTCCAGGAGAATTTTAATACAAAACCTCTTCCCCTGGGTACACACAAAGCAATAGGAAAACCAGATCAGCACTAAATAGCCTGAGCTAAACATCCATCTGGACAAAAGAACAATCATGCAGGCAAATCTGGCAGGCTTATATGAAATAGCAACAGATTCGGGGCAGCAGATGAAATGAAACCAGTAGCAATAGGAGAGTAATGGCAAGGAGCTGGAGCCCTTGCAGAACCGAGGCCAAGGCCAGCAAAGCACTGCAAGACACTCAGCTGAGTCAGAGGAAATGGGAGGTATGCGAGGAGAAGACCCTACGGACGACCGACCGCTCTGCGCTGCCTGGGGCAGCAGGGAGGCAAATCCTGCGCTCGCAGCAAGCACATGCTGGTAGTGGCAGCTTTCTTCAAAGACCCACACGTGAGAAGGACTACGCAACTGAGTAGGTCACAGCAAAATGACTGTGAAAGGAATAACCATATACCTGGAACTTCAAGTTAGCAATTTTTTTTTTTTTTTTTTTTTTTTTAATAATAAAAAAAACCAGAGTAGTTATTGCAACGACTGTCATGAAGACGAAAGGGAGAAGTACAGGTTGCAAAAGCATGCATTTTGAAAGAGTCACTAGAGGAGGCAGTTTGGGTGCACGTGACTGGGGTGCTGAGCCAGAGAGAGGAAGACAAAACCCTTTCGGGACCTCTAAGTAGGCCAAAAGGAAACATAAACCTGAAGCTCAGATGCTTATCTTATTTTTTCCTTTCCATATTCCCTCCTAGGTCACAATAAATGCTGTCCCTCTGTGTGCACCCAAAAACTCTGTGGGTCAGTACACGAAGGAGATACCACTTACTGAGCTGGAAATGCTGCAGTCTCTCTTCTGCTACTAAAAACCTCACTAATACATTCCTTTTCGCAGTTGTTTTGCTTCAAACTGTGCAGAGACACATCAGCGCAGTTCCTCCTAATCCTCTCTTGCTCAAACATCCCCTCTTGCTCAGGCGCATTTAACTGCTTATGAGGCTACCACTACCTTAAGGTCAATCATGATTATGCTGTTCAAAATTTCCAAGTGTTTCTTTCCTATTGACTAACCACATCATACAACAGACTAATTAACCCACCAGGTTCTCATTAAGCAGTGTTCCTTCACTCTCCTCCAGGACCACCAGCTGTGCTGCAGATTTCCTCCGAGTTTAGGAAAATAACAAGATTCATTATCAGAAATGGATTTTTTTTTCCTTCGGCATGTCACAAAGCCCATGATCAAGTTTAAAATAGCAACCCCCAGACCCTGGGACTTGGGGCAGGATTTAGACAGCCTCCTGCAGGAGACCGGGATGATGTTTCAGCAAGTCTGTGGGGAGTGAGGGAAGGATCCCATTACGAGGAGACCTGGATTCTTCCCCACATGCCCAGGATGGAGGAAAAAACATGTTTTACTCTTTCACAGACCATGATGCATTAAATACCACTGCTTAAGGTTAAAATTTCATTTTGGAGGCCACAGCACGTCTCCAGCCAGCGCATTCTCCTGCTCTTGGGCAACTCTTCTACCACTCTGGAGCTGATGCTCACCAACTCCCTTGTTTTCCAGAGGAAAACTGCAATACAGATACCTAAGCCCACAAACAGAGAAGGGTGCTGAGCCCAACCCAGCCTCGATCTACCCACCCTTTAGGTGTGTAACAGCTTCAGACACCAGCCAGGATTGAGCAATTCCTACATCTGGTTTGGACACTCATCCCTCAGGATGCCAGCTGCCCTGTATCCTGATGAAGGAGCATCTCTCACATCTGTCGGAGCCCTGCTCAACCCATGAATTCACACCCAAACTTCATGCCTTGTAGCACAAATCATCAGGACACTAATGTCTTCTGGTCAGGCAGGCCAAAATATTTGGTTCTCATATTTAACATTGGTGGTGAACAAATTAGACATCAGTATGTAGACAGGTGCGTTGGGTGTGAACTGGTTTTAAAAACTGGAAAAACTCTTAGAAACTGATTTATTCAAAACATAATGGACCATTTTGTTGGGGCTTAGTAACTTCCAACTCAGAGTGGACAGTGTTTCTGGTATTGCATGCAGCCAGTTTAAGAGGGAACGTTTCTCAGTTTCTCAACCATTGGCCTAATGCTGTGATTTGGGGGATGTTAAGATTTTAAAGGAATGCTTATTCACAACTTAAAATTTCACTGATGTGTTTCCATAATGAAAATTTCTGTTAATCTGTATTAAGTGTAATAAAATGTCTATTTTAAATAAAAATTTCTAATGGCCTGTTGTGAGTAAAAGAAAGAATTTCTAAACTAATTTGTGCATAGAAGTGGATCCCTCATTTCATGAGAATCAGCAGTATGTTTCCATTTTGAATTGCAAGAAAAAAAGCAAGACTTCAACATTTTCACGAAAACACAGGAAAAAAAATATTTTTGTCTGATGTGTTCCCTGATCTCAGTCACTTTGAAATGTTTCTTTTAAAATTTAATATTGCTTAGAAGTTTATGAAAATGTATTAATTAAAAATAAGTTGTTTTGACTAAAATCATTCATTCTCAGCATGTTTTCCTTCAGATTTATTTAGTCTGATTTTTTTTTTTTTAATGTGATACTCATAAATGAACTATTTCCAGTTTTTTACTAAAATAGGGGGCTTTTTCCACTTGGGCTATCAGAAAATAAAGGTATACTGGAAGATTACAAGCCCACTTTTATCTCCAATAAAAGATTTTCCTTCCATAAGAAAATTTAATTTTTAAAGTTTCTAATTTTTTAATTGAGCTGTGCAAAAGGGAAAAAGAAGGGATAAAACATTCATAAGAAAGAAAATCCATATGCAGCTAAAAGGCGGTATATTACATGAACTGCATTAGAATATATCAATTTCATGAAGTTATCTTTCAACTGCTAATTACAGATTTGTCACAGGATTATAAATCTTAATAAAGTGATTGAGTCAATGTATTAGAAGGAAGAAGCCCTTTCAAGTACATGGGTTGCAAGACCAAACTGTGTGTTTCCAGCATCACGCCCAGGCAGGTCTGCTGTGAGAAGAGGTCTTCAGGCTGTGTAAGATCTTTGCGTGAAGCCAGGAGCAGCCTGATGGGGCTTCTCCCTGCCTATTCTGCATGGGTGGGATTTTCCCCCTTCAGCCCTCTCTGCAGAGATGGAGCTGGGACTATTTGAAGAAGGGCCAAGCTGCAGAGCGGTACAACAGCTCACCAGGAACCTAAAGACTTCAAGTAACGTGTAAGAGGAAGCAGCTTCCTGAACACTGAACCAATGACTAAAAAAGCTTTTTTAAGAGGCACTTACAGTTGCTTGGGAATATTTCCTGTTGTTCCAAAATCCCCAGACAATTAAAACTCAGTCTTCTGCAAACTATATTGTGCAGTGTAAAGTGCTATTGAGAAAGACAAATACACGCATGGTAAGAGTACATCCTTATTCAAATACTAGTTTTAATTTGGCTTTCCCAGAAATCACAGCACCATGTACTATTTTGTGTTAAATGGGCAAAATGAGACTATGTGATCCTGCAAAAATACCACTGTGAGCCATGGAAGTCCTGGGCACAAAGGATAAGACAGGCAGGTTCAAGTAGTTTTAGCTGAGAAACTTCTTGCTCAGATGACCCTGAACTGGGATCCCTCTGCACAGGTAATCCAAGAAAACGTGTATTACATAGAAATATAGTCCTGCAAGAGTAAGGACTACTTCAGTGAAACATATGATATTCCACTTGGATCCCAGCACAGTCATTCAGGGAAAGCTTAAAGCAGTAGTCTCCTTATTTGTAAATGACAGTGGTTCACTTGCGCACCCTAAAAGCCATGTTCAACCCAACTGCTGAACTCTGCCCAGCTCTGATTTACAGCATGTTCTGTTTTACAAAACCGACTTAGTCAACATATGGGAACAAGGATGGAGGAGGAGCCGGGAACATCTGCTTTCCTTGTCTTGGGCTAGCACTGTTGCTGCGTACAGCTTTTTGCTCTGGAAGGCTGTCAAGCCTGTAATAGTCACCAACCACTTGGATGCAACAGTGTGCTCTGATGTTGCTGCTGTCTGTCTTCCTGATGTGACTAACTCAGGATTTTTCTGGTTTTGACAGAGTGCTGACGTGCCCGGTGGTTTGCTTGCAGGGCCAGTGGCCGAGGTCTCCACACCACACGTCCACCAGCCACCTCATGCTCATGCTAAAGGTCATCCATGTTACCGGTGAAACAACTGCTGCTTATTACAGATTTCCAATAAGGTGCTTTGGAAAACAACTCTCTTTCTTCGTCACAATCTATACCCCTGCTGTCACTTTCTACGTGCATCTCTGGGACAAGAGCATTATTTTCAAGAAAGAGCAGCATTTTTATTTCAGAGGTGGCAGAGAGGGAGAGGAAACAGCCCGATGTGGCATTTAGCTTTGGAGCATGATAGGGCTTCGGGTCCAGCAGACAGAGCAGAAGTATGGCTCTGGTATGGTTGTGCTTTGGAGACTGGCTGGCTTCTGTCAAAAATAAGATGTTGCCTCAAGAAGAAATTAGCACAAATCTTATGAAAGGCTGTCCGTCAAGCCTCTTCTTCCCTGGGATAAAGAGGCTTGAAATGCTCTTTCTAGTCCTTGTGGTTACATCTATGAGCTCTTATCCTCAACACCATAATTTGTTTGGACTGTGGCAGGAACTTGTCCCTTCCTTTAACAAAACTCTTGCCCCAGCACATGCAACTGGAGAAATTTCTGCTTGTCTGAAATGCCTGGCTGCTCTTGGTCAGAATAATGTGTGATCAGCAATTGCACAGAAGCAATGCCCCGTGTCTGTACGTCAGGCAGAGGGCTTTCCTCAGCCTCTCTGCACACACCACAGCTCTCCCACAAATATTCTTGCTCCCCACTGCACTCCTGGTGGCACAAAATGCCTCAGAGCAGGGAGCGAGGAGGCTGCCCTGTTTCCTTTATTACTGTGATGATCAACTCTGAAATCAGGGCCTCCCAAGGCACAATGGTAAGCACTCCATGATGTGTTAAATCACTATAAAGAAGGCCATGGGAGATGGGTTTGAAGATGCCAAGAGCGCGGCTGACTTACGGGAAAGAAAATGGAGCAGCTCCTATTGTTTCCACAGGGCCAGATCCTGCCTCTCTCACGTCCGGTCCTTTGAAATCACTGCAGCATTAAAGAGCCGACAGCCGATTTGGCCAGCTGGTAGATGGTGAAACAACCCGGGGCCGAGAAGTAAACTTGAGCGAGGGACAAAACGCAGGTCACGGCCAGAGGCTCGCTCAGATGTTGTTTGCAGACTGCACCACCAGGATGCTCAGAGAGACACCCAGCAAGGAGCACCAGTCCATGAACTGGAACAGATTACTCAGAAGCTGGTTGTCACAAACAAATCCCTTTCCAGTCCCATGTCCTCCAGCCAGCAGACCTGCTCCCCAAAGCGGTGATTGGGGCTTCTGAGCACCATGAGGAAACAGGAGAACCGTGAACTGGAAAATGGGTCTGAGAGCAGCTGAGTGTGCTTCCGAAAGCAGCCTCTGCTCCCAGCCGTGTAAGCACAGCCTTGTCTACAGCTCAAAACTATTGAAAGTCACCACTAATGAGTATCTTCAAAAACCATGCTATTTTTTGTCTCCATTCCGTTTCTCTCGCTCTTTATTTTCAATCTTTCTGGGTCACACAATGCCAAAGGATGTTATTTTGGTTGTCTTGCATGTTTTCTCTTAGTACTGCAGATGAAAGTTCGTCCCAGACGCTGTGTTGTCCTTGGCTTTGTCATTTTTCTAGCAGGTTATTTCCCACATTGCAAGGTCATCCCGTACTCTTCAAGCCACTGAGCTGGAGGAGTACTTGGTCACCACTTTTCCAGTAAGTAGCAACTATGATTGCAGCTGTAGAAGAATGAACATCTCTCAGGCTTCCTCATACCTCTCCCAACTCCAAACGGAATTGCAAAGTACAGACCAGGACACTGCCCCAGGTGGTGTCTTTTTTGTGTTATTCATGTTTTTCTCACGCCAACAGTGAAGCAAACAACAAGGCAGTTTGTTGCAGGAGCCCTTGCCAGGTCGCACGGCTCTGTCTTCCTGCCTCCCTGCATTAAACTCAAGCTCCAAAACCCTGCCCTCCCTCCTGGAGCATCCTCCTTCTCACTCCCCTGGGTGGGCTCATACACTTCTTTCACATTGTTGATATGCTACGTGTTTCTCATCTCCCCGTTTGTCGGCTTTTGGGGCCCGCTGGGCCTGGAGGAGGGAATACAATGTGTTGTGGAGACAGCAACCTGATGCTGAGGCAGAGCATAGCATTAGTAAGAAAGAGGCCATGGCCCAAGATCACAGCCTGCCTCCTCGACCTGGCCTGCCCTGCTCCTACATCATCCCTGACTCCAGCCATATATTCAGGCCAGTTTTATCCATTAGTTTCCCTGTTAACGCCCAGCTCTGTTGCATTTTCCTGAGGAACCTGGTTGAGCCAGTGGGCTTCGGCGTTGCTGTAACAGCCAGCTCTGTTTAACAACTATCACTGGATTTTCTGAAGACCCAACTTTGCTTGCACTCACGATCTGCGTGTGTCTCTGTGTGCATCCTCTGAACCCACAGGCCAATCTCAACCAAATCTGGGAGGGGGCAAGACATCCCAGAGTGACTGCATCATTAGCCACGTTAGAGGTGAGAGACTCAGCTCAGGAGAAAGCTGCGAAGCAAGCTCAGCCCTTGATGGATACAGGAGAGAGATCTCATTAATACTTGAACCAACATCAAGAAATAAACATCAATAAACCTCAAGGCAGAAGAGGAAATTAGATGTATTGTTTCTGATCACGGGGTAACTACTTGTTTTCAAAAAGTCGTTTGAAGTCAGAGCAGACAGAGCCCACCTATTAGGAATGACTCCGCCTGTGATTGCGAGAGCTGCCTTGGTTTTTTCCAGCCCTCTCCATCACTCACTTCCTCACATGCCCCACACAGTCACACATCAGCTTTGAGGATCAGGGTCTGTCACACAGGGCTCAACCCTGCAGCCACTCCAGCAGCTTGTTGGTCTCAGCGATCTCCACCTGCACCTGAGGGGCAAGGGTGACCTTTGGCTCTGGAGTTGTCTGGGCTTATCTGAAGGATATTTCATTTTGTTTTCTCCAGTGGGACGGCATTTGAATTCCTGATCTTCTGTGCAGAGGAAATCTGCTCTTCAGAAACATTTCTAGGGAGGGTGACAAATGGACATTTCTGTTCAGTTAACATTTTGGGTTTATTCTCATTCAACATTGCTGAAGTGCCCAGAGCCATTCCAGATTATAGCCTTCTAAGTCTCATAACTTCCCTTAAGCATTTGCACCCTGTTTTCTGGAGCCGCTGGGGTGAGTGGAAGGCAGTGCAGAGGACGGTTGCAGACACCACTCCAGACACCAGCACTTCTTGTTCTCTCACCTCCAGTGACTTCATCACCCCAGGCCTGGCCCTTCCTTTTAAGACAGTGTTGCATAGTTTCACTCAGACATTGCTAAAGTGGTAAGAGAGGATCTGGATCTGAACGCCCAAATTGCACATCCACAAAATTTTTGCAGACTGGTTTTGAGAAGTCCATTACTATCCAGCCTGCTTGTCTTCACATCCTGGACACTAAGCCTGAGCAGCACTGTGAACATTAACTCTTCTCAAAATATTCTCAAAAATTTGGGCAAAGAGCATGAAAGAAAAAAAAAATGCAAAGCTCTAACTGAATCTGTGCTACCCTGAGTGAGTGACAGAGGAAACTTGGTAACCTCAAGGATTTGTCAGATAAAGAACAACACAGGAAGATGTGTCCTGAGGAACATCTGCCAGTCTCAAAAAATGTGTGCACATCTCATCACAGTGGTTTTCTGACACCTTCAGTAAGATCTCAGTGTGTTTCCATGGGTACTTCAACTTTGATTTTCTGTGTTATCCTTCCTTCTGTGCTGCTGTCGCCTGTGCAGCCAGTAAGAAGACAGTGAGCTTCTGGAGGTACAGTGTGGATCTACAAGTTGGCTTGCACACCACTCCAGGGAAACACCTTGGTCTGGGACCATTGTCTGTGCTTGTACACCAGTGGGGGCCCAACCCTGGCCTTCGTAACTCAATGGCTATCCCTCATGATGCTCTTTGGAAGCGAGGAGCCCCAAAGCCTGATCCAGATTGAAAACAACGTTGTCTATCTCAGCCTAGATCCTAACATCATCTTTGATGTTACCATGGTATCATCTGCTGAAATACCATGGTATTTTAGGCCCTCCAGGGAAACACAGGAAGCAGCTGGGTTTCTGTTCATCTTCTCCTAGAGAGTTTTCCTGTGAAAATGGAAAGAAAATGTTGGGTGGAGGAAGAAAAGAAAAAAAAAAATTAAAAAAAATCATTGCATCTGGTTTATATAGTTGCGTGGAATGTCTAATAAAAAACATTAATATTTTCATTCTTTGATTCAACACCATGCACATTAGGTAGAAATGGCACCAGAGACTGGAGCGTACAGCATAGACTTTGTTTTATGGTATAAATATCTGAAGCTATTCTTGAAGGAGGAAAGAGCTGGAGTTTTTGTGACAGCACTAGTCAAAGGACAGCCCGTAGAAATGCAGAAACCTACGCAACCAAGAGAGACATGGAACAAAACCAAACAAGAGGAAAAGGCAAAATGTTGTGATAAATGCACCAACTGTATTTAAGAAAAATTAGAATCAATATTTTGCCTGTCTTTTTAAGTGACTTAATGATAGAGAAACATAGCAGAGGCAGCCTTGCAATTGAAAACCTTCCACCTCGCCACAGAAACGATTGTCACAGGCATTGATCCTCCTAACACAGCTTCTACCAAACATACTCCTGAACTAATCAGTTTGCCATGCCATTTTCCAGACCAGGTGGAGTCACTACTGTAAGTGCTAACAGGCTGAAATGGATTGCCATTTACTTGGATCAGAGGTCTGATTCAGCTCTCAGAGAAAACCAAAACCTCTGTGAATTCCAAAGAAAAACTACAAATGACACACAAATCACTGAAAGCAAGGCTTGACCATACAATAAATCCAGCTTTAAGACAGCTGGTATCAAATAAAGACCACTGCAGCTTCATGATACAAAACATTTATCTGATAAAAACTCACTCTGCCATCTCAAATTTGTTCAAAAACTGTGAGTAGGTTGACTTCACCCTGACAGGCTTCAGGCTGAAAAAAAGTTATCACTTGCTTCCACTGCTTAACTTGATGACAGACCTCTGTCATCCCAAAGCCAAGCTTGAACTCAGCATGAAAACACAGAGCCAGCCTGAACTTCATGGTGGGTGCCCAGCTAATTCAATGGAAAAGTGGTTCTCATACTTGTTTTTTCTATGCTCGGCCTCAATCAAAATTAGTGCTGCTGGGTGGTATGTTAATGCACAGTCCCCGTAGTGGGACTGCGGTCTCTGTGTTTTCCTACCTCTATCTGTAGTTTGAAGGAGGTGAATGTATTTTTTTTCCAGGGAATGCTTTAGAAAGATAAAATGAACCAATGCCAAAATACCAAGCAATTGTTGTCACTTCACCATTAGCTCACTTTGACTAGGGATAGCAGCAGCATGCCAGGTTGCTACAGAGCCCTTCAGCAATTCAAATTCCACCCGCTCCCCCGAAAATTCAGGTATGAAAAACGGGGTGCTGTCAGCTGGCAGCGTGCCACCCCTCTGGCACTGCACGGAGCAAAATCTCCCTCCCCGGCATCCTATTTACGGCGACCCAGCAGCCAGGCGATGGGAGCACCGCAGCCAGCAGCTTCATGGGCAGAGCGGGTGCAGAAGATCTCTCTATTAGCTTTTTAACTGTTTTCGCCTGCAATTTTCCTCCCTTTTGTCTCCCTGTGGTCACGTAACCCATTTTGTGAAATGAGATAATCTGAGACTCAACAGGCAATTACCCGCCGCTTTGCTGAAGTCCGTGGCTTTATTTGCGACCAACCTCTCTGCTTACAGCATACAACCAAACCCATCCCTGATGTGTGAGGAAAGAGGAGTGCCTCACTGTCTTTAAAAATATTTTTCTCTGGGTAGGCCTCTATATTCAGTGTCTTAATATTGGAAGTTGTTGATTTTTTTCCTCTTTTGCTTGTCGAGGAGCAGGGTTATTTCTGAGGTAAGTTGATGTGCATGTGTAGGGCCGTATCACACCTCAGCACAGTCTGCAAACAGAGCATTTCACAGGTAAATGAAGAAAATCATCAGTTTAAAAACCACGATACCTATTTAATAGAGTTAGGAACTGTCTTTTAATGTCCTCTTGATACCTGAAGAGGCCATCCTAGGAAGATGCATGCATGCATTTTTGGTAGCTAATGAAACTGAAATAAGCTATTGACCTCAAAGAGTTTTTCATGTGATTGAATAAGCTTTGTGAAAAGTGCCTGTGTGTGCGCAGCCTCTGTGTATCCACACGCAAATAAAGAAAACAGCTACCTTTCATATTTCTCTTGGCTATTCCTTTTTGCCCATCCTACAGCATTTTCCTTTCTTTATTCTTCAGGCATTGCTGGTAACAACAGCACTTTTCAGTTATTAAGTAGAGCTCTGTGTGTGCTGGCAAACTGTAAAATATTTGGCAATGGAAAAAGACTGTGGTTATCTCCATGGTACCAATGAAGAAACTACTATAGGAGGAGGATTTTGGAGATTTATATCTTATTTGCAGCATATTTCATTGCTCAGTTATCCCATTTGTAATAATTGTTACGACTGATAAGAGAAAATGTTCACTCAAATATTTTCAAGAATTCAGAAAAATATACTGAACCAAAATGAAAAGTCAAAATAATGAAAATACTTTGTGGATCAAAAATCCTAAAAATAATTGTGTTTGACTGAAAGCCTTATTTTAAGTATTTAGAATTTTTTCATTTAATCTTTACCTTATTTTCCCTTATTTTTCTTTTTACCTATTAGTGCCTTACTCAAAAATAATCCATTAATTCATATATTAATGAAACCCTAAACTCCAACAGCGAGCATCTCAGAAGCAGCTGTTACATGTAATGATGTTGTTTATTTAGATTTATGCTATTTAAAGTAGAAACAACAAAGTACAACACCAGTTCAGAGATTCTGGATCAGCAGAATGTATTGCTCCCATCATTAGTTAAACAGTTAGCCTTTTTCTGTTTCTCAACACCACGAATTTCCCTCAAACAATTCAACACACCTGGACACAGTTAGGAAGAAAAATATAAAACACCTCCCAAGTATTGCAATTAGGTTTGTTCTGGCAAGTTCTGCATCTGTATTCTGGTGGCAATTGGCTTCTGGCGCAAAAAGTTGTGCCAAAAGTAATGTTTTCTTTTGCGTACAACATATGGAGCTTTTTTTGCTGAATTCCACTGTGCAGCGTGCTTCTGGTAATGCTGTTGTCCAACCTGGGAGAGGGACAGCCCAGCACCACTAGTTACTGCTGGGACTACCAAGATGCTCTCAGTGCTACTATAAGGAGAGAGTGGCTTGCAAGTTGGTGAAATGGCTTTTAACGCAGTCAAAGACTAACCAGCTTCTAACAGGGGGGATTTCTGACCTACATGTGATGGCCATGAGCACCCTCAAACCCAGGAGGTGGAGACGGGAGGGCGATTTATTGAAATGTGGAACAAGGAAAATACTCAATTTGCATAATTTTCCAGCCTGAGCCTGTATCTGCAAATGGCGAACCTGTGCATCGCGCTGGGTGTGGCTGTACCTCTAGCTACCAAGTATTGTTTTATGTGACAAATCTTTGGCATCAAACACAAAACAGATTTTCCCTGCAGAGCACTTGCAAAGAACTCGATGACATTATTTGCAAAATATTTGCATTGTTTCAGTTTGCTCTTAAACTGGTATTAAAGGATTTCTGAAAATGGTTTTCAGGCCTCATTCATAATGCAGTCGTATTACCAGGTTCAGTAAGAAGTATTTTCTTAGTGAAACTCTTTAGAAACTGAAAGTAAATTGTCACAAGCCAACCTCAGAGAGCTCATTTTTTCCTCAACTTTACAAAAACTGAGGGTAGTAAATGAGCGCCTCGCTGCACAAACCGATCCTTGGAGGGGGAGCAGCATCCAGCCCTCTCTGTGCCCACTCACCCATCTTCCAGCTGGTGAGTTTGGGCTCGGGCCAGAGTTGAGGCATCACGTAACAGTGGGACTTGATTAAAGTGGACCCAATATTACAAAAGAAGCTTTGTCACCCTTTCTCCTATGCCCACAAAAAACTCTGCTTTCTGGCTAATATACTGGAAATGCACTTGTGGGAGGGAGCCTGATGCAGATCAGCATGGTCCTGGAATAACAGCCTGAAAGTACAGGGGAGGGATTTGCAGAGAGACTTGTGCCTTGGTCCTGGATGGAGCTGGGAGGGAGGCTGGACCTGCCGAGGTCTAGCGGGAACCACCCACAGCCCAAGGTGGGAGAAAGCCCCGAAGAAGAAATTAGGACTCTGGAAACTGTGAAGTGTTCAGTCTGGAGAAGAAACTGGGTAATTCAAAGCGCAAATTAAAACAGCTCATTCATGTTCAGAAGCTGGGCCAACCGTTCCCAAGGAGACGCTGTGAGCCAAGGGGGGGAGCTGCAAGGCAGGTTCAGGGGTTTGAGGGCCTGCAGGGATTTTAGGGCCAACAACAGCATGTGTGGGCTAGAAGTGGATGTAGGAGCACAGCGGAAGCACCACCAGAAAAGCTTGGCTGAAGAGTGAGAAGAGCTTGCTTTTCACCAAAGTATTTGCTAAAGACCTTGTGGAGGAGAACTGGAGCAGGAGCTGAGGCGGGCTGAGGAGGTGCTAAGCCACAAACCTGACCTTCCTGTGGGTATGAAAGGCCCAGCAGCTGGCTTAAGATAAGGAATAAGAACAGTAATGGGGACTTTGCCAGCTTTTACAATTCATTTCAGTGACACCCGAACACCCCTGAAGCGGTGGCCTGTGTGTGGCTCTTTGGCATGAGGAGTTTTTCAGCGTGTGCAAAGCATTAAGCACTGCAGAAATAGGAAGCTGTATTATTTCTGAGCAAACCGGTCCCTTTCAGACCCACAAAGTTACTCCCCATGGGGCCCTGGTTCATGCTTCGTCATCTTTGGGCACGTGAGGCATCTCAAGCACCTTCCAGGAGCTGGAGACTCATGCGAAGTGAACCCAGGTTGTGCCATGTGTCCCCCAGCCTGGCTCCTGGGAACAGCAGAACTACCTTAGTTGGCATTTTTTAGAAAATGTTGGTTTTGATAGACTTTCAGAAAAAAACAGCTGTATTTTAAATGAAGACACCTATAGTGGAAATGTTTGGTAAGCTGAGCTACAGCATGGTCAGAGGCAACTGTACTGTAGGGGCGGGAGAAGGTTGTAAAGCTGGTCCACCCCCAAGTCCTGTGAGTCCTGCTCACAAACCAGGGAGGGGATTCAATGTCCCTAAACCGCTCTCAGGCAAATCTGTGCATTAAAATGACATTTTGTTTGCTGTTGAGCCCAGACACAGCAGAATATTAATGAAGCCATCCTCAGAGATTGCTGACATGTGAATATTTGAATGTTTGGCCTTTTTAATTCTCCTTTTTTCTTTTTTTTTAACCCCTGAGCTTTCTCTTTAACTCTTGGGTTGGAAAAATAAGCCAGTAATATTCACTTTTAAAAAAAAAAAAATTTGGCAGAGGTAGAGGACAGTTTGGGAGTCTTAAAGCAGAGCTTGGCCCCAGTTCTGTTCCAGACCCCCTAATCTTATCATTGATTGTGGCATTCTTAACGGGCTTTTTAAAAAAAATAAATAAATGAAAATGGATAGTTCAATCAATCCACTATCTTTAATTCAATATTTATCCCAATTGATTTTCACTTCCAAGTTTCACTTCAGCATGAAACACGGCATTGTGTTAAGGAAGTTGTGGGGGAACTTGTAGGTTTTGGCAGCTGAAGCGAGGGGAAACTGTGGTTTTTAGATTAGAGGAAGGTGTGGGAATCAGCTCTTTAGCTAGCGGTTGGAGCAGCAGGGATTGTGCACGTTGTTTGTGTGCATTTTTGTTGTCAGGCTTTAGAAGTTGTTGCCTGGCGGAGGTGAGCGGGATGCAGAGGCACTGATGTGCTCACGCTCCAGCCGTGGTCCTTGCCCTGCCACCAGCTTGCTCCGCAGCGACGATGGCACCGTGCCATCCCAAAATCCCCAAGCTGCTCCCCAACTCTCCCCTGCCCCTGTAACAGGGGCAAAGGATTTCCAGGCACCATCCCCATGCCTACATTAGCTGCCTGGGGAAAAGAAATTCCCTTTCCCAGCTGGGGCATCTCCATTTACAAGGCTGCCAAGCTCCTGAGGACTGCAGCTCTTGGGCGAACATATTTCCAGATATTTTCTGTGGCTGCGCTATATATTCTGTGGTTCAGTCTCATGAGATATGCAGGGCTTTCCATGGCAACCACAGAGATAGCTTTCTTCTTAAAGAAACAGCAAGTAACAGAAAACGAGAAGTTTACATGGATAAAATCAACCCATTTAAGGACGTCAGGAAGCCCATCAAAACAAACCCCGCTCCCAGGAATGCAGCTCTGTCTCCATGGGGAGCAGGAGTGGGGAAACAGCGTATGACAGACGTTAATCACAGTTCTGAATGCACTGTGGAAAAAGGCAAATTGAGAGCAAGAGGAGCCAAGCAAAAACCTGTCCTATTTGTGCCTCACCTGTCTCTGCCCCTCGCCCAGCTGAGCCCATCCCAGGTCCCTCACCAGCGCCCTGGGGTGCGCTTTTAAAGTGCATTCACACTTATTCCCACTCAAAAAAAAAAAAAAAAAGGGGCTTGCCTGTGCTTCACTACACCTGCCCAAACACCCAGCCAGATTGGCGTCTTGACCATGATCCCAGCTGGTCTCCATCTCCCTTCTCCCTCCATGGTCAGTGTCCTTCATTTCTCTGTATCTCCTTCAGAGCTCACTTTTCCTACAAAGCTCGATGACCTGCTCTCAGCCACATAAATATCTGTCATTGAAGTGGTTAGACCACTTATAATGATCTGTGTAGCACTTTGTGCTTTGCTACTCCATATTTTTACTGGGAGATCCTTTGGGAAGGCATTTTCCCACTTTCGGGTTTGGTGACAAAGGGAGGGAGCAACCACTCCTGAATTATTCTGTTAGCTATTATATGTGCTAGATATCATTAGAGTTGTAATAGAGAAGTGTTGACAGATTAGAGGGAAATTCAGAAAATTACAGCAACACCAGGGGACCAAAAGGGACTACCTTAGGATCACTAAAAACTCTAAATATCCTCCCCCAGGAAGGGCGTAGAAAAGGCTTTGCTAAGTCCACAAGGGTGCAATGGGTACACATAGAAGGAAAATACATGTTTGGGTGGAGTCTGCAAAGCAGCTAAACTTCAGAGGATGATATTAAGAAACAAAACCTTAAGAGAAACCTTTGGCCTGGTAATCTCTAGTGGCTTGTGGAGTTGCCGCTATGGCAGACAGCATAAATCTCTCCATTGACACTTTTCCTTATTGCCAGTTTAACTGTGTGATTTTGAGCTACCGTCTCTCACCATCCAGAAGAGAACCACAGCAGACAATTGGATGGTATGACTTGAACCTCTCTTGTCCAAAGCACTTGTGCTATATGAAGCAATGACACACACTGATGCAGGAATCTATCCCAGATCCACACCTATACCATTATGCTACTGGAGCAAAGATTCTACTATTTCTCTTTCCTGTGAGCCTTTGCTGTGCCCCAAGTCACTGCTTACCCCCACCCCAGGAAGCTCAGGGATGAGACTCTCTAAAATGATTTTGTTGCCTGAAGTGATTTGTCCTCACCAGTGAGAGATGAGGCTTAATCCTACCAATTTCTGAGAATGCTCTGCCCAAGGACTTGGTTCTCCATAGCTGCCCACATGGCATGAGGAGCTGGAGTACCTAAACCAAGGGCTGCCACAGCTACACTCCCTTGTAAACACAGCTCTAAATGCACAATAACAGTCACCCATGTCCCATGGGTGTGGAGGATTTGGACCTAAAGCAGTCTGGCTTTTAACCCTGGGAATTAAACCTCAGGCTCTTGAGGAAGCACCCTCACCAGAATGAGAACCCAACATTCCATAGGAGGCCAAATCATTACCCTCCCTGAAGGTTTTGCCTTCAAAACATGGGTGTGGTCATTTGGAGAAATTTATATAAAAACAGTGAAAATCATTTGTTTGATACCAGTCAGGAGACTCAGTCACGGGATGCGGTGACATGGTGCACTGAGTAAGTATCACGAAGCACTTTGGAAAGCAAGTTACATGATTTGCTCTGAGTCGCATGGAAACAGAGGACAGGACCAGCAGCAGAGCCCTGGCATCCCAGCTTCCAAATCTGAGCCGTAACCACAAACCTCTCCTTCCTTCCTCCCACGGCTCATCTTGTGCAGCTTCACTGGGGGAGGGAAAAAAGCAGTCAGTGCTTGCTAACTGGAACATGAACTCAGTAGCAAAAGCAATTTTGTTTCCAAAGTTTTAAACTACAAATAGTCAAGGGAGGGAAGGGCATAAATCTATAAAAACAGATAATCTACAGTGTTCTGCTAACTGGGGTATACTATAATCTTTATAAGTGAACTATTTTCCAGCTAGAATATGTATGTATTCATCCTCACAAAATGTCTGGAGTAAGAGCCACAATAAATTGTTACAGCTTCTTTGAAGTCCGCCAAGCTTCTGCAAGCTGGGCAGGCTGAGGACTGGCTCTGGAAAACTTTCTCTTCATTTGAATATTAAGAAGGCTAATAAAACAAAGAGGACATGGTAAGTTCTGGAGGGTTTTCTTTAGTTGCTAAGGGACAATTTGGATGTGAGCATGGTTTTTAATAGCTTTCTTCACTCTAGTTCGTTAGTTGTGCTTACAGAACCAGTCGCAAAGAGCATCTCCTGCTGCTTTGCAGATTAATTACCCAATGTTTGGATGAAGTGCTGTGTCAGTGCTAAGTGTTATTACTTCCAGCAGCATCAGTCTGCAGCGAATGCTAGCAGCCACTTTGAGAGGGCCATCATTGCTTCTGCAATACCTCCAAGTTTCTCAAAGCAACGTCCTGCCCTCTGGTCCAGCGAGTGGCATTTCACCATAGAGCTGGAGATACTGGCCCACTCCAGCAAGCATAAACATGGGGAGCAAACACCTCACAGCATTTCATGCATGCCAACAGACCAAATAGGAGCCCTCAAGGGACAAATCCTGATTGCTGGCATGCACTGAATCCTGTCTCACTACTCTTGTTACCCAGCTTAGCTGCTCAAAGAGCTTTTGTCTTGCACCCTCAATTTGCTGTGGAACTGGACCCTATATATAATAATCCCCATGGAATTTATAGAGCCATGGTGTCTAGTCACACTAAAATGTTAAGGTGATGGCTGTCCTATATTCACAGACGAATGTAGGGATTCTGCCATGATGGTGGCTCACTGCAGAATATCTCTAGTGCCTGACCATAGAAAGCAGGATTTTAGGATCAAGAATTACCTGCTTCTCACTCCCTCCAGCAGTGGCTAATGAAAGCCACAATACAGAGCAACATATGTGTTTTCTCACAGTCCTTGGGACAGTGCTGTCTTGTCTGCAGAAGTCCATATGTGTGCTTTTACAGTAGAAAGTCATAAAAGGCCTTTTCCTCTCCTTGCCTGTTTTACTCAAAAGCCAGCTGTCATCACGTCCTACACTCAAGAGACGTGACCTGTGGTCAGCTTGCATGTTCCCCTTTCTCCAGCTACCTTGAAATCCTGTTTACACTGATATCCTGGCAAGACCCTGGGAAGGTGCAGTTCCACTTCTCCCTTGTCAGGGCATTATTTAAAAAGGTAGTCTTGACAGTTTTCCCTCCTACATATGCTATGGACCAGCCCATGCGCATTCATCGTTTCCAGGACAAGGAGGAGGAGAGTACAGAACAGATCAGAATCAGTCTTTGTTTTCTCACCACCTTTATAGCAGAAGTCTGAGAGAAAAGAGGAAGCAGTTCTGAGACCTGAGGTTCCTCTTTATGTTTCTGTAGGAATTTGCTATAAAATGGGGTGTGCATTTTCCAAGGAAATGAGTTATTCACTCAACACTTGCTCTGAGAAAGTCCTGTGGGGAAGAGAGATGGGAAGGGAACACTCATAGAAAATGTATCCATCCACAGGAAACTTGGATTAATGCAAGGTCACAGCCCATTGCTGAAATACACATGGAAAAAATTTCACATCACTTTTATACTGCTCGCTGAATTATTATATTCCTAAAAGGAGCATTACAGAGAAGACAGAGACAGACTTCTCAGGGGTGTACTGCAAAGGGACAACAGGCAACTTAATCTAACTTTGAAGTCGGCCCTGCTTTGAGAGACCTCCAGAGGTCTCTGCCAACCCCAGTTACTCTATGGCTCTATGATATATAAAATGAAATGTATGTTATGTAGAATGCCTATTAAGAGGTAACATGATTTCTAAAGACGCTTGATTTTTTTCAGTACTAAGCTTCTATTTAAAGTCATCAATATCTCCACGAAATTCTCCCTAAAATTGCCTCCATTTAGCTCAAAATTTCCCTGGTTTTCTTCAGAAGTCAAAATGAATCAGCTGTCTCTGCATAAGAGCATAAGCTCATTAGAAATACCCTGCTGTGTCAGATCCATCATCCATCTATTCCACCAGTGACAGTAGGAGATGCTATTTAGGGAGAACACACAAGCCCAGATACTATCTGTGGTTTATTTCCCTCACACTCCCCCAGCATCGACACTGACTGGAATAGGGATGTTCAAGTTCCCTCTGGTTGCTGTTCATGGACTATTTCACAGTCTCCCGTAGCAGCAATGCCAGAAGTTCGGTACACCTTATGTAAAGCAATTCTTTCTTTTATGTCTTTTTAAAAGATCCTCTAGTGGTTTCGGTGAGTGTCAGGTAGTTCCAGTATTGTGGGATGTGGTCAGTAACCGTTCTGCAGTCACGCTGCCCACCACCTCCCTGATCTTGTCAATCCCAGTCATATCCCCTCCTCCAGTTTTCTCTTCAGCCAGAAAAGACCCAGCCTTTCTAGTGCCGCCTCATAAGGCACCTTCTCCAATCCCTAGGTTTTGTTCACCTTCCTCACCGCTTCCCCTCACTCTTTAATGCCGTTGAGATGCAGAAATCAGGATCACACATGAGACTCAGAGCAAGGGAGCACCAAAAATGTAGCAGCAAAATGACTCTTTGTCATGACGGCAATATCCTTCCTGATAAGCTCCAGCATTTTATTGACTTTCTTCGTTTCCACTTAACATTAAGTCAACGATTTCAGAGAGCTGTCAATGATGGCTCCAAGACCTCTTTCCTGAGTTATAACAGCATCTTTACTTTTTTTGTTACAAAAAATCTATACAGATATGTAAGAACAAGAAAGCTCTGTGAGTAGGTGGTGTAAAATGAGAAGTACCTAAAAATACTTAACTCATTTTTAAATAATGATCTAATAAGCTAAATAATTAAAAATAACTACCTTAGGACTATAATAAAAATAAAGCTTAGTTGCATATTCTTAACTCTGTCCAATGTCAGTAAATGAGATGGCCTGGTCTTTACCTATATTATCACATATTACCCCTCAAGCAATACATTTGTTCCATTACTGGAGCTTGGTTTGTGTTTCCTTGCAGAGTTGCATTTCACTCTATGTACATTTTCCTTGGAAATTTTCTCAGGCTTTGCTTTCTTACACTCTTTAGAAGAAATTATGCACTTATGCACTTGATGTAAAGACGCCTGAAGTACCAACATTAGTGTGGCTTGTTACAGCTACATATGTGCATTTTACCTGGACAGTAGTGATATTCCTGCCATACTCTTCCCCCTTGCATGTCCAGCACATAAGCATGACGGACCTATTTCTTCTACAGCGTTTCTATAGACAAAACGTTTGTCAAGAGTTATAACATACCCTTGAGGTATACAGATCCACTCCAGGGCTGAACTAAAGAAGGGTGGTCTTCTGGGTGAAAAATTGATGAACAATAATCATAGGCTCCAAAATCAGTATCAGAAATGTACTGTGCCTTGAACAGTAGTAAATTTGTAAGAAAAATGCAGGCAAGTAATCAGATAACTGACTATTATGACAATGAACATAGTAAAAAAAACTAATAGGAAAAACTTTATTGAGCAGTATCTGCAGCTAAAGTAATAGGTTTACTCTTTTGTGTTTCTGTCATCATTCAGTCACACCAGCCCGCTGCCTGTGCAGGAGACGTTAATTCTCAGTGTTTGATAGCTGCTGACATCTGAGCTATGGATTGTGCAGTCTGAATTTTCTAGTGACTTTTATTTTGTCAAGGCCTACAATTATGAAACATTTGCTCTAAAGAGCTCAGTATCTTTTCACATTGCTGCCTCTTTCATTGTCATAAAATGGGAACATACACAACCTAAGGCTAAGTGCTGCTCTGCACTGGACAATGGATAAGTTACTATGGAGAAAGCTGTGTATGCAACTCATTTCAAAATCTTGCTCCAGGTTCTGAACACGAACTAAAATCTTCTTATACTGACTTATCAGCTTGCAGAATAAAAATGAAGGTGGATGAAGGGCAGAGTCATCCATCCTGGGATTCAAGCACCTCTCAAGGCAGTCCTGGTAGAGCAAACCTGAGGTTTGGGCTGCCTTGCCATGATGAAGACACAGGAAACAACATGAAAATAGAAAACTCCATGGACTTCAGCATCAATGAGAACAGCCAAGTCTTTTACAACCCAAGAAAAGTCCAGGTCACTTCTGCACTGACAGGGTGCTGGTGTGGCAAGAGCATTTCCCTGGTGCTGCTACTTGGGAGCATTCAAAGGGAAGACCTGGGCGAGGGGGCCACTGAGGGTCTCTAAAGCCACACTCCCACTCCCAGTAAACTTCTTCCAAGTTGCTCTGGTAGGGAATGATGTGATGTGACAGAAATGGAAAGCAGGAACACAAATTCCCCAAGGGACCAGAATGGAGGAGTCGTCACACATGATTGCTGCTAATTATGCCTCTGATGACGAGTCGAAGAAGAATCTCAGATAACATAGCAGCATTTAAACCCTGGATGAGAAATCCCTTGGTTCTGGCAGAGTCTGAACTCCCAGCCCGGGGACTCGCCTGTCCCTCATCTGAGCCAAACATTGAACCGATGCCTTTGCCCAGATGAGGGAAATCTACCTCCAAAACCCCATTTTTTAAAGACCTTGTCTTGGCTAAATACGACATTTCTCTTTTTCATCCACTGAATGGCTTTCACAGACATACACAGAATGCAAAGGCTGATCCTAGAAATCGAGCTGTGCTGGAGGAGGCATGGAGAGCCAGAGGAGTTAGGACCCTGCCGGCTGCAGCGAGGCTGCCTGTAAGCAATTAGCTCCTGCCTGAACTAGGATGTACTCTCCTCTACCGCTGAAATCACTGTGGCCAGGCCTGCCTGTGCTACCCTTATGGTAACTAGCTTTAAAAAAAAGATGATAATAACCAGATTAGCATGCTGACATCATAAACCCAGCTACATGTGAATTAAGGGCATCCATTCTCAAGCTGTGAAGTTATTTAGTCAAAAGCACTGTACCAGCAAGGAGAGGAAATATTTAATTTTTTTATGATGTCAGGATCAAGACCTGGAGTGGCTGCGACGGGTGCTGCTGGTGCCATAAGAATCAGTGATTAAAACAAGATGATGTTTATCCACAGCCAGCACTGAAACAAGCTGTTTAAAAGGGAAGTTTATTTACAGCACAGTAGTACCTAGCCTTCCCCTGAATGTACTCCCTCTTCCGGGACCCATCTGCTCTGCAATGTGCAGAATTGCCTTAAAACAGCTCAACATGGGGGCTACACTCTTTGGTGAGGACAAGCAGCCTGCTTGACCCTAACATCCTTCCTCTCCATTAAGCGAAATCCTAATGTCAAACAGGAAAGAGAATGACTATGGGTACCTTTTCAGAGGTGATATGTTATAAGAATATTTGTTTTTTTCTCTCCCAGCAAATTCCAGATGTCAGAGGTTGCCAACGGATGGACATGTCAAACAGTAGCAGGAATAGTCACATGGAAGGAGTCACACATCCACCTTTGGCATTGGGAGGGAAATTCTTTGTGGAGATGCAACCAGAGCTCCAGGATGACTTAGAGATGTCATACCAAGCGTGTCAAAACAACCTTTGGAGTCTCCTACAGCTCAAGCCAAAAAAAAAAAGCATAGGAAACACTATGGTACTTTAACGTCAAGGCACAGTCAATGATGCTACTACAGTCTACAGCTGGTGGAGACTTGGTCCTACATCAGTGATGTTTCCTAGCTCTTCTCTTGGTTTGAGGAAAGCTCTGGTCAGCTCAGCTTCACACACCTTTCTGAAACTATGTGCCTCCCTTGTTTGCAGTGTACTCTGTACTTTGCTCAGTTTGTGGTGTTCATATCTTCGCAAGGAGAACAGGGCAGCAACCCTCTCCAGAACCTCAACTCCATCTTCCACATTCAGCTTGATCTCTATATCAGCTTTCAGTAGTATGACATGACAATGGCCGTCATAAGGGAGACCATCAGCCTTGTTTGTCTTTGCTGGAAGAAACATCTTTTGATCCATGGGCTAGAGTTAACAGTATAGCAAATAGCCTGTACTGCATTTCCTTCAAGTTCATTCTGTCCTCATGAGGAAAAACCCTTTGTGTCTTCTATTAAACACCAGTCTGTGCCTTGCCATTCATGGGCATGCAAAAACAAGTGATGTTATTGCACAAGCCCATATCATACTCAGCTGCGGACACTGTTCTAGTTCATTTGGAAAAACATACACCACATCTGGCAAGACTGGTATTCCTTTTATTAAAAACAATGAGCTACATTTTGGTATGACTCCTGTTTTGCTAAAGCTGTGCAGCTGTTAAATATAACGCATGTGAGCATTAAATAGTGCTTTCTCTGTGCTCATGTGAGCACACGCATGTGGGGAATTGGCAAGTCTTCCTGCCTTAAAAGACAAAAGGGAGGCATTTGAGCTTGGGACAACATAAGAAGAACTTGGACAATTGGATGAATTTGTGAGCGAGAGGGAAGTTCTCTCTGCCGTGCTGTGAAGTGTGGCCAGATAGCCTTGGGCAGACTTGTCACACACAGAGAGGGAAAAACAACCCATCACTCTTTACCTCAGCCATCATTTTCCTTTGGCAAAATAAGTTTCACCAAATAAAGTAACTGCTGATGCTGTTCTGTATAACCAGACCACAGAAAGGTAGCCCTCAGAAGCCATGTCTAACACCAGGTGGTGCATGAGATAAACAAAATGCTGATAGAAGACGCCCCACATCTGCCTTAGAAACCTTACATCCCCACTGGAGGTCTTCCTGGCAGCAGCGAACTCCAAAATAAACCACGCTGAACATGAGGAAAAATTCTCAAAGGTTGAGCAATGCTCTGTGTCCATTGCAATCACATTCAACATCTGCCAGCATCCTCACCAGGCTACCGCAGTGCATCTTGCTGTAAGAGAAGCAGGACTTGGGTTACCTCTACCCCAAGACTGCTTTGCTAGTCAAGTCCTCTTAGACTGGCAGCTACACCAGCAAAGTTACATTACGTTGGTACAATAAAACCACTCCCTTGAGGGAAACAGCCTTTACCCTTACAAGACCAGATTTTTCCAGCAAGAGCATTTATAACAGGGACCAGCAGAGCAGCGCTGTAATGACCAAACCTCTGCACCCAGCACCGATGTGACTAAGCAGGCAGAAGGGCATCACGGAGATAGAGTTCACTTGGGATGTGCTTTGGCTGGGGTAAAACCCCAGGGAAAACAGTAGGGCTGTATCATATCCGTCTCAGGCCAACATGACTGAAAGAATAACCAGATCAGTGCTGAGCTTTCTGAAGTCCCACTGAAATATGAATACAAATCCCTATCCTACCTGCAAGTAGAGGTGAAGGCTGACTCTTCTGCTTCTCTCTTTAAGGGCCACTATTTAATTTCTTTGCTTGAAATAAAGTCCAGAACAACATGGGGGCAAAGTACTCCATAAAGATGGGGCCTGCTGTCTTCATTGTTCTGCCATTCCCTGGCCTGGGACATTATCAAAAATACCAAATCTTAGACCTGGACTTCAGAATCCAAGTGTGACATTTTTAAAGAAACCAAGTTCCTAGCCCAAGCAGCTGAAAAAAAAATCACATTCCACACATGAACCTCTTTCATGTGACTATGTTCTGTATTCAGAAGGGATATTTTCTCCTCCTCTAATCTCACTACAGTCAAACCTTAACTTACATTGGGCACCTTAATCATGACACGTAACGTAAATGTCAGTTCTGTTAATTCTTTCTATGTGGTCCAACTTAACAGAAACCTCACAGTAGTTATTATTATCATGGGCATATTCCACAGCACCAAATTGCTTCTCGTTGCATTTGCACATCCAGAAATCTCCGTCTTCCCCAGATCTCTGCGATGTTGCCATGAGCCTGCAGTAAAAAATACTGCACTCAACAGAAGAGGAAAGCAAAATATTTAGGGCAGCTTAGAATAAATCAAACTGAAATAAGTCTTTGGCAGCCACGTGGGGTTTTTTAAATTTAATTCTGAGGAGGGAAAAAGAAAAACCCTAAAGATTTGCTCAGTCTGTGATCTGCTGCTTAGGTAAGCTTGGTAATGCAGGTGTTTTGATGGAGAAACTAGGTCAAGTTTCTCTGAGACGTGGGCAAGGCCTCAGATGTTATTTAGCATTGCAGGAGTCTGTGGTACTTCCAGGCACTGCAGTGAGGAGAGGACACAGAGGCAGAGCTGTTCTCATGTGGGCACCATGGCAGACAGTGCTAGCAGCTGGGGGAAAGGTCTACAGACCTTTAATTTGCATCTCTGCCCTCCTCGTCCCTGGCAAATCAGCTGCTGAGAAATTAGGCAAGTTAATTTGCATCCAGCACAGAGCAATAGACAATGACGGAGGCTTTCACTTGCTCTCATGTTTAGATTTCATGTGTCACCTGTTTAATCCAAAAAATAAGCGCAGCATGTAAAGCACCACAGAGCCTGCAGCGAGATGAAAACCAGCTTCTTCAAAATGAGTCCAGATCGGTCAGACGGGACACAGACCAGACAGGGCTACTTCCTCCATCAGAGGCATCTGCCTCTCCCCTGACGGCTAGCAGACCGTCACGAGGCCACCTGGGACCTGGGCCCATCCTGCACAGCCACAGGACAGCGCTGAGAAACCGTCCCTGCCATCTTCAGCCCCACCAGAAAGCACCTGGCTTCACCTTGAATGGGAAGTAGGGTCACGCCGAGAGCAGGAGAGGTCCCGGTGGTGTTTCCGTCAGGCTGCACACCCTGGCCACGGCCAAAAAGAAAACACACTGAGCCCTGTGGCTGTGGAGCAACCCGATTTCCTGATCTCTCTCGATCTCCTCCCCTTCCACATATCTGCTTCCTTCCAGAGCAGAGAAGGCTAAGCACCGACCTCCAGGTTTCACTCCAGCATGGAGGCAGAGGGACAGCAGAAGGCACCAGTGCTGCTCCACAGTCCCAACACAACCACCCTCTTCTGCTTTTCTCAGCTGTAGGTGACACCAGACTACAGCATCCCGGCCATCTGACCAAACCATGCAAAAGCGGCACGGCGCGGCATGGCACGAATGTCAAATGTGTCCACAACACCAGTTCCCCAGGGAACATGATCTACAGGATGCCAAGTGCTGGGCCAAGACAGTTAAAAAATGGAAGAGCAAATTGACTGCCAGTCAGGCCAAAGACCCTTCGTATTAGGTCGTTGCTACTACCAGTGGTCTGCCATTTCCAACCCACTTCAGGTGGCAATTGAAGGATCTGCTCTTGCTTCGGCAGCGTCTCCATTCACAACTCGCTGACCCAGCTCTGCTGGCGACAAAACATTTCCAGACAAAAGCTCCTTCTTGACTCAACCACCCTGACAGGAAAACAGAAGGAGGCTGTAAGCGTGACCCTTTTCCATGCACGTGGCACATGACTCACCTTCTTCACAGCTCTCTTTCCCAGAATAAGAAGGAGGGGGGAAAAGGAAGTACAGCAAGAAGAAAACCTCAGAAACACAGCGGGAAAATAAGCAAGCACCGAAAATGTAAAAACAACTGCTATAGGCAGCTGTACAAATCTTCATTACAATATTGTCACACGAGGTTATTGTGAAGAAGCCTTGGAAATACAGACAACGACACGGTGCAGTGTGAGTTAGTGTTTGCAAGAGGACAGTGAATCTCAGCATCCAGGAAACTGCTATTAGTGAGATATCTGTCAAGCCACATTCACACTGCAAACATCTCAGTGACCTGCAAAAAAGCATCCGAGACAGGGTAAATGAGCTTCCAAACTTTGTGTCACTGCAGCTAATATCCTGCTAGTAGCAAAGTCAAACTCAGCTGAATAGCTCTGCCAAGCCCCAGCTGACTGCCTGCAACTCTCACGTGAGCAGCAGTCATGAAAAGCCACATCTCACCAGTACTATTGCTGGCAGTAAATTAAAATTTGGCCCCTGGTTTAGCCAGGCATTCATCTGGAAAGGAAGTGTGGGATCCATCCGAAAAGAGGAAGGTAACTAAAATATAGAGAAGTGCATCTCAGCTCATCACTGAGTCTCCTCTAGTAATGAAACGAGAGGAACCAGCACTTGGAGGCAATAATTCACCCACCCCAAAGCAGGCAGCAGATCTAGAGGAGCTCAGAGGGCTGTTTCCCCACTGGTAACGCAGGGAGGCCACCTGACAAGCTCAGGTGCAGATGACCAACAGGAGGGGACGATTCCCATTCCCACATGCTGGCATATGCTGCAATACAGCTGGCCCATGAGGCCACTGATCCCCAGGTCCACGTCTGGTGGTTCCCTGAATGAAGCCAACCACCAGAATTCCATTTAAATCAAAGTCACCAAAGAACTGGGGGAATTGAAATATGTTGCCAGAGTGGTTGGATTTGGTCTGGTTTCATGATTTCCTCATTCTTCTGACACCCGAAGCTTTTTCATTATTTTATTTCTTGAAGCAATGGGGTTTCCTCCCCTTTGCTAGGGCTGGCATGGGACACCCATCCAAAATCTGCATGAAAACAACCCGGATGAAAGAAACGTCAGTGGAAAGACATGGAGGGGAAAGAAAAGACTGTTCAGAAAAACAGCAAAAAGAAACCACGTTGGCAGCCCTGAGCTTTTCACACTTGTGTTTGCAAAGATAAATTCCCTGGTCAGTTCTGGAGTGCTGAATACATGGAAAAGTCCCTTTTTATCCCATAATAACACTAAGTCCAAATAAATGCCAGCTGTCCCTTATGTGAGGCCCCCCCTCCTTATTCCCTCTCCGAGGAGTCCATACTGAGCAAACTTGCCCCAACTGCTCTCCCGCTGCGATCCTTTGGGAACCCCAGCAAGCGGGTGGAGAGAAGACCTCTGGTGCCATTACAAAGGCAGAATATGATGCATTTATGCCCACAAGGGAACTAGTCACTAGATACCATCCCTGCTCCCCAAAAGAGGCAACAGCTTTTTCTCTAACGCTGCTGCCGTGTGGTTTGCGCTGAAATCCCAAAGCCTCCTCCTCCAGCAGCTGAGCAGACAAACCACAGGCCAGCCACTTTCTCTGAGTTTCAGTTTTCCTCTTAGCAGAGGGGATAATAAACTTACCCAGCACTCGGGAATGCTGTAGCTTTAATTCATTAATATCTATAAGGAGCTTAGAGATCCTCAGCCGTAAGGGGCTCGGGAAATGCCAGCGGAAATGCTTTGCATCTTGTTGCTGTGCTCCGACTTCCAAAATTTCCCTACTGAATCCACCGATTCAAATAATTTGAGTTCTGAATTTTCTGACTCGGCAAATTCGAATCAGCTTTTCACAATGACGCGAGGAGCAAAAACATGCTCTTTGTCAGTGAGAGAAAACGGGGAGCAGCACTAGGCTATCTGTATGCTGAATGAGTCAGCCACAGTTTATGCACCTGCTGTGACTTACAAGTCTGAATGCACTGAATGCACTCGGAGATGCTGGTTTTGCAAACAGATGGATTTTGTAAATCCTGTTAACGTTTCTGTGTGTAAGAGCTTCCCAGCAGAAAAGGAGCATGTCCACGTGAGTATCGGATCCACTTACCCTTATAGATTTTAGAATAGTGTCTTCATTTTACTCAGGCTGGACATATAAATAGATTCATTGTAGAGTGGGCACTTCGTTGTTGTTTGTGAGAACAGTGACTTTCAGGAAATTAAATTTTAAATTAGCTGCTCTAAGCTATAAGAAGAGGAGAGATGTGTGCCTCTAAAGACACATTGGCTCTGGAGGGCTCCGTTCAACCATACTCCAGCAAAATAACCAGTTTGGAGATAACACGGGGGCTGCGTGCGCAAACTGCTTGTTGTGCTCTCTCTCAATCACAGGGGTTTATTCCAAAAAAGTGACTGGAATGTTTTGTTCTCGTAAGGTTTAAGCAGCTTAGGCAGGGAAAATTGCATAACCCGTTTGCTATGTAAGCTTCAGTCTTTGACATGTACTGAACTCCTTTTGCTTCATGCGTATACGGTCGCCTTTTGCATGGGACAGGGCCAGCGAAGTAAACAAGGAAACCGAGCCTGATAAGAAGGAAAAAAGGGTCCTGGGAGCTGCTGTTGTGAATACAGGAGAAAGGGGCAGGGGAGCAGCAGAAACACAGCCTGTGTGTCAGCAGTTTACACATGAAATTGCTGAAAACCTTCCATTCACCTAGGCAGGGAGGCTGCCACGGAGCAGGGCGCACGCACGCCATGCACCTGGCCGTGCGTGAATTGACTCAAAATCCACAGCAAAACAAGGCAAAAAGGGAGAGTGGTGAAGGTTAGCTGGCTTCAGCAACCTCAGCAGGACACTCTTTGTCACTCCTGGAAGTGGCGTCTCTGGGCTACACAGTCAGCCTTCATTGGTGGGTTTAAGCACGGCTGTGGTTTGGGAGGAGGAGGTGGGAACTGCTAAAAAACTCACCCTTTTGTATATTTACGAAGGGACCCTCATACCAGTAGGTATTGAGGTGCTCAGGCAGGGAGGTGGCAGTCTGGCTGTGACCCCACTGCCTGAGTGCAAAGGAGATTAGCAGAAGTTGCATTAGAAATTGGTGTCCAAAAAGCTGAATGCAGCTCTCAGACTCGCCTCTGTTTAGAGAGATGTAACAGCCCTGTGCTTCCCCGCATCGCTGTGATCATCAGTTATTGAATGCTAGAAACCCACTGTATACTGTAAAATCCTAGCTGTTGTTATCGGAATTTATTATGTGGGCAATTAACATAGGCAATCCCATTACCACTGATGGGATTTATCTGAGTAAATCTCACATGTGTTATTCTCCTAGAAAAACAAGCGATCAACTTTTTGGCTTGGCCTAAGTTTCCAAAGATAAATGTATTCCCTCATTTATTACTAACCACACAGCTTGTGGCCATGTGGTGTGAGTATAAACAAGTTGAACAAATGTCTAGTATGGGAAGGAATAAAATGTTAAAGCAAAAAAATGATTCGGTGATCTCTTTGCAGCCAGTGAGATGGGTATTTCATTGCCAGGTCTGACTATGTAAAATAGTAATTGTGCAATTAGCACTTAATGACTGGAGTTTGTTTCTTATCCTTCCCGATCGTTAAAGCCACATTGATCTGCTCAGAACATATTGATAGTTTCTGGATATATAGGCAAGCAAATCAGAAACCACAACAGCTTGTTCAGGCTCTGTTTATTTCTCTGCATTGACATGCAGTAGCCCTTGCCAGATAAAGATGTCTCCAGCAAGGTAGGGCAGAGGACAAAGAACAAGGAGATGGTACCTGAGCTGTTACCCCTCAGAAATACCAAGTCACAAGATTCCATCCATCCAGAGGAAGACGACTGGGGCAATCCTGCTGCTAAAACTAGGGGACAGTGTCATACACAGCTGCTGAGCACACAGGCCCCCGCTTGCTGTGGACTACACACAGCTCACACCCCAGACCACAAACTTTAACTGCATGACACTGCTGCAGCACAACCCCACCTGTGCGAGACCCAAAACACTTCTCCAATCCATTCTTGGCCACAAAATACTTGCTTTGTGAGGTGGTTTCCTGCTTCCCTCCCCCATTACTTTCTGCAGCATTTCAAAGCTTGCAGAGCAAGGCTGCGCTTCAGGCAAAGGGCTTAGTGTCTCTCTGCACCCTGTGTAGGTATGTCTTTTAGCTCAGCTACAGCTATTATTTTGCTTTTGACTACATCTGCAGCATTTCCCAGTCCTGGGAGATCTGACCCTTCACCACCACTCATGCTGCTACAAGTGGTGCTTGAAGTGGGGCTGTTGAGTACCATGGCTGGGATTTTCAGAGATGTGTAAGGGGTTAGGTGCTTACCTCCTGAGGTTTTTCAGGAAGAGAGGACAGCTAACTCCTCCAGTTACGCCCACTTGTAAGAAAAGAGGGTTTCTGCACATAGCATACAGCAAGGACGCTCTCAAGCACGCTGTGAACTGACCGGTGTGAGCACGCTTATGTCCCTGCTCATCCCTTGGCCCAGGGCAAGATAGATGTAGGCTATGTGCCAAAATCACTGCAGAGATTCTTGTTCTTGTTCTGCAGGAGGAAAATCCCAAAACAGAACAAGCTACAGTTATGGATAAATATTCATCTGGCATTCAAGAGAAATGCATAGATGCATCTTGAGTTGGTTTTCATCTGTTAGTGATGATGCCAAGCGGTGTTACTGGAAGCAGAATGGAACCGGCTAATTCGTCCCTATTGCATGACACCTCCAATGCAAAAGCAGAACGCCTGTTTCCTAACCCGGGTCTGTTACCAGGCAAACTGTCTGCCTGAGTGATGGACTTTATTATGAGCAGGAACAGTGCCAGTGCTTTGACTCTGTAGGCAGACGATGACCACAGCAAGTCTGAGGGTGGCATGGTCAAAGGGAGCAGCGCGTTGCTCCTGCTCTGTCTCCTTGCTCAGGGATGCTCCTGTCAATGTGTGTGGGTGGGCGAGCCAGACCCCACCATGTGGTCACACAGCCTAGGTGAAAAAAGTGATGATTGGGTGAAAGGAAAAACCTGTAGTGGTAAATAGAACAAACCAGGATTCTTTGCATGTTTTTAAGGGCAAGTGAAGCGATGCAGCTCACATCCATTGAGCTCTGCACCCCCAAACCAGAACAGCTTCATCCTTGCTACCTGCTGGCCCTTGTTGTCCTCTGAGCTGTGCCACAGCATCTGTGGCAATAGCAGTTGGGACAGGCCAAAACATTTGAAGGAATGTGTTAATTAATAATTAACAGAGAGAGTCTCCAGCCTGTGCCCTGGCTCTGTTTAGCTCGCTAGCCTAGGTGTAGTCAAGGGACATGACTCAGGAGCCAAGCCCTTTGGACTCAGGAGCCCAAAGCCAACTTTTCTCAGCACTGCGGGTTGCGCTGGCCCTGTGAGTCTAAACTTGGAATTCCCAACGGGACATGAATTCCCCCATAATTAGTAAAGGAGTCTGGAGACCGCTTACTGTCCCACTTACAGCCCATTTCCACTGGACAGGCAGTGAGCCCAGATGGCTGGTTTTGATATAAAACATGTTTTCCCTGTTTTTGTCACTCCCTCCCTGCTGCTTATGTGTTTGCTTCACCCGGTTGTGACTCCCTCCTTATTGCAGCCTGACTGTGGCCGTGACTCCAGATGACATGGCAGTACACCCATAAATGCAGAGCTAAATACCCGAGTTTGATCCAACACACCGCCGCAGAGCAGTACCAATCAATAACACAAAACTGGGTACACAGTAAAGGAAATGGATAGAAATCTCCCTAAATCCAACTTCAAAAAATGGGGAAAATAGCCTACAGAAGTCACTTTATTTCTGGTTTTGCATTTCCGATTGATACTACTGTAGGTGGACATGCAAAAAATTGTAGGTGTCCTGCTGAATTAAATTTGGAGGCAACTGATGATGCCATGTTACATTATAAATAACGTCTGCCTAAATCAGTTGAATTCATTCTTGTAAGGTGGTGTGTTTTTTTTCCTTAAAGCCTGGTGCCAAGCCCAATAAATTGACAGAAGAACTCCCACTCACTTTAGTAAATTTTGGATCAGGTCCTGTGGGATTAGCCCACATGAGCTTTACAGAGCAAAGACTTGCACACAGCAGTAACAGATTAATGAGACCATTTCTGTGACCAAGTATTTGCCGACAGGGGTTAAGTTTGCATGGCCAAGCGCTAACAGACTTAAGTCATCATCTTAATAGCCTGTGCATCCATTATATTGAAAGTGAAATGAGCGCATCTGGGTGCCTAGAGATGAGAATGATTAATAAAGGGGGAAAAAAAAGGCAGCGAGCTGAGCGGGTCAAGTGAAGAAACAATATGAAGAATATGGGACTGTCATTCAAAGAGTCATGCTCAAACCTGGGGAGTTTGTGGATCCAATGAGTGGCGTGTTGTCTTGCACAAACATGCCACGCTGACAAATGAGCCCAGTGTTTGATTTCCATTTGAGCACTGGTGTCAAAGCCGTACTGCTGACGCAGAAGTGCAATTCCCGCTCGCTTTGGTAGGAGCTGCCCATACGTGACGGAAAGCACAGTGTGAGCAGCAGGGTCCAGGTCGAACCACCTAACATGAGGAAATTGGGAGTTAAGTCTAACAACTGACTGCATGCGCAGGGAGAGGGTTTAAATAAACACGCTTCTGTGCGGGGACAGGAGATATGTTTGGAAATCTGGGCAGGCTCTTTCTGCCGTCTGTGTTTTGTTTCTGAACCCAATGCTATCATAATGAATAAGCTGTTTGCTCTTTCGACTGCACACCACATGACAGCTCGTTTCCATCCAAAAGCTTTGGCCCCTGCATGTAAATTGATCCTGTAAAGTTAACTCCTTTGTTCAAGAGGTTAAGTATGTGATGTATCAATTGGGCTTTTTGTGTAAAAGCCACAGAGCAATATACTTACTGAGCCATATGTGTATTGCAGAATAATTTGCATTAAAGGTATGCAGAGGAGCAAAGATGGATCATCCAAAAAAAATGTAGGCTCCAGTTCAAGAAAGTGTCCATTTAGAACAGAGCAGAATTTAAGCATATGCTTAACTCCCGCTGAAATATGGTTTCTAATCACATGTTTCAGGTTAAGTATGTGGTTAATGCTGGCCCCAACAGGGAGGGATTTAGACACATGCTTAAAACCTCTGAACTGGGGCAGGGGTTACAAAAAGGCCTCTGGAGTCTGGGCTGACCAGACCAGGAATCCAGACTTGCACCCGGTTGCTACCAAATGTGCCAGGAAGACCCACAAGGGGAAGAAAAAGTCTGAAGAAAACAGCAGGATCATCTGGAGACACTTCAGAAGGCCAAAAATGCAAGCTAGGTTTGATCCTAACCACAAGACATGGCAATTACACCTCTCCGGGATGCAGCAGCACAGCCAGGAGTTGATGATACCTGGGGCTTCACCACTCCCACGTGGACCCCCTGCTTACACTCTCGGGGCAAGTGGATGCTGAAGACACCAGCCCTGGACTCACAAGATCCATGTTCAGTTCTTTTGACTCATGCTTTGGACATCACCTTGGGCTACGTTCCCACTGCAACACGGTGACTCTAGTATCTGTCCCAGCCTCCCACATGACAGTGGAGGACCAGGAGATGCTCTCAGACATGGGGGGGCTACGGAAGTCCCTTTTGTAGATGGAAAAGTACCTCCATCCTATATCCTGGCTGCTGTCACTGTAAAAACGTTCCAGGGAGCAAAAAGGGCTTCTTTAAAAGCAGCTTTGCTAGAACGGAGAATTGAGAATGAACCATGAGGGACAAAGGAATCTTCCTTGCAGGAAACAGGACTGTCTTTGCGTTGTCTTCTTCAGTGAAATCAATGTTGCCTAGGTAGAATGACGTCTCCTCTGACATCTTAATCCCTGCCGCCTACCCTGCTGGCAGTGGGATCATACGCATCTTTGGCAACAGACAATTGGCATTTTCAAAACATGTTAAATTCTTCCCTTCTGCTGCAGTGCATCTGGACACAGAACATACTGGCAGCCTCGCTCAACGTTATCATTTTATTAGAAACTCTTGAAGGAGCATATTTGTCTTATCCCTTCAGTTTTTTGTTATTTCTCTCTGGTAGCAAGAACCAACAGCCAGCAAGGTACTTTCCAAAGAAAATAGAGGCACAGCCTCTGCCTTGCAGAGCCAACAATCCCTATAAGATCCTTTGCAGTGTTGTGAAATAAGAGAATCAGAAATCCGATCCCACCATTGTGAAAATGTAAAGATACTTTTAGCGTTTCTTTTCTGTGTGAGTCTGTGTGTGTATGAGTGTGTTTAACCTTCGTCTCTTTAATAAGGAGGTTTCTTTTTTCCATTGTAAATGGGTAGACTGGGAAAAGAAGTGTTCTCCTTGATTTCCCTGCCTTAATCCAGTTCCTGCTCTGAAGTGGAGCATTGCATCAGCCGCACTGTTAAACACCTAACATGCTCTTCCTCCGTGGCGACCCTGGATTAAGCAATTCCTACGGATGCACGAGCAAAACCTGGAACAGCACCAGCTCCAAGGGCTTGCAGGGATTTCAGGAGCACAGTCAGGCTCTCATCTGATCTAAACCGGCGGAGCTCTGCTGACTTCCCCAGAGCTCTGCCAATTTGTACCAGGTGGGGATCTGGCCCTCAGCCTTTATTAATTATCATACGCACTCAGAGATGAAAAATACGTTTATCACTAAGCAGAGAGAAACCCGTCAGCTGCACAAGCTGCCAAAAGGGAAGGTGCTCGCTCATCTCGGCTTGAAGGGGCATCACCTCGGTGGCACTGGACACATATCTGCCAGGAGCAGGTTAGCTCTCACTGATGCTAACTGGAGGTGATGGAGAGAGACCAGACAGCTTTTTGGAGTCCCTCCCTGCCCTGTTTTTCCGTGATGTCTGTTATTTAACAAGGGATCAAGTCTTCCCTGTTGGTACAAATTATACCAGCCAAGGCCAGGCAATGTCTTGCAGGAGCAGAGGGCTCAGCAGGCTGTGCGGCTCAGTTTGGACAGGATTTTGAGGACAAAGTTGGGCTTCTTGGGATTGGAACTACGGAGGGGGTGACCTGGAGCTCCCGGCGGAGTAGGGTTACACACAGTGTACATGGTGGACAAATTCAGAGCAGCCAAGTTTCCCCGGGCATTTCTCTGTCTGGTTTGGGAGGTTTCACATGGATTAAGGAAGGATTTGTAAGGCTGCAGTGCCAAACCAGTGTTTATCCACAGAAGCCTTTTTATTTTTTAATTGTGTCAGAGATCTCTAGCTGGCATCTCTGTCTCCAAACCTGGCCAGTCGGTGGAAACAGAAGATGTATTCCCAGTCTTTGTTTCATGGCTGGGGGGAGGTGAGGGGAGGGCTGAGGTTTCTTTTGTCTGACTTTAAAGAGATACCCCCTCCTCTTCATCTGCTTCCAGCTCATCCTCCTGGCTGGCAGACGTGGAGGCTTCCCTGCCAGGGCTGGGAAGGGAGGGGGAAGCCGACAATGGCTCTCTTGGTATGAGAGCATCAGTAATAACACAAGGCTCCCTCAGATGCACACGTGCCTTTCTGTTGACTGCTGTGGGAGTTGACTGCATATTTTAGGAGACAATTAGGCCAATGCAGTGTACGCTGCCTATTCACTCTTCATCTCCAACCCCAGGGAGCAGGACAAATGATTTATTAGGGAGACAGGCTTAACATCTTATGGCTTTGGTCAGCTGTGATGTGAAAATAGCCTCACTGAAGGCAATTAGTATCAAACTCTAATTAAAAACAAAATCTTTTGTTGGTTTGCTCACAGACAGCTACTGCACTGCAAGAAGAGCCTTGCAGGGGGACGACAAGGAAAGTGGGAGAGGAGGAGAAGGGGAGCGAGGGGAGAAGGCAGGGACACAGCACAGAGCACCTCGAGGTGACCCATCACCCCCAGCTCCCACTCACACTAAGGGCAAGCGTGGGCTCAGGGCAAGCAGGGGCTGCCCAGCAAGGGAAAAGTCCCTGCTCTGCTCTGCTGAGGCTGTGCAATGACCTGAAAGGCTCGAGAGAGACGGTTTGGGTCGGCCGGTGCGTATCCAGACAGTGCAGGAGAGACTAGCACCGCTCCCCATGACAAATCCTCATTAATCCTCCAAAAGCAGAAACAAAAACTAAACAAGTGATGCATCCTGAGCTTGTGAACCAATGCTTGGGTGGCATTGTCCGACCTTTGGCTCCTGCCCAAGTGGGGCTGGCTAATCCCCCAGCACTCCCGCAAGGTTTACAGCAGCAGAAAGCCCATCTTTCCATAGGTGCCGGGATGAGCTCTGCATCCCTTTGTGCTGGCTTTGCCTGTCAGACCTTACACCTTTGCTGTGGAGCCCCACATTGGCACTCTTACTGAAATTGTGCTTGTTCCATCCTTGCACCTGGCCCTGTGTCAGGTTCTTCTTTTAGTGACACCGATCAAAACCTTTAAGTGCCTTTGCACTAAAATGTGCCCTCTTTTGGGTGTCCCACCCTGTTGCCAGAGGCTGCAGAATGGGAGACCATATGTGAGCGATGGGGAAGCCCCTCTCAGGTTGGGTGACAAGTCGCCATTAGCCCAGTGGTGGGGGTGGTCCCCTTGCCCACCAACTGCCTGCAGGCAGTGAGGCCCTGGCAGGGCTCCTCACTGCACACACTGCTGTGGGGGACATGGAGACTGCGCCTATAGTAGGCAATTAAACCTGCCCAGGACTCTTCTCTGGCAATGAGGCCAAGCAGTTTGGAATAGCCTGCACCCATCCTCCTAAGCTTTTTTTCTCACCAAAACGGTGTGCTCTCTTCCAGGTTGCCTACTGGGAGAGTTGGTTGACCCACGGTAATTCCTGAGCTGTGCTGGGGACCTTTCTAACAATACAACAGTGCAGACAAGTTCTAGCACTTGGGAAAATCCCCTGGCACTACTTAATTTACCAGTCAAGATGTAGATTAGGCGCTTGCAGTATATTCAGGTGACTGCAGGATTGAATTCTGTGATTGAAGGAGCCGCTCCGAAACGCCAACGGTGTAGGAGAATTTTGTAGGGCTGCTCTTCTGGGGAAAGCAATCACTGCTGGAGCCGAAGCCATTACTAATCTGAGCATGAGTCTATTCAGCATGTTCACATCCGCCGCATCTGCTGCAGCCAGCGGCTGCGGGGTTCTCGGCGCACGCCTGCCCATCTGCTGAGCATCCCACCGCATCGCGCCCTGCCGCTGCGCTCCCACCTCCCGGCCCCAGCCCGGCTTCCTACATGCGAGGGAAGAGCCAGAGCCCGGGACCGCAGGTGTTTCCCACTCAGCCCCGCTGGGATGCTGCCAGCAATGCCTCGGACGCCCGCCAGCACCGTCAGCGAAGGGGATGTGCCAAACGGGCCGGCCATGCCGTCTCCTTCCACACCACCCGTTTGCTCTGCCTTGCGCGACTGCCTTCACACTCGCCGTACATTAGACCCGCGGACAGGATGAACGGAAACCCAAAGCGAAGCTGGCCCACAAACATTACGTGTTGTTTCTTAGGCTGGAAAAGAGATTATTCCAAATGCTAGGAAAATTTGGACCTGGAGTCTGCTCCTCGGGCTTATTTAGAGCTTTTTAAAAATTTAATATATTTCAGTTAAGTCTCTATATGCCTCATCATAGCTTAATAAATCAGATGACACATTGCAGTCAATTAAACCAACAATGTTATAGTAAGCAGCGATGTAGAGTGTGTGTGGCACAGTATGCAGTAATGTATACTGTGGTAAAAGAAACTCATTGATGAGTCTGTACTAAAGCAGGCAATCCCACTCGGTTCTGGTTAGATTTCCATATAAAGAAGAGGCTTCCTTATTTGAGGTTTCCATAAAACTTAGGTTCCTGTTCCTGAAAGGAACTGATGTATGTCATCCTCTGTCCAATTTATTCTGAGACGTTTTTCACTTCAGGTCTGCCTGCATCCCTCTGAATAATTTCCCCAGAATCATGTGCAGATATTTAAAATGTGCACTTGGCGTATTTAAAAAACTGAGTTAATAGCCAGTTTGGGGTTCCTTTAGCATAGGCTACTGAAAAGATTTTGAAGATTAACTGTTTTATTAGATAGCAAGGATTAGATCTTCAGCTGTATAAACTGGGGCAGTCTCATTGCAGATTCCCAGATATGATCCTTATCTCACTAATGCATACGTCTTCAGCCTTAAGCTACACTCGCTTTTTCTGCATGCTGGGAGAAATCCAATGGGAGGAATAACATGTTATGTAGCCTAGTGTGGGGGAGATGCTGTCATAGCACCTGCCCTAGAGCCCACTGAAGGCAGCAAAAAGCTGCGCTTTGATTTTGGGATCAAGCCTAAGCCTGGCACAGCAAAGCACTGCTTAAACAAGTAATTAACTTTTACCATGTGCCTCATTTTCAGTGACTTCAACAAGACTCAGAAATGAGATTTTCCAGAGACTGATTTGTGGACATGGTAAGCGTGCTGCTGATTCAGAGCCTGGCTGCAGTTGTTTCATTTGCAGAAACTGGAACAGGGCTTGCACTGAGTGATGCTGCCACATCCCCGCTGCCTCTCCAGGGTGGATGCTCTCACTGCGACTTGGTCCATCACATGCAAGAGCTGCAGCTTTCAGATGCTGCACTTAACCTGCCACAGCCCCTGTGGAAAAGTCATTCACAACTTAATAGGAAATTCCAGCCTTGTTAATGCTTATTTGGGGACTTTTTAATCGTTTTCATTTTAACAGGAAATTACATATAAAATGCTATAGAAAAGATAGGAAATCTGCTGAATTTCAGGGGGTAGCTCTGATTTTTTCTATGGTCTCCCATCCTTGAAGATCCTCACGGTTGCACCAATATTAAATTCTGCAGGACTCTTCCACAGAGGAAATCTGTCATTTGTTTTCTTTACAGTCCTGACTGAGCAAATACAGACAAAATAAAGTTTACTGTGGCACAAGGGAGACTTGAATTTGAAGTCACTTTTCAATCGCTTCACGTTACAAATACCTGGAGCTGTGACTGATATCTCATGCCCGCAGCTGAGTATGTTCCTTGAAAAATCCTGTTACATGAGCAAATAAGAAGGGGAATATACTACTCAAAGTTTTTCACTTTGCAGGGTGGTTTTTTTTTTTTTCATTTCTCATTTTGTCTGCCTTGATTTTAAGAAGCTGACTCACAAACAAGTGTGCTTTTCCTGGCCAAGAGAGAACTGTATCCTCAGAATTATCACATCTGGTCCAAACTGAACCTTGATCCATGCACGTGTTTCCTCCAAGCCCCAGACTGTTTCAGATTCAGGATTGTGATTCAGGTGCATCTTCCTAATGAAGATTAATTACATATGGGTTTCTTTGCAGTTTCAGAGACCTAAAAGGCTGCAGAGAGACTAGCAGAAGCAGATTTTTAAATGAGGGGAGACTGGTGCACGTACATCTTTATAGGCCCAGTTCATACAAGCAACAACATGATGATTGAGTATTTGTATATGCCTTTGTCTAATTGGGAGACTAATTATCCAGGTAGATTTATAGAAAGAATGGAAAAAGAGGGCTGAAAAGAGGTAGAAGAGTGGATTATCAACTCCATCATACACAATCTATGCTCCTGCACCCCAAATGCACACACTGTCCCCTCCCCAGTGTTGGGCTCCATCCACTCCTGTCATTCAGGAGCATTTTCATGCACACCCAGGTGTGACTTTACATTGCTAGGTTCTACAAGCCCAAACACCTATGTGCTACCTGGATGCATCCAGCTTTGAAATTTGAGCCCTGCTATCAAAACTGGCAGATAATGACAACTAATGTAAAAATCAGATTCAAGAGGAGATTTTATGCCTTGAGTTATCATGGCAGTGCAGGGGACCATCCATGGTTTTGGAGTGGCTGCTGCAAAATGCATGTTTTGATTCAGTGCCCTGGGAGTCTCAAGTCTGCAGCTAATATTTCTTTTCCAATTATTGCTGTGAGTGGATAAAATACATTTTAATATCTTTGTGCTAAGAGTCCTATCTACAGAGAGAGAGGTATTTCCACTGTACTGCAAGACCATTACATTTATTTGCACAATTCACTTAACTCTGGTCCATGATATCGCCAGAAGCCCTTGATGGAATTATGGTTCCATAATTATAGCTTTATAAATTACAGGCCTTAATAGCTTTAGGGCTGGATTCTCACTTGCAATAAATCATCAGGGCTTCATTGATTTTATTGAAGTATATGGAAGTATGTCAACTTACACCAGCTGAAAACAGAGGTGAGATCTTCACCCTTTGAAGTCATTGGGAGTTCTGCCATTAGCTTAAAGGCAGCCAGAAATTAACCCTTGGTCCTCATTTTTCATAGCCACTTTGCTACCATGAACTGCATCGATACGATAAATTGTTGAAGATAATGGTATCACAAACCAAGACGAAGTTGCTAATTAAAATCTATCATTACCACTCATGCTCTAAAAGGTTGGGCACTAAAAGCGTTTGATTCCCTACTGCTCTGCACCTTAGACTCTCTTTGTATAGACGAACACAGCAACTCCTACAATACCCTAATACCTTTTTATGGGTGTTCTTAAATATGCACACATAAATATAAAGTTTCAGAGTATGTCACTGTGCACTCTCAGCTAATTTATTGTTCATACATGAGCCTCAGTGGCAGGAATGGATAAATAACTGGAAGGCATCCAGCATTTCAAATGGTCAGCAAATGGGTGGATGAGTTCACTCAGACTCCTCTGGCAACCTGCACAGCCTTCTGCCAAGAAGCCAGACAGTGGAAGAGGAGGATAAAATAGTGAGCATATGGGAAAGCATTGTGCTTAGTGAAATAAATACAATATTCCTATGCAAGTAGTGAAAGTCACTCACTGCCATGGGTCTGATTTGACCTAGTATTGATCGTTCAGAACTGGATGCAACTGTCATTCACTTGAAGAATAAGTAGAATACACTGTCGAGTCTTTCCCATTAAAATAACATATATACCACTCACATAGCGTCAGTGTATTTTAATGACCACAATACTTTTGTGAGCTTAAATTTGGCTATCTGCATTTTCAGTTACGGAAACAGAGCTACTGAAAGTTTCAGTCCAAAATAGCCATTGATTTTTTTGGCAACTAAAATGTGCATATCTGTGCCTTGCCCAAAGTCAATTTTGGCAGGCACATCAGAGATCATCCGTTCCTAAGACCAAGCAGTGAACTCTCGATTACAGCTTATTCCCTCTGAATGTAATTCCTTTAAAAATCAAAACAGGTCCTCCAGAGGAGGATTATTAGGGGTCTGTTGAGGATAGCAAAGCACAGGCCCAAATTTACCAACAGATGAAGCGGCTGTGGCGTAGGCGAAGGAAGGCATAAAATGTTTATCCCTTTAAGCCACAATGACTGATGAAGGGTAAGCTTCGGTGAGGGCTCTCCTGAGAGTGCTCTTGTGCTGTGCTTCTCCGGTTTTCCTTTCCTCTGTGCTTATGGTTACTACCGTATTATTTGTCCCTCAGCTAAGATAAACATAACTTTCCCACATTTGAATCCGTTATGACAAATTTACTGGTTTCACTCAGAAAAAAGCTATCTGTTGCTTCTTGATAGCTCCACCACAGAAAGATAAGAGCAGGCCGGTGAAAATGTTGAGTTTCTCGTAACAAGGGAATCAATGGCCGTGAGACAAACAAGCGATGAGGGAGCTCCTGCTCCAGGGCAAGCTGTGCTCTTCTCAGGGAGCCTGGGGCAGCCGGAGTACCATTTCGGCTCTGGCACGTCAAAGGTGGCATTTGGGAAGAAGGTCATTACTTCGACTTGTGTCGGGACCATGACAAACAAAAAGCAAAGACAGAAAGTCAGGAAAAGGGTAGAGCAGCCAAAACATATCCAAGGAGCAGATAACAGAGAAGTTAAAAGCACTTGGCTGGACTTTTAAAAATGGATGTCTCAACTTAGAGGATGATGTGCTGATGCCACAAGCTACCCTGCAACAGTAGAGTGGCTTTGTCAACAGGTAGCTGGAGTCCTTTTGGGTCCACTGCAGCACGAAACGCAATGGCAGGGAAAAGCCCACTCCAGCAAGCACTCCCGAACCTACATGCTTTTATGTGAACTAAGCCCTAAAAATAACATGACAGCAATATCAAAAGTGAATTGATGATAAAGTCAATCCAGGGGCTTTTTTCCCTTGCTGTTGCTTGAAGGATGTCGTAAGCACAGTTTCATCTCAGTCATTCAGTACTAACACATGCCTCTGCTCATTGTACTGATGGAGGAGAGTGAAGTTTTCATAGAGAGAACATGGTTACTCCAAACTACCTGCAAGGCAGTGATGAATACAGCCCCAGGGACTGCATTTTTCTGGGTACAGTGCATTAACAGAGCATTAACCAGGAGAACGTTAGTAACACATTGTCCCTGCTGCTCACCCAAAAGGAATTCAGCCTGGCGAAACACGATCATAAAAAGGAAGGCATTTGGAACGAATCAGCGTGTGTGTGACATATATAAATGCCATTTGCATCCTGCCTATGAAGGCTCCGCAAGCCTTGTGGCTTGCAGCTGGCTGTCAAGGTCTCTGCAGCACCATCAAGCACACCCTCAGATGATGGTCCAGTGACTCTGATCTCCACTTAATGAACGCTGACAGGGAGATTAGAACAAAAAACAAAATACCCTCTGGTAACATTTCTAGATATAAACCCTTCTTTTCTGGTGAAGCTATAGGTTTGAGCTCTTTTTTTCTCTTAATAATTGTGTTTTAAGGCAGGCTTCAACATTTCAGTCACCATGGACCGAGGCATCTGGGTCTCTGGGGTTAGCAATGTGCTGTGGGGACACGGCTCCCTGAGTCCCTGCCCAGTTTCATCCCCAGGGCCTCCTGACCTGCTCCAATCCACACTGTCCCCAGGGCCCATGAGCCAGTGGGGAACAAGCCAACGTAGCACACCCCTAGCACTCAGCTTGCACCCATCCACCCCTTGGGGAAGGAGACGAGGAGGTCTGGTCTGCCACATCTAGGGCTGCTGAAGATGCCACAGCGGAGGGAGACAGCCAAGACAGTCCCAAGGGGCCAAATCAGTTCCTCACAGTTACGTAGGATTACATTTGGTTTCCACTCCGACCAGTTGTTTAATGGAGTACTGATGGCATCCATCTCCAGGGCACTTTGAGCAAAAGCATACCTATCACCATCACCACTACCAGATGGCCAAATTGCTGTTCAGAAGAGCAAAGTGACCTGCATTTTCAAATCTATACAAGAGAGGCAGCGAGTTACGTTCAACAGCTGGTTACATTACCGAAATGCTGTGTTGTTAATGTATGTACGCGCACGGTGTGCAGACTGGTATGAGCGTTGTGACTTTGGGTTAAAGCCACCATCATTTTATAAATTGTGCACAATCATCCGTAATCTTTGCAAAATACAAAGTACAGTTTGCTCTCTGTTGCCTGTTCTGCACAGCCCTTTCATTACAGAAACATCTGTTAGAAGTGCTTTAGCTAAGGGTTCGTCAGAGTTTCCATTATAAACCCCTATATTCAAGGGGTTACTGCAACTGAGCCATAAAAAGTTGCTCCAGGCTCAAACTTGGCATAAAATGTCTCCAGTGGGAGAATTTATTTTTTTTTTCTAAAACCAAAATGTTAAAATACATGCAGTTAAACAAAAGAAATTTACTTTCCCTCAGAGACCGCCTCTCCTGAATCTATATGTGTTAGACATACTTACATGTACATACATTGTGCATGGGCCTTTAAAAGCAAACTATTTATTAATTTATTTTTTAAGCTATTTATTAAAATAAAGTTACAACTTCACAGCCTTATTGATTCCTTTAAAATATAAGTGGCCAGGTGATTTCAGATAGCATCAACGACATAGAAAATAAATTATCATCCACATAAAAAGCAGGGGGAGGGCAGCACTTCTAGGGCATTTTTTCATCCCCAGCTTTAACTAACTTTCCCCTTGCAGACAATGGGTTTACCCTTGGGCTGGTGGTAGGATCCAATGACCAAATGACCTGAGGGCAAGTGGAGACAATATTTCTTTTAAGAGGCAGTCTGCTCCAGCAGGATGGAGGAGATTAGCAGAAAGATGTTAAGTAGGAGGAAATATGCTTGTTTAGAGAAGATAAGCAGAGGGGAGGGGTTCACTGTACTGTACTGATGGAGGAGGTTAAGGTGATCCATGAGCAGTGGCAGACACAGAAATCCTCCATGCAGCCTGGGGACAATAATGAAAAGGCAGAAACGAGAGCAGAGTGCAATTTAGGGAAGTCTGGTTTGCAGGTAAAGGAAGATGAAGCAAAGCTAAAATCTAGGAGACCTTTGAACTGAGGAAGGGCTCATTTTTCAGGCTTGAGGATATGAGCAATGCTGATGTTCAGCAAGGCAGCCCTTGGTTACAGAACGAGCAAAACTCTTCTTACACCATTAACTGTGCTGCCCCCGGCAGCTGCAGCAACAGACCTCAGTGCTGATCCTGCAGGAATTTAAGCCCATGAGTAATCCCATTTAAATTAATGGGATTATGCCTCAGAAGTGTAGAGTTAAGCATATGTGTATGCGTTTGCTGGAGCAGGCCCCGGGCGACAAGAGCGCTTGCTCGCGGAGCGCCCTGCCTACGGCCAACGCTCTTTGTGCTGCCGTCCCGTCCGTCCGGCAGGACGGCTCCAGAGTGAGCTGTAAAGTCTCTAAGGAAAACCCCCAAACTGGGGGAAGTCAGGCAGTGATTCACCGCGTGGCACCCTTTCCTCTGAGTCAGTCCTGAACAAAAGTCCCAGCAGGGCTTTAAGATGGGAAACTATGGCTGGATGTGCCGTCCCTTGGAAGAGATGGAAAACAAACATCCTGCCCCTGACCGCCATGCGAGGTGTCAGCAGCTCTTTAGGAGAGTTTGGTTGTTTGCCCTGGTGTTTCTGGCCAAGATCCAACTCCCGTAATTTCAGCTTTCTGGTTCACCCTCCCAGCATGGGTTCCTGCTCTCCTGCAGCCTTGGTTGCATTTCTGAACATCAATAAGCAGCTGCCGCGGCTCCGACAGGTGAGGGAAGATGTTGCTGTACAAACAACAGATGACCCAGGCACCCTCAGAGAACGAGCATGATGCAAAGAAACAACATCGCTTCCTTCACCTGCACTGAGGAGCGCTTTGGTTTGTATTAAAATCAGTTATTGCTCAGCATGCTTGACTCCAGCAAAGTGGCTCCCCAGCATTCGTTGATGTTGGAACAACTTGAGATTTCACTACACGCAAACGGTTCCCTTTAATCCCCTCAAAAGCTTCAGTACTAACTGAGCTTAGGGAAAAGCTGAGAACATGGTACAGCATCTTATGTGAGTAATGCAGGTATTGTGTTCTCCTGTCTAGGGACGTAAGAGAGGAAAATGTATCCACTGCACCTTGTTATCAATCAGCATGCAGCATGCTTGAGAGGCTTCTGATTCTTGGGCATTGGCCAACCTCTTCCAGTGCTTTGGAGTCAACACTGCCATTGCCTGATGCCTTGTAGCACACCCCCTCTTGAGCATCAGGAGCTCCTAGAAAGAAAAAGCTCAGGTAAGGAATCAGTCACTTAAGTCATAGGTTATTTGAAGTGAAGGCTACCCATGGCTTCCTTCCTTCTTCCTATTTTCTGTAACCTTCTTCTAAGGCAGTTGTCACCACATTTCTTAGATCAAGAATGCTCAGAGGACCTCTCCTCATGTTATTAATTGTTATTATTATGAAATCATAAAAGTCCTCTCAATTAGAGAGAATGTCCCAAATGTAAATGCTTTGACTGGATTGCTCCCAGCAAGTCAGTTTTCCGCTTTTGCTTTACGCCAACCATGCAGATACATGTTTTGACCGGTTCAATAACTCTTCTTGAAAACATAAACAAATACTAAAAATCTGACAAGAAAAGTTGACATTAAGTAGCTGGAGAGCTGGGATAGACATCAGTTAATAAGAATTTCCTGCTGCTACTACTTATATTTCTACCTTTAATCATTGTCACATACATTATTTTATTATCCCAGATTGTCCTACATGGCATAATAGCAACAGATACGTGACAGGTCCTAAAAAGCCTTTTAGAATAGACCAGACTTTAAAGATTTGCCTTTGCTGTAAGAAGAGAACAATGTTCACAAAAGTTATATACATTTCCATGTATTAAAATATTTTTCCCCAGCAGTCATAGCTAATGTCAACTCTATGTATCATTTCATTTTGAAATTTCCAACATGCCCATCTCTGCAAGTCCAAGGAAAAAAAGTCCTTTTCTTTGCATTCCTTAGATGAAAGTGCTGAAAATCACGTATTTAAAATGAATGGGGATTGATGTGAATCTGTTACTTTAAGAAGAAACAATCTGGTATTTCCGTAAGCAATTAGACTATGGTAATAGTCTACAATCTATCACTCCAAGAAATGACAGAAGCAACTTCTTAACTATATAAAAGTGTCAGGGGTTTTGTTAATGTTTCTTCTTTAGAGAAAAGATAACTCTCATTTCCATCTGGATCCAACTCAGCTGTTGTGAAAGAGCAGCATCAGCATCCAGAACAGCAGAAACAGCAGAGAGTCAGAGTTCAGGTCCCAGTGCCATCCTGTTGTTTCTGCAAGAACAAGGCAAACGACCCTGGAAAAATACAGCAGAATGCATCAGGGAGAGGTGCTATACTTGGCTGTAAAGCTCTCTCTTAGGTAATCACTAGGGGTGTTGACTTGCCTTTCTTTTATTTTGCTTATTAAATATGATCTGTGATCCTGTTAGCACTTTGCATGTCACACTGAAGCTTCACACTAGAAAAGGACTGCGATGGAGATTCCTTAGCTGTGGTCCACAGCGCACTGGTGAACTCACTGTGCCTGCAGTACGCTGGCTTTCATCCTGGACTTCAGTTGAGAGGAACAGAGCCAAGGGAAGGAGAAGAGATGAGATAAACAGCAAAAGCAGAAACCATGGTCAACTTTTACAGGAAGGTCAATACCCATATTCCTCTAAAGACCTCTTAAAAAGAGGCACAAATGCTTTTTCAGTATGATTTTCCATGTAATGTAAATTGCCACAGGGATGTTACACAATGACTCGGAGGATAAGTGCCCATGAGGCAATTTCTTTATTGAGATGTGGAGCTCATCGCAGAAAAGCTGGAAAACACCTGTAGGCGTGGGAATAAGTTTCTGCTCTTACTGGAATAAAATATATCCTGGTCATTGCTCAGGCTTTTCAAAATCCCACAGTGTACAATTTCTATTTCTGTCTTTCCTCTGAAGGACCTTTTCATTTTTTTCACAGATGAGATAATTTACCTGGCTTCTAGCAGAAGAAAAAACATTAAACCACACAGTTAAGGTGGTACATGATGAAGAGAAACTGAGTGTCATTAGCAAAGTGGGGAAATGAAACGTGTAAAATGCAAGATTACGCTAAGCCTGAGATGCAGTGTTATAACTGGCTTTTGATGCACCATATATGTTGTATTGCCCATGAATATAATAAAAGGCACAGCACTGAATGATCCAGAAGTCTGACCTGAAGATCACAGAAGCCGAGGGAAAGTTTCCTGTTGACTCCAGTGGCCTTTGGATGACAATCTTCTGCACGAAGCACCATCGATTACTGAAATAGCGTCTACCATATGAAAGCCCTAAGAAAATTAGTTCACTAAGCTGTATCTATTTGTGCCACATTTTCTACCTTAGCTGTCTGTCTCAGGCTGATCTATTTTAAATAATTATTTCTTTCTGGAAGTTTAAAAGCTTGAGTCATTCGAGATGATGAAGTTGCAGGGAAAGCTCCTTTTCCACCTCCTCTCCCCGCCCCCATGTTACAGCACTCATGAAACTTCACTCCTTCCTTTCATTAGAAGAACTTGAAATTTCACAGTGAAATGGCTTTCAGACAGAGATGTGCCTTTCACATCTTTGAAAGCCAGCATATATGCAGACAAATCCAGGTTTCAGTGACCAAAATTGCCCAAGACACCCTTGACACATAGGATATGCCAGCCCAGAGCTGACCAGGACTGATGTAGTTTACAACTGGGCCAGTGCACAGACATCTGAGAGCTGCTAAACTCACCCCTGCCGAGAAGAGAGGGAGGGAAAATCAGGGATGATTCAAGGAGAGAGAAACACATATCCACATATCCAACAGGGATGGGAAGAAACTTAGTGGCCGAAGATGGGGAAGAGGCAGGTTTGCAACGGCTCTGCCCACATAGCTTTAAGTAACCAATCTATGCTCCCTTACAGTTTGGCTATGGTATATTCTACAGTATACATTGAATTTTCATTTTTCTGTGCAGATTTCCACAGCCTTTCCTTCCTCCTGTGGCTTTTACTACCCAAGAAGGGAAAGAGGTGGAACAAAAAGCTGCAAACCGAAGGGAGTGTGGGTGTGAGGGGGTTTATGTGTGCTTTGGTTTCAAAGCTTTGGCCTGAAAAGAGATATTTGCGTTAACAGACTACAAAAGACGGATGATTTGCTGCACTGAAAAAGTTAGAAACTCCTGCAACGTCAACACAGTTCATTGAAAGTTAAAAGGGGGGCGTGTTATTTTTAGGTGCTAAGTAATTCACAACATTTTGTGTTTAAAATAAAATATTCATCTGTATCATTATGAGTCATCTTTGTTCAGATAGTTTACTAAAATATTCTCCTTACGTAATACTATCATCCAACATACCTGGGATCTCTATTTTATCAAAATTTGGTGTACACTGGAAAGTCTACAGATATATTTGTGTTCTTAAGGCTAACAGCAAAATGAAACAATATTTCAGGTATAGTCACTATTAACAAGTTGTAAAATGTTGACTTTTCTCACTGTATTTTCAAATACGCTATGTCTTTTCTATTATTATTTTTCTTCTGCAGTTTATGTGCTGTATGCCTGCAGCCAGGAACATGTGTTTCCAATTATCTGAGCTTTCCAAACCAGCTTTGCATTCAATAGCAACTTTTTTTTTAAGGTACAGTTCCTCCTCCCACAAAAGTTAATATTCCTCTCCTTTTTCACACAGCAAACAGCAGTGGCTCTTGATTTCAGGTCCACTTAGAAATCATTTAATTCGGAGCTCCCCCAGACAAGAATGTTACTTTCTTCTAAACTTCTTGTACATTTTATGAGGCAAAACCAAGCTTTCATATTGAATGTATATAAAGTGTTGAAGCAAGAGAGGGAAAAATGATGTCATCCAGTCCGCCTTGTATGACACTTTTTCTAGTTTCTTAAACTTATACTTATATATAGTGAAGAATCCAATTTGACCACTAGAGCCATAACAGTAGAAACGTTAGATAGCATCCAATTCTTACAACTCATGCTTAGGCCTTACAAAACCCGTCACTGAAGCATCTGTGCAATCTGTGACCTGTAGCATATCTGAGTCACGTGTTGTAAGGTCATAAATTGTGATTATCCCCATTTGTACATGGAGAATTGAGGCAGACGTGTTTGAACCTCTGTGTTGGCTTAGGGCTCAAGCCTGCATTTGACTTTTCTGTGTGCAGTTCTGGCCCCCACAATTTAAGAAGGATGCAAAGGTCCTAGAATGCGTCCAGAGGAGGGCAACAAATCTGGTGGTAGGGCTGGAAGGTATGTCCTGTGAGGAGCGGTTGAGGATTCTGTTTTGTCGAGTTTGGAGAAAAGGAGGCTGAGGGGCGACCTCATTGCTCTCTACAGCTTCCTGAGGAGGGGAAGGGGAGCGGGAGGTGCTGACCTCTTCTCCCTGGGATCCAGTGATAGGATGTGTGGGAATGGATCAAAGCTCCACCAGAGGAGGTTGACATGACATTAGGAAGCATTTCATAGAATCATGGAATCATAGAATTATTTCAGTTGGAAAAGACCTTTGAGATTGAATCTAACCATAAACCTAAGACTGCCAAGTCCACCACTAACCATGTGCCTAAGCACCACGTCTACACATCGTTTAAATACCTCCAGGGCTGGTGATTCAACCACTTCCCTGGGCAGCCTGTTTCAGTGCTTAATAATCTTTTCAGTAAAGAAATTTTTCCTAATATCCAATCTAAACCTTGCCTCATGCAACTTGAGGCCATTTTCTCTCATCCTATCACTTGTTACTTGGGAGAAGAGACTGACCCCCACCTCGCTACAACCCCCTTTCATGTAGCTGTAGAGAGCGATAAGGTCTCCCCTCAGCCTTGTTTTCTCCGGACTAAAGAACCCCAGTTCCCTCAGCCACTCCTCATAAGACTTGTCTTCTAGACCCTTCACCAGCTTCAGTGCCCTTCTTTGGGCACGCTCCAGCATCTCAATGTCTCTCTTGTAGTGAAGGGCCCACTCTACTGTACAGGGAGGGTGGTCAAACACTGGAACAGGCTTCCTAGAGAGGTGGTCGATCCCCCAAGCCTGTCAGTGTTTAAGAGACATTTGGACAGTTTGGTCAGCCCTGAAGTGGTCAGGCAGTTGGACTAGATGAAGACTGTAGGTCCCTTCCAACTGAAATATTCTATTCTATTGATCATCTGCATCAGTGAAATGTTGGCCTCCGCTCAGGCTTTGGTCTGGGGAAGACCATGGGCTCCCACCCAGAGAAATTCAGGCACAGAGCTGCAAATTGAGATGCAATCTTTATGGACAGTGCAAACATAACCAACATAAAGCACCTAAGAAGAAAATGGACCCCATCCTGAGGCATAGTTCACGAAGACAAGAGATGTAGCCAGAGAGACCCAGGCTATGTCTTGCCTGACTGGAAGGTATAGGGCAGCATATGAGGTAAGTGGGGTTACTGCACACCCCTGGGTCCTGCTCCAGGTTGGGATGAAGCCAAAACACAACTAGACAGCAGTTTGGAAGTGTCCTGGGGTTTGTCAGTTTAAATGAAGTCTGGGTAAATTGACCAAGGCCAGCATAAGAGCTTGAACTTAGTATAATCCACGAATCTGCTTAATGAATCTTTATTAACAACTCAAACTGCTTCCTAGGACCGGAGTGGAATCAGAAGGGGTAAACCACACCAAACTTCATGGGCACCACTGGGGCAGAGCGTGCTCTATGCCCCAGGCAGCAGAAAGGCTGGTTGGAAGGTGTTAGGGTGTTAGGAAGAGGTTATAAACCCCTGGCCTTTAGTCACTGAGTAACCAAAGATTGAATAGCAGATCACTCATCTGACCTCCGCATAAGGAAAAGTCACGATCCCTCATTTTTATGGCAATCACCACATGAACACTACTGCGTGGTTGCCCTGAGTACCAGGAGATATGGGTACCTCCTTCTGAAGCACAAAGCTAGTGAGGCAGTGTGTACCGCAATTAAAACGTAGAAAAGCAAGATGTTTAACAGAAGAAGAGTCATTCAGAAAGAGGATTGTCCTGGTTTCAGCTGGGATAGAGTTAACTGTCTTCCTAGTAGCTGGTACAGGGCTATGTTTTGAGTTCAGCATGCGAAGAATGTTGATAACACTGATGTTTTCAGTTGTTGCTCAGTAGTGTTTAGACTAAAGTCAAGGATTTTTCAGCTTCTCATGCCCAGCCAGGGCATAAGAAGCTGGCACAGGACACAACCAAGGCACCTGACCCAAACTGGCCAATGGTGTATTCCATACCATGTGCCGTCCCATCCAGTTTAGGAACTGGGAAGTGGGGGGGCAGGGAATCGCCGCTCGGGGACTGGCTGGGTGTCGGTCGGCGGGTGGTGAGCTATTGCCCTGCGCATCATTTGTACATTCCAATCCTTTTATTACTACTGTTGTCATTTTATTAGTGTTATCATTATCATTATTAGTTTCTTCTCTCCTGTTCTATTAAACCGTTCTTATCTCAACCCAGGAGTTTTGCTTTTTTTTTTCCCCAATTTCCTCCCCCATCCCACTGGATGGGGGGGAGTGAGTGAGCGGCTGCGTGGTGCTTGGTTGCTGGCTGGGGTTAAACCACGACAAGGATTAATTCATGTTTGGTGTTGTATGACCCTCCTCCACACAGGATGTGCTGTGTAGCCCTAAAATGGATGTTGTGATCAGCATAATACTGCAGTGTTCGAAACTTCCAATGATAACATGGCAGACCGCAAGTGAGATATCCTGACTGAGCCAGGATGAGTGCTTCAGCTGGCGAACACTCACGGAGGGGCTCACAGCAAGTGAGAGTGGGATGAAGGTGGCTACCACCTCCCACAGAAGAGCCGAAGGAATGTCTCCCAAGGAGAAGCCTATAACCAGAGCATAACCAGCCAGAACAGTGATATGATCGGGAGAAATATGGAAATGAGACACCTGCAGAGCCCATTCCTCCTTCAGGGAAGTGCTGCAGTCCTTCTGTGACAACTACTCTTCTCTAATCTCTATGTTCTTCTCCCCAGGAGCCATCAGACCTCTCTGGTGATAGTCCCAGGTGCATTGGTAGTGGAGGACAGGAGCTGCAGTACTTCTGAGCACGCGATACAGCACTTTGTGACTCACTGGATCTAATGGAGGCAACTTCACCACCTACTCCCCCCATCCTGGCTTCTCCCCGCAAAAGTCGCATCTTTCTGCAGCAGTCCCCACCTTCTGCAGGGCCATTGCATTCTCATCTACATATTTCAGGGCCATTACAGGCCAGGCTTGTATTTTACCCTTCTGTTTTGTTTCTCTGTCCTGTTCCCTCATCAGCATTTGAGGGTTTGGATTTTGACTACACACACATATGCATACACATAAAAATCTAATGGTCTAAAGGATTACAGTTGTGGGGAAAAACCTGGCTTTGAATTTACCTTCATCACTGTAGACATGTTGCCATGATGATCAACACCTACTTCCAAAAGCTGTAACTGGAATTAGAAATAACTTTTTTTTCCTGTGACCTTTCATTTTCCAGACTCCACTAAAACTCCCTAGGCTAATAGCTCTTGTATACAGCCTATGCTGTATACATGAATTTTGCAGCATTTATAACAACGTTGACTCTCACATGTCTAAGACAATTCTCATGGCACCCATCCATACTTTTAAATGTTCAGCTCCTTGTGATAAGGGATTGAAAGAAATTTAGCACTAATTTTTATGTATGCGTCTAGTCTTCATTCGTAAAAAATGCTTAAAATTATTGCTCAAATGACTTCCAAAGACTGAGATCATGAGAACCTTACATTTCTTTTTTTAAAAAAAACCATAATTGCTAAACCAATCTGATGATCATCTGGGGGTTTGTGATAGTGTTTATGAATGTCTGGAATTCACATGTTGTGTTCATCATTTAAACTTTTCTGCAACAAACCAATGACAATACACTGAGGAGGCATCTTTTTCACCCGTTTTTAGAAAGAAAGCTGAGGAAGACTTTGGTGGCAAAGGCAGAACAAGCCTGGTGTGATGCTCACAGCATGTCCAAGGTGTCCTCCTAACCCAGCCCTTTCAGCACAACTGATGGCCTGGAAACCTACAGACAATGATGCAGAGAGACTCAGAAATTCAAATTTCAGCCTTTTCCCCACACAGCAGCATTTAATTACTACTCGTGACTGTGGTGTATAATTTAACTTTTAGTTGTCTCTGAACATTATCTGGAGTTTCCACATATCTCTGGCAAGTGATGAGGCCAGAATCTACACTCATACCATGGGGACATCTTTAGGTGACAGCTCTTTTCCTTAGTACCCTTTACTGATTATATTTCTATATAGCGTGTTTTGAGCAGAGCTGGTTAAAAAAAAAAAATTGTTTGGATGTGTCTTTGGCTTCCTTTTTTCACATGCCACCTTGAAATAACAAAATTAGGCGAGAAGAAGAGGACTATGAAAAAATTCCCCTTTTTTGCCACTGCAGGAAGGAAGAATGAATGAAAAGGAGAGGCAAAAAAGAAAATGCTTTGGTGTTTCTTTCCCCTATTAAAAAAAAATAAAAAAATTAAAAACATAAAAACAGTTGAAAATGAAACATGCACAGCCTCCTGCGCATTGGTACAGCCTGTAGTTACCAGCAAGGGTCAAGTGCTTCTTGTCAAGGTAGTGTCTAATGCCCGGACCTTTTCGTAACGTCAAGAGGTGCTATTTGCTTAATAAATGTACAAACATGTCATTAAACCTGTTAGAACACAGCTTCTGCTGTATTTCACTGAATGAACAGAGGGGAACGTGGCAACGTTTCTTGTGTAATGTAAGAGCGCTTAGGTTTGCTGCTGGTTGAAGGGGGCTCGGTGCTTTTCCTAATGCAGCATTGCCAGCAGGGATGCTGGTCTCAAAAGTAAACCTCCTTGACTGCTCATTTAGGAAGGAGCGGACTAGTAATAAAATTGGCAGGGATCTCCAAGCAAACGTCAACATTGAAAGCCAGTGCACAAAGAGATATGTTTTGTAGCGCAGCAAGAAGCCTCTACACCAGTTAATTACTGAAGTTTTGCGAGAAACATAGTGTTTATAGTTTATGGTAAGTTGTGTCAGTGTTTATGAAATCCTTTTGGTTAGAGTTTTTTTACTCATTTTCTCGAATGTTTGCTAAGTTTTAGCTTATGTTGTTGTAAATCCAGATAGAGTCACAGTGTGAATGAGGAACTTTGTTTAAGCGTGTCACAGTATTTCTCTGGCATCCAGTTTTGGTAGCTACTGAGAGGTCTGGCATTGCTGAGCGCACAGGGCTGGCCATGCTCTAAAGGGAAAGTAAATTAGTTTCACGTGAATATATTAAGTCATTTTTTTCAAGGATGTAAAGCCTCAGGGTGACTGAAGGGTGAAGAATGACAAAACTGGGACCTGCGATTTCTTTCTCCAAATGTTTTAATTATTCTGTTGAAGTCTTCTCCAAATCCAATAAGTAGAGAGGTGAAAATTAAAGAACTGATCTTCCTTTCAAATCTATACTGAAAAAAAAAATCCTAACTATTTATAATGATAAGGCTTGTCATTGAAACATGAAAAATAACAGAGCTTGGGGCCTCGTAGGTTAATGATAACTCTTTCTCGAGCATTTTGTTCACAATCTCAATTATAATTTCACGTGCTTTATCTTTCACGTACATAGCTAAACCCTTTTAATCTTTAATTAACTGATTCGTCTTAATTCAGTAGCAATAGAGCTCTTTGTGGATGAAGTGAGACTTTCATTATCAGCTCTAGGACTATAGAAGTTACATCCTGGGGATATAGAGCAAGTGAGCAGAAAGCTCAGCTGCTGTGGGTACATCAAGGGTGGATGTGGTGGAGGGTTTTTTTCCAATTTAAAAGCAAGCATCTTCACATCTGTATTGAGTAAGGCCACTGGCTTTTTTTCTCAGGTGATGGTGGATTTTTTCCAGCTGCTGTGCCCTTTCAGGAATCTTTATCCACTTTTTAGCTTCGATAACTCTGCTGGCCTGAGTTTGAAGTTTTCTCTCTACCCTGCTTCTCCTGAAATGTTTCTGTATGGCTTATTTTTGTCAGCTTCGTTATTCTACCTACCATGCTGTCCTTGTTCTCCCTTATACCAAGACTGGCAATAACACCTTTCTGTAGAGCTTTTCAACAGAAATTTCTCATTAAATGAAACTTTTCACAATAAGCACAACCTTTTTTCAACTTATTTTTAACTAGAAAAACAGAAAAGTATAATACGTTGTGGTTCTGTATGGAAATTGTTGGAGCTGTTTTATAAACTGATAGTTTTCCATTGAATATACCAATGACTTTTTTCCCACCCTTTGAAAATTTTCTAGACAAAAAACCAGTTTTGCAGCAAGCACTTGCTCTTCAGCTTGCAGCCTGTTGAAGGGAGCTAGAGGACACTGGTCTTTTTAATTATTGCTTTATCCCCTCTCACCTTGACCTAACTGTGCCCTGGCAGGGAATGTTTGCCTACCTCTAACTGATTTACAGCAGATGTTAGTGGTAATAAATTATATCCCACTTCCCCCAGCTCCCTTTTTTCTAGAGCTGCTCAAATGTTTTCAAATGAAAAGTCTCTCAATCTTAAAAGGCTTTCTTTTTTTCAAGATGCATATTTTGAGCGTTTATGAATATTTTCTCTTTTTTCCAGTTATACTGAAAAGAAAATGCTGCACTTTATTCTTTTCCTCTATTTTTAATCTCCTTTTGCTACTGGAAAGAGTGGCACTAAGGGGAAAATACAAGAAAAGGGAAGGTGAATAAAAGCGTGACAACAGAAGAACTTGTATGGAAAAAAAGTGAATAACTGAAATAGCTCACTGGCAAAGCACATGGAACATGAAGAAAAAAAAAAAAGTCCAACCCTGACATGTTTTAATTTTTCCCTGTTTTTCCACCAGTTCCCTCCTGACATCATCAAGCAACCATTTGATACTTGTTTCACGTAGCACGTGCTAGGCAAGGGGAATGACTTCATGCCTCTAAAGCCAAGCCTTTGTTCTACCACCTATTTGCACAGATGCTGCCGCCAGCACTCCAGCCACGCTTGTAGGGACCGACCTCCATCACTGGCCTCATGCATCCTAAAAAGTAGTAGGAGAATGCCTGGGAACGTGAGGACCCAACTTGAAAGAGGTTTCCTGACTCAGAACTGGGCTGGAGACCAGAGGAAATTTCCTGAGGCGGGGATGCCCCAAAAGCCCCGTTTTCCACCCCAGCTCTGCTGCCAGGCTCCCCACGGCGTCGCTTGGCCAACACAAGCTGTCTCAGTAGACCAGGCGTGATTTCCAAGCCTGGCCACTTCCAGGGAATGCTGTAACCGATGTTGGCTTGCCAGAGCTTCTGTCTTTGAAATAATAAGCAGAAACACACTACAAGTAGTAGAAGGTGCTGAAGGAAGCCTTTTCCTATAGCGCTCCTATTTTATTCCTAGTGGGTACCTTAATATAATGACATAGGTTAATACTGCATGTGGGACTTACATTAAGGCTATTTCAGATGAGCTAACTGCCAATGCCTTAAGCAAGGGCACCAGTCAGTGGATATTACCTCTGTGTCTAATTACGTCCATCAGCAAATGGCAAAGTAAAAGTCAAGGTACTAATTTTTATCATTTTTTTATTGCTATGAGGTCCTAGCAGAACCGGAAAATCTGAAGACACGACATTTTCTTTCCAACAAGCTTTGTTGGCAGGACTGTCCCAAGAAGTCAATTTTAAGGGAGAAGGAGCACTTTTGGAAGCAGGCCTTTGCCTTAGGAGTCAGTGACCTCTGAAAACCAGTGAAGCCTGCAATTGTCCTCCTGCAGAAAACACGGTGAAGTCCCCATCCTGCAAACACGCAGGGGCTTAATTGTGTGTGTGCGCTTGTAGTCCTAGGGATTTAATTTGGACAACTCTCACGTAAACTTCACTTTATTAATTACATCTGTGGGAGCGAGGGGTCAGGTCTATGAAATATTACTGCTTCTTGTTGCTTTTGTGGCTAGCTAAGAGTTTTACATTAATAGTTTAACCAAGGTAGATCATATAAAAGAAACCAATTAAGAAGCTTCAAAGAAGAAAAAAAAAAAAGTTATGTTTTTAATCATGGGAAGTGAACACAAGACACAAAGAGCAAAGTCTATGTTCCAGAAACAAGCAACCAAACAGGCTTCATCTTACTTTTACTAAGGACTGCAGAGTTTGAGCCTCAATTCCTTGACAAAATGGCATAAAGGGAGTTTTCAAACTCCCCCTGTTCCTTTAAGAACGCTCTATCTCTAATTTCTAAGGTGCCCCCCCAGCCCTGCTGCACTAGCCCTGGAGTAAATCATCACTGGTACCCTGCAAGTATCTTACAGAAAGCCATATAAATCTTGCATTACAGCAAAAGAGAGAGGAAAAACCAGGTAAAACTAATTTGGGACTACCGGGTAGCCACTGGTTGGTGGCACACTGGCATTCAGGCAGGTTGCCCAGCTGTTGCAGGGCACAGGGTGCGATATCATCTCCTTCTCAGAGGAGGAAAATCATAAATGTTTGAACTAAAGCATCACTCCGTAGAAACCAAGTGAGGAAAATATCCTTGCCAGAGCAGCGAGGGAAGGAGCAGGCAGGGTTGAACGCAGGGCTGCTGCTCAGACTTTTTGGAGCCCCCGGGGCAGCTTGTGTTTCCAGGCGTTGCATATCTGATTTCAGCCTCAGCCATGGGCAGGCTAAGGGTTAACGGGAGACGCAGCACGTTAACTGTATCTGTGGAGATTATGGCATGTTTATCCAGTGTTCAGATTTCCTGTCTGAGTGTTTGGATTTCCTGAAATCCCTGCTATCAGCCCAAGTGCTGTCCACTGAGCAGACCTTACTCTCTCTCTCTCTCTCTTTCCCCCCCTTTTTTTTTTTTTTTTACTTTGCTCACATGGTAGGTTTTCCTTCCTGCTCTCTTTCCAGTTGTAGTGCCTGTGTCTCCTCACCCGTCAGGACATTTATGGATGCAGATCAACACTCTTAGACTCCAGAACTCTGGGGATCGCCGTACATTGGATTTCCTTTTTTATTATTATTATTTTATTTCACCTTATTTTATCTTTTTGTGGCAAGAAAACTTGAAGAAACATGCTCTTTTTTCAGCAGCCCATGGAAGAATATGTTTTAGTCTGAGATGGAATAATGGCCTTAGGTTTGAGGACCAAATCTGGAATGGGAATTCAGACTGCACACGTCCTGGTGAGTTACAACGCGCTGGGGCTGAGCATGGCTGGTAACGAGCAGGTCTGAGAGAGGGACAAAGGCTGAGCACGTCCATTCAGTGTGGCTGCTGAGCAAACTGCAAACAGCAGATGGGTGAAGCTGAAGTCAGACCTTTTTCCAAAACAACAACTGAAGTCGATTTTTAATTCCTAAAAATACACGCTGCTCTACAGCTCAGATAACATCTAGGTAAACTTTACTGTAGCAAAATGTATAAGGCCAGATTCTGTGAGCCATTACTCATGTAAGTAACTTTTACTCACATGAACAACCTCAGTGACTTTAAGAAGAGCTCACGTAAGAAAAGACTTACAGAATGGGGCCCACGCTAAGTAAATTGCAACGCCTCAATCTCAGCGAAAATTAATCTTAAAAGAAAAATGAGAATTTTCTGAGTGTCTTTGCATGTTTCGTTGGTCTTTTATGTTTTATTGTTGATCTAGATTTAAGTTTTAAGAAGAATCCATGCGCCAACTATTCCTCCTATTGTCTCTTAAATAAGTTTGCAGTAGGAGTGACAACGTATTTCAGGCAGCAATGTTCCGGGAGGCCAGAAAGGGGCTTGTTGTTGTTGGAGGGAAAATGCTGAGTGCTATGCTGCTTTGAATGAACTGGAAAGCTGCATTCAGTCATGAGGCTTAGCTAAGGTTTTCACTTTATTTTTGGATGTGAGAGTCCATGATGGCATTATTAGCCCTAGGTGGTTTTAGTTAAACCACGGTCACAAATGCAACGAGTTGACCAGTCTCAAAATCAGTGATTCAGCATTTGAAAAGGAAAAATCATCTTTTCAGACCTCTTCGAAGCAGATTTCATTGTTGGCACCCATGGAAGTGTTGCTGGAGTAAGATGTGGAAGATAAAGCATCATCACTGTTGCAACTTTTGTTCTGTCCCATAGCTGGAGGCTGTGGTTGCGCTGAACATTCCTGAGCTGCTCCTTGGAGCTGCTCCAGGGATTCGATTCTCTAATTTTAGGGAAAAAAGCTTGATTCAGTAATTCAGTTAGGAAACATCTACAGGGAAAACAGCTTTCTACAGTAATTTTACTTTAGCCCTGATTTTCCTTACACTATTGAATATGTCCTGAATTCTAGTGTATACTACTGCACATCAATCAAGAGACTTTAACATTTAAATTCTTGGGATTTAGCAGGACAGAATACTTTTCTTTTTTATACCAATAAAGGCAAAGAGCCATTTTCCAAATTCTTTGCAGAGCTTCCAAATCTGAAGTTTTAAACTAATTGCCTAGTGTGCCAGCTTTCCGCACAACCCTTTGAATGTGATCCTGCTGCTCTTCCTCAAGGTTTCCTTTGGTATCAGTGGAAGGTTTGTGTGAGACCAGCCAGACCAAACTAAGGTCTTTTCTGCCTGCAAGCCCTCAGGAATCCAGTTTTAATTATTAACATGGGGCAATGCTGAAACTGATGGCATTTTATGCATTGAAATGTTAGTTCTTGCTGTGTATGTCGCTTTGTACTCTTGACTGACACTCAAAAAATGAAAGGGACGACAAGGAACCCCTCACCTGAGTTAGACCAGACCATGGTGCCCTGCCTTGTGGTTAGCATGCAATTTGGTGGTCTGTGGTTATGGGTGCAATTAAACTGGCTAAGGCAGAAATGTGCTCCTCTCAAAGCTGGCAGAAGAGTCAAAGTGTCAACAATGATCAGCAAAGTGCAGAAAATAGAGTACAGATGATGACTCAGGGGAAATACAGAGACTTGTCTAGGTCTGCCCAAATTTCCTAGCTTTGGAAATTTTGTTGGCTTTCCAATGAACAGGATGCTTGGGACTGGGTCTGTTGTGGGGGTTTTTTTCCCCTTTTTTGCAGGACTGTCAGAACTTTCTGGTTTCAGTCAGGTTGGAAATGCTGTGGGAATAGTTTTTTCTGGTGGTATTTTGGTATTTCCTCTTCTGCTCACACCCAGACCAGGAAGTGCAGAAGCACAACCTTCAGCTCATTGTGTACGTGTTTCTTTTTATAAACCTGAATTCTCTTCCCTCCCTGTCGGATTTTTTTTTTTTTTTTTTTTTTTTTTTTTGGGTGTGTGTGTGTCCTGATAGCCCTAACATAGGATTAAGGTTCTGCTTGATTTAGACTGGGGGAATTTTTTATATGTCTTCATATAACTATACCAAGCACTAAATAGTTCCTTAATAAGTAATTATCACATTAGTTTTGAAAGGTCTAAGTGCAATATTCCCAACTCAGCTACCCACAGCCAATAATGTTAATATGCCAATATACCCCAGTAGCTGTTTCTGCTGGGATTTATACCTGTACCTTTAGCAGTGTGAGGACTAACTGGCCACTAAGACCTATCCACTCAGTTGCCCATGAAGAAATTCTGCAAAAAGTGATTTTTTTTTGGTAACTGGCTGCATCATTAAACTCTCTAAGATTAGACACTTTGTGCTTTAATGGTCTTTCCCTCCCTCTTTTTCCCTTTCTGTATCAGTGAGGAGGTTTGACTCATGTGCCCTCACTCCATGTGTCCAACTCATTCACCATCATGACTGCCAGTCCTCCTGCCTTTCTTGCTGTTGTTGGCAAGTACGGATAAACAGTTTTGACAGGCATAGAGTCCTGCAGAGCTAACTTCATACGCACAGTGATGTTTCTCTGCTCAGATGATGAATGGACCAGAGGAACTAAATCACTTTCACTGAGACTGGTCCCCACATCCAAAGCTTTTAACCCTTCCTTTTTGCACTGTTTTCCACAAAAAGCAAAGAATGCAATTTTGTTTTGTATCTGAGCAAAGTGGATCACATTCGGATTGCAGCTTTTCCTTCAACACTCTTCTAGCCACCTTGTAGAGTCTTTAATCCGCCATTTTATAAGTGAAAATAAACTTGAGATGGATCTTAAAGTTGGCCCATGGCAAAATAATTATCTATGTTTCCACTTGGGTCCACTCTCATGAGCGCAACATGGACAGCTATGCCAATCGTGTTTGGAAACTGTCCCCATGTAGGATTGGGTTTGTAAGACAATTTGCTCCTCAGCACCTTCATAGTCCTCAAAAATACAAGGAAATGCATGCAAGGGGAAGTTAGTTTACTTCATTAAAAAACTCTGTAATTTAAGAAGATTTAAGTAGAGGCAATGGAGTTACTGAGGGGTTTTGAGCTCTGTGCTTGTTTTGGGGTGTTTGGTTTCTCGTTGCTGTTGGCTCTAAGTCTCTTGGCCTTTGAGGAGCTGCAGTGCTTCAGAGGGAGGGCATGAGTGGGGGAGGGAACGACAGCATGGTTCATTATTGCAGACACCGATTAGCAGCATGGCTCAGCCTGGACCATGTATCGCTCTCCTCCCACGTGGTACCCACGAGCCAAGCTCCATCCCTGCTGAACAGGGCGTGATGTGAAGTTCCTCACTTGGTTCCCCCCAAACCCCAGAACCATGAGAGGAAGCGATGCTTTTCGTGTATCCTCCTCTATCTCGGCTGGAGTTAACAAAATCCATCTGCCTCTGTGAGTCAGCAGAAAAGTATTCAGCTTTTATAAGAGTTAAGGGACATGGGATAGGGCAATGTCAAAGCGCAGGAGACTTCTCCCGGCTTAGCGTTTGCACGGCACGCATGGAGAGGAGGTCGCATTTTCAGTTCTCATTCACCAGACGAGCTGATTTACACCAGGAGAGGACTTGGCCTGTAGCGTACATGGCCACAGCTGTCGAACAAGCTTCCTTTCATCAGCGGTAAACGCGAACAAATGTGCAATCGGCAACAACCAATGCACACTGCGACACGGTGGCTGCTAGCAGTTTGGAAAGTTGAAAGAAAACTCTATTTTCTTCTCATCAAAAGCAAAATGAGGAAGCTTCCCTCCTCCCCTTCCGCCCCCACCGCTACCACCCTGGCTCGAGCAAGTTGATCCGTAGGTATTTGTGTGGGGGTTTGTTCTCAATGGTTAACCACATAACAATTTGAAGCATGTGGCTAACTCAAAAGAAACTGCCTTTAAACGTTTGCAGACTGTAATTGTGTTAGGGAGACCGGAGCCCTGGCCGGGGGCTGCTGGCCGCCCCGGAGTAACATCCCACAGCAAGGTCCCGCGAAGAGGGAAAAAACCTGATTTTATCTCTAGGAGCTTCTCTTCTTGCCGATGCTCTGCAGCCAGGGCCAGATGTTCCCCACCTCCTGTTTCATGTCTATTTGGTGTGTCAGGGTGAAATACCCGGCAGGAAACAAAACAGAGAGAAAAGGGGTGGCGATGAGGGGGAGGGCGTTTCGGCACGCAGCTTTCATAAATAAAGCCGGAGGAAAAATAACAAACAAATTGGAGAAGCTTTGCCGCGAAGCCGAACGTGCCTGAGACCGTTGGGCGATCCGCAGGGGAAGCGATGAAAGGCGGGTGGCATGGGGCGGGAGAACCAGGCTCCGGAGGGAATGGCAAGGAACAACCCTGCTCGGGGTGGTAAAATGCCCCATTCAAGCTCTTCCATCCCTCAAACCTGAATTGATTGGGCTGAAGGGAGGATATGTGCGAAAAAGACGTGAGTGGTTGTGCTTGTGGGAGTAAAGATCCCAACACCCTCACGGTGCCACGGCGCTCGTTATCACAGAGCCACAGGGCTATACTAACATCCAGTTCTAAAGACTTCTGGGCTTGAAGAAACCAATAAAACGGAAGATTGCAACATTTCCCCATGGGAGGAGATGCCTGTGAGACATTCTGCAAGTGGTTTGTGACTCCCAAAGGTCATGGGCTTTTAATTTCCATCCATTTCCAGTGCATCCTCAGTCTGTGATTAGGTGAGCCTCTCCCTGGCTACAAACAGACATGCTCTTAAGTGTTCATTGCGCAAATAAAATAGTGCAATTAATCTTCTTCAGCCAGCTGCAGGCCTCATTTGTAATTCAGCAGGTAAAAATACCCTATCTGTACAATCACCAGAATGGCCCCTGATCTAGGAAAGCAAATGACATTTGGAGTGTGGCCTTAAGGTTGAAAATTCAGCCTGCTTTGGAGAAAGGGCAAATGAGGCTTTGCCAAGTCTTGTCTCTCAGTTACAACAGCTGGAGCAGTGGCCTTGTGGCACAGGGATGGGGTGGGATTGCAGTTAGAAACCGAGCCGTGCCCTAGGGTCCTGGGACGATCTGCACCCACGTGCATTTCCCTGTATCTGTTCTCCAGTCTGGGGAGAAAAGAAATCAGCTTTTAGTTTGTGGCTGAACAACAGCCCTGGGATTGTCACCTTCTGGCACTGAATTATGATGTGACCACAGGCAAGTCCCTGCATGGCACTACCCAGATCAGGAGCAGGAGAAGCGTGGCTGGCTCCCCCTTTCTTCTCGTTCATCTCTGGAGTAGCCAGAAGGGAGCACGTAAGTGGGAAATGCAGGGCACGTGGTTGATGTGCTCCTCAAAACTACTGGGGCAAGAAGAGGGAGTTGTCTCCTGCCAAGGCTGGCACAGCTGCATGGCTTTCTTATAGCAGTTGGCCAAATGCATAGAAAGCAATTTTGTTCTGGCCAGAACTGCCAGCCAGAGAGGCAGTAGGACATTTCAGGCACTAGGACAAGCCTTAAGGTATCTAGATTCAGCATAACACCAAGCACCTAGCATAATACTATGGTTCTATATAAGAACATAAACCTGTCTGAACCAGCACTTCAGGATCCTGTCTCCAGTAGTGGCTGACGTGTAGGATGCAAGAGTTGAACAGGGAGAACATGTAGTGGTATTTTCCCAGATGATGGTCCCAGCTTTCCAGGATCTCACCCACAGGATTTTCTGAGTCAGAGCTCATATTTAGGATGTACTTGTCCTGCAGATATTTGCAACATGGATTTGTAGGCTTTTTTGTACTTAAACTAATGGACATTTTAAGCATCCATTAAAAGAAGGCTTATGCGGGTACAACAAATTGGTAGACAAAAATGGGTAGACAAAAATGGGTAGACAAATCCATGGAAGGAATTTTGTCCTGAATTTGCAGCTATTAAATCATTATTGACAGAGAGGGTCCAATCCTAGTCTCCTACCTGATTTATAGTAGTGCTACAAACTGAATTTTGTGGGAATATTCCAGATTTATTTGTGGGTAAGTAAGATCTATGCCAGCACCATGGAACTCTAACATTTATTTTACCTAATTTAGCATGGAACTATGTTGCTACTTTCCTTCTGCACTCAAAGCCAAGCAGTGCAGTAGTCACCCAAATTAATATGCTTACTGATGTAATTATTTAGCTAATGGTATATTTGTCATAAAATGTGTAAGACTGCATTCTCTGCTGATGTAGGATATCGGCTTCACCCATCTGATCGGAGTCAGGTTGTAGTTCCATATCCTTTAATAATTATTTCAGCAGGTGTCCTTTTATTCCTGTTCATAATTAGGAGCTGAGTACTTAGCAAAGCTTGTCAGGATCAGAAATTCCTACAATTCAATAGTTATCTATATTCATGAACAAAGAGGATCTCTACCTTGGTAGAATAATTTCTGAAGATATTTTATTAAAACTAATGGGTACCATAATTCTACATTAAATGTAGAGCTTTTAAATTATTATCAACCAGCAGGGTATAATTCTGATCTTACACTTGTCCTACACTAATGTCACAATGTGACTCCAGATTTATTCAATGGTAAGATAGTTCTTAGCCAGAATCCAAGATATCATGGGTGATTTAAACTTTATCAATTTTATTTTCTGTGTTTATGAAGTTGTGGTTGAGAAAGAGCTATCATGTTCACATGTTGACCAGAATGGGGTTAAAAATCTACTTCTGACCCAAGATGATCTACAGCTGGTATTTGTTCTCACTACCTAGACAGACAAATGGGATTTGGCTTAGTTGAAACAAATTTTCTTACCATTGAGAATATTAGACTTAAAGGGTGTCAGTAGCAGCAGGAACAAGGATAAAAAGGTGATTGTAAATCATGTTTTGGTCCTGTATGCTGGAGCCATACGACAGCCTACCTGACACCTGGTCTGAATTAGAGAAATCACTTGACTGTTTTGATTTATGTTTTTCTTCCCAGAGTTCCTAGGAAGCTCAGAACTGTAATTACACAGTCCCCCCTATAGGGTGGTATATACATGTATGCACATGGTATATCATAAACTCTTATTCTTCGTCCCTTCCATTGATTTCAAGCACAGAGACCAGTCTGGCTGTAAGGTTCTGTGCTGGTTTTGGCTGGGATAGAGTTAATTTTCTTCACAGTGGCTCTAAGGGGCTATGTTTTGGGTTTGTGTGGACACAGTGTTAATAACACAGGGATGTTTTCATTACTGCTGAGCAGTGCTTACACAGACCCAAGGCCTTTTCTGCTTCTCACCCCATCCCACCAGCGAGCAGGCTGGGGGTGCACAAGAAGTTGGGAGGGGACACAGCTGGGACAGCTGACCCCAACTGACCAAAGGGGTATTCCACACCATAGGATGTCATGCTCAGTATATAAAGCTGGGGGAAGTAGAAGGACGGTGAGGACATTCGGAGTGATGGCATTTGTCTTTGCAAGTAATTGTTAAGCGTGATGGAGCCCTGCTTTCCTGGAGATGGCTGAACACCTGCCTGCCCATGGGAACTGGTGAAAGAATTTCTTGTTTTGCTTTGCTTGCAGGCACGGCTTTTGTCTTACCTATTAAACTGTCTGTATCTCAACCCATGAGTTTTCTCACTTTTACCCTTCTGATTCTCTTCCCCATCCCGATGTGAGGGGAGTGAGTAAGCAGCTGTGTGGTGCTTAGTTGCCGGCTGAGATTAAACCACGACAGGTTCCTCTTCAGCCAGAAACCTCCTTGCTCCAAGGATAATTTCTAAGACTAATTCTGCTCATTTTAAGACTGTTTCATTTCCCAAACAGCCAGAAGGCCCTAAGGAGCTCCTTCTCAAGGCTGGGATCTGCAATAGGCCCATGTCCTGTGAATCATATTGGCAGTTTCCTAATTAAGTCCTCCAATCACTACAACTTGAGCAAGAGGGTTAATCTTACACGTGAACTCCTACCATAGATTTGCACCATTAGACAGATCAGGCACAAGAGGGAACATGACCCCAACCAGGGAGACCAGGTTTAGCTTGACCCTAAGGAAAACAAGGAATCTTAGACAACACTTTTTCATGATGCTGGATGCTGAAGGACATCATTTAAGGGAATCTTATTCCTGTTGCAACTTACATCCTGGGAGAAAAAAAGAATTTATATCATGGAAATTTAGATCATTTAAATGAAGTTTAAATAGCGTGTTACTGAGAACTCTGCAATATTTGTAGCCTGGTCTCTATGAATGAGGCTGAGCTAATTGCATGGTGTGTGCACGTGTGCCCCCAAGACTTTGAACCTCCCTCAACCAAGACAGATGGAGGAACAGAGGGCTCAAGTGCTCCTACACATTTTGTAAAAACAGGCAGACGGCTAGAAGAAAAAAACCACTGTTTGTAACCTCTGACTACCTCCTCCCCAAAGGAAAAGCCACAGCTAGTGTGAGATGAAGAGAATTTCCACAGGAGTGCTGTGCTGTGCTCACCACAACCTTGGGGAAAAGCTTCCACAGGCATTTGCCCTTCAGGCTGTGCTCCCAAGTCCTCCTGCTCTTCATGCAAACCTGTGTGTGCCAGCATGGCTTTAGGAGCAATAACAGTTAGGTGAAAGACACCTGTTGCTATTTATCCTAGTATTTAAATTCTTTCCTTGGAAGAAATACCTTCCTGCAATATCACAAGCCATTAAACCACCATGTTAATGCAAAAACTGTTTCCTGGGGATAATAATATCCTGGCATCAGTATTGCTTGCATACTAGTGCTGGCTGCTAGTACAGTGGCAATGTTTTGCTTAGGCAAGCAATACCAGGAGAGGACCCTGTTTGCTAAAGCTGGCCATTGTAGATAAAAGCTTAAATCAGTAACTTTCAAAAGCTAGTTGCCTAAAATTCAGAGCCTTCGCTTATACCAAAGTCCTGGATAAATTATTTCGATGTCCTTTTGAAAGCAAGGTCAGTTATTTTAGTCCACTAATTAGGGTTTCAGTAGACAAGAGTTCAGCACTTCCTCGAGTTTCCCAGCGCAGGGCAATGTATCTCAGTCCTGAGCTGTGGAACATTTGTTTTTATAATTCAAGGCCCTTTCTAAATAGAAATCATCAGCTGGGCTGGACTGTTGAAGACAAGTCAATTTGCATCTTGGAGAAAGACACTGGTGTCCCTCCAGAATGTGAACTTAGATGGGAAGGAAACTCAGATCCCCAGGAAGGGCCACTTAGTGCTTTTGCTCCTCAGCACCTCCAGCCATCTGCAACGTATATTAGTTTGCCGGGTTTAGCAGGAGATGAGTGGTGGTCACAAACACCAGAGCTGAACAGTCTCATCCAGCTCCTACTCCAGATGCAAACTGGTTCCCACAGATACAACGCAAGAGAGGAGGAAGGACCACAGTGGTCATGCAGCTTCTCCGTGAACGCTGGCAACATCCTCTGGTTTCGACAGTAGTTATCACAAGAAAATATGTTTCTGCTTTGTCCTTTCCTGTGCATGACAAAAACAAACAAGATATTTGTTTCCCAAAAAGGAAATAGGTTCATTCTGGAATGCACTGGGCAGATCAGGTTCTTCTAAGTACTGAAGGATACATATGTGGGATTTCAACATTTTTAAGCCCTCCCAGGATATTTGTGCAATATTGTGTCAGTTACTGCACTGTTTTTGCAGCAAACAGTAGACCTGATGTAAGGAAACCTGGCCTCATTTGTGCTGTTAATGTAGTCTTTCTTAGAAGCAGAAGCTATTTGCAAGATTATCATTTCCCTCACAGACACTATTTTTAATTGGGGAAGAGTTCTCTCAGAGGAGTAATAGTCTTACTTCTGTTCACATCTGTGCGGTATTTTCCTGATCAGGAGATCAAGAGAAAGGGGATCTGAGCAACTGCTTCTCTAAGTAATAATGAACAGAGAGCTGTGCAGTAAATCATAATGTGCAATAATATAAAAAACAAAATTTGGCTGGAGATTAATGACTGGAGTGGGACTTACTGAATTAAATTGGATCAGATGTTCCCTGGAAAAAATCTGAGTTAGCTTCACAGTGCTCTATGGTTTTGGTTTTGTTTTTCACAAAGGAAGATTTAACTTGATTGTTTTGTAACTGCTAACAATTCCTAGGCCTTGCAGAGTCGTCTTAGGAGCCTGCAGGAGAGGATAGGCGCTGGCTGGAAATCCTGGTCCCGCTCAGGCAGAGGAGGGAACTGAACATGAAGCCTCCCCAACACACAATGCCGCTAACTGCTCGAGTGTTACGGGGCACATTGCTTTTTTACAAGATATGAAGGGCTGACTTTAGTTCCCACCTCCAGGGGCAGATTCATGATTACAGGTCTGCTACAGAGACGGATCGCCCTGACTTCTCAAAGGCTGTGACCAAAGCCCAGTTGCACCTCCCGTGTTTCTTGTTAGGTGGTTTAGGTGCCTCCTTCTTACCGTGTCTTCTTCTGTGAACCCACTTTTAAATGTCTAGCCTTCTGGATGTTGGCTAAGAGACATCTGGGCAGCTGACTCAGGCTTTTGAATTTTCCCAGGGACTAAGGCACCCGAAACCTACACTTGGCTTGGAGTTTCAGTGCCAGATTTGCTTGTGACTCCAACCTCCAGCAGCAAAACATTTATGCTTCTAGGACTGTTCACTGAAGAAACCAACTTAAAACTGTAAACCAGAGACAGGGACTGACATTTCCCGTTGGTGTTGGTGGTTTTTCTAATCAGAGATGTCTCAGGTTTTGTCAAGATCCAGGCTCAGTTCATGAATATATCAGAGGAAGGAAACCAAAGCTGCATAAATTACCACCGATTGTGCTAGAGATACCAAAACCCTTTCCCCTTTTAATTAATTTTATTTGCCAAACTGAAAGTGAAACAGATCCATAATTTGACAGATAAAAAGGCCCACCTTGGTAGGTGTGATGCTGAAGGTAATGCACACATCTCCTTCTCACCTGCTCTCAGGCACCTGGCAGCTCTGCAGCAGTGAGTTTAGTGACTTTGCCTTATTAACTCAGTTTCCTTAGGCTTTTGTAAAAAATGGACTTCACAACAGTTGCCTAGAGCCAGAAGAAGAGCAAGGCTACGTTATTAAAATCCAGAATGCAATACCATTTTAAAATTCATCAAAATGCTCAGAACAAATTCTCCAGAGATTGGGGGCTTAGTCATCCCAGGTTTCTCCAGCTCATTTAGATAATTGCCCCTTGAAATAGTTATCTTTTCTTTTTTTTCTCTCTCTTTTTTTAACACTGGCACTTGGCAAGTATTCACTGAGCAGGCAGCTCAGCTCCACAGCTGCAGAAGGGCAGAAGAAACTTCAAGATTCCCACCATGCATATCTCTACTTTCTATAACATGAGCCAACCGCATCTGAGTGCATCCAAAATAGTTATCTCACTGTCACTTGCTGAGATATTAGCAACTCATTAGTCAGTTTAACTAATTATTACATTAGTAAAATTCATTTATTTGTGATTTATTAAATAATAGGAGACATTTAGGGAGTTATTATTTTTAACTACCATCAGGGTATGGACACAGTCAGTCTCAATGCTTTCCCACCCTCTTCAAAACCATATGATTTGACTGCTTCTGTCTCAGCATAAATTCATGTTGTCACCAAGAAAGGCAGTCCAAGTACCGTCATGTGAACTTGATCAGGAAACTGATAAAATGAAACTGAAAAAAAGAAGGTTATTTTTTCAGCTGCATCATTCTTCTCTTGGTAAAAATATAAAACTTATATTATAACATATAATTTTATTGTATTTTATTTCTGTAACTTCTACTATCCAAGAAAATCTAAAAATCATTACACACAATCATTACGAAGAAGTGTGGCCTGCAGGTGGAGGGAGGTGGTTCTCCCCCTCTACTCTGCTCTCATGAGACCCCATCTGGAGTACCCCATCCAGCTCTGGGGCCCCCAACATAAGGAAGACATGGACCTGCTCAAGTGGGTTCAGAGGAGGGCCGTGAAGATGATCAGGGGCTGGAGCACCTCTCCTATGAAGAAAAGCTGAGAGAGTTGGGGTTGTTCAGCCTGGAGAAGAGAAGGCTCCAGGGAGACCTTCCAGCAGCCTCCCAGTACCAAAGGGGGCCTACAGGAAAGCTGGAGAAGGACTTTTTACAAGGGCATGTAGTGATAGGACAAGGGGTAATGGCATTAAACTAAAAAAGGGTAGATTTAGACTAGATGTAAGGAAGCAGTTCTTCACTGTGAGGGTGGTGAGGCACTGGAACAGGTTTCCCAGAGAAGCTGTGGATGCCCCATCCCTGGCAGTGCTCAAGGCCAGGCTGGATGGGGCTTTGAGCAACCTGTTCTAGTGGAAGGTGTCCCTGCCCATGGCAGGGGAGGAGGAGCTAGATGATCTTTAAGGTCCCTTCTAGATGATCTTTAAGGTCCCAAACCATTCTATGATTGTATGATTCCTATTAGATTACCAGTGGAAAGTATGTCCAAATCCACGATAGTGCACCAATAGGTATTTTTTTTTCTGGTCATTTCCATTAAAAGTTTCTTTTGTTTAAAATGTGTTTTCTTCCTCCTGGCTCCTCTTCTTGAATGTAGAATTAGAGATACAGTCATGTATCTGCCCACAGTATGGTTCAGGCAGAAATAATAAGGCCCTTCTGCAACACACTCAGGGCACGCAGCATCTTTGGGGTAGGTGTCTACCTTTGGGCTGGGCACCTTACTCTCTCTTTTAGTCAGTAGAATGAAAGAGATAGTTTAGGCTGTGATTCATCTGACCTTTGTAGACATCTACTTTAGTATCTCTACTTTAAACATCTACTTTTGCAGGATGGGGTGAGCTGCAACCTAGTTTTAGTTGTCTGTATTGACTATAGCATCAGTAACGAAAAAGGGACCCTGGGGTGGACAGCCCAGGCAAACACACTTTGTCAGTTACATCCTACTTTTAAGTCTAAAAGCTGAGTCAGAGCTCACTATAGTGGATGTAAAGAATCCCATTTACATGGGCTGAGTTTGGATCAAGCTTTAAAGGCTCTATTCTGTCACTTGGAGTTAATCTCATTTTTCTACGTAGATAGTATATACGATTTCAAAGAGCATGCTCGTGGATTTGGGCATGACTCGCTGTAGGGGCAGATACAGACATGACGAACAAAAGAAGAGAATATTTAGGAACATCTTTGTATTCCCGTATTGAGGTTTCTGTGTGCCTTGTATTTTGGGATATTTCGTAGACATGCTTTGATAGTTCCGCACTCAGCTGAAGGACAGGACGGCTAGCAGTATTACATCAGCCAAAATACATGGTATTTTCACAGGGCTGCTAAGTAGGAGAGTGGTACTGCTTGGTGCACGTCAAAGGCGAAGGCATGAAAAAAACATCACTTTGAAGGGCAGAGCAGTACAAGACGAGGCATTGGCAGAAGGCACCGTGGAGTAATCCTTGTGATCAAAGCCTAGCTCTGTATTTGAGACCCCAGAATGAAGATGAGCATGTCAGGCTTTGGTTTGCAGCAGAAGCCACGAGGTCTCAAGCACAGAGCCAGGCTTTGATCATAAGGATATACAGGCATCCTACAAATATGTATGAAATATATTCATTAACTTCCGTGAGGTGTTCAGACACAAGGACAATGCAAGACCTTATTAGTGCCTGACTAATCAACGAAGGCTACAAGCAGGAGGTGTGCCGCTTGTTTTGCTTGAGAGCTGCCAACACAGAGTACAAAAGCTGCTGTAGGAAGGACATGGAAGGTTCAGATACACCAGACTATTCTTGTAGTGACAAGTCGATCTTCAATATGGCTCCACCAGGTTTAGTTTCTAATTTCTATAATGACTCCTTTCTAAAAATACATCCAGCAAATGGTTGATTTTGAATTCAGCCCACAATCAGTGGCTATTGAGAGTAAGTCGGGTCGGTGACAAAAGGACTCGATGTCACATTCAGATTATGTTATTAATCTATTATTCATATACTATGTACAGGCTATTTTGCTATAGACTACGTACTGAGTAAATAATTAAGCAGTGACTAACCTTACAGAGAAGGTGGGAGGCAGTCTCGTGTTATTAGCCACTCACAGTCTTCAGAAGTGGATTGTAAGTAACTCAAAATCTTGGACTGTGGATGGCAGCCTTGTCATCAAATATAAAAAAATACCCTTGACGAGATCAGTGAAAGCTCTCCAGAGGTCTGAAGCTGGGCAGCAGACACTCTGATTAGCTGCTGCCTCCACAAAATGAAAATTCTTCCCTGAGCCCGAGAAACAGCCAATGGATATAGTCAGAAGTGATAAAAAGGTCACTCTTAAGTGGATACAAGGAGATTCAACTCACAATACCATCATCCTGAAGCCCTTAGACAAATAACAAAAGACAGGCTTCAAAGGCTAGAGAGTCCTTCAGTCTAAATACTTACACAAATCTCTTTGTCATATATCTGAGTCTTAAAGAAAATTCACCTTTGAATGAGACTGCAGGAAATTACCAAACAAGTACGCTTCAGCCCTCTGGCCCTCTATAACAATGTTCCGTAACATTGCATGGTGGAGATATACTACAAAACTGTTGAGTCTTAGAATTATCCTGTTTTGCAGCATGAATTCCTAAACCACATTTAAGCTGTCCTGTGCAACTATTCTGTAGCACTTGCATAGCCCATATATTCTACCATGATAATTTCATAATCATGTGATGATCATATCAGATGAGGGTGGAGGACTAATTTGCATTCTTACAGTAATGCATTTTCTTAAAACTAGATTTTTTTTAATCAGTTGTTGTTGCTAAGAGTACTGTTCAAGAAACTATCTGAATTTTTAAGTTGGTTTTCCATACATATTCAAACAAACACATGAGTATTTCAAGATGAATGGAAGAAAACTCACGCTTTGCCAATATATCTAAAAGTTCAGTGGAATGACCTGAGGATTAATAACCCTCTCAGCCTGACATCAATCCAGTGTAAAACACTGGAATGGCTAATTCCAGACACTATTCATAAAGAATCAGAGAAAAGTAATGCAATTCATTCCAATCAGAATGGAATTAAGGAAAATATATTTTATTTCAAGAAAGCTATCTTGATATTTTTTGAGGTTTTAAATTTTCCTGAAAAAAAAAATCTATACTATTGATGTAGTACTTATGAACTTTGGTAGAACTTCTGGTACCAAACAAAATTTTGATTAAGAAATTAGAGTTATCTGAAGTCATCACTGTAATTATTTAATAGACTAAAAACTGAGCAATTGACATTTCTCAGAAACCATTATAAATAGGGACTCATCATCAAGAGGATGTCAGTCAGCTCTTCAGGGTCACTCCTGGGCTCTATGCTGGGTTAGTACAACTCAGTAGATGACTTTTCCATTATTATTTCTTTCAGGACTCAGCTTGTGCCTATAAGCATGCTAGCATTTTGATGTCGTATTTTTACGGAAGCACTGAAAACACATACAGCTAATGCATGAGGTCAGGATGGAGCTTCTATTGCTTAGGACATACCAAAATCGAGTCTGAGGTGACTTGTCCACAGACAAATATCCTCAGATTTGCTTCACTGAAGTTTGTTAGACCACATCCTAATACTGTTATCCAAATCATGGATTAGGGTGAAGCCAAAGAACATATGTTTGTCACATCCTGTTTGGATGATACCAACATAGACACAAACAGAACAAGCAGATTTTGGCACAAATGAAAGACTTTTTCTTTCATCTCACAGTTGTTCAAGAACATGTCAGTTATCACATGGACTGAGTAATTTAATTCTATATTTTGCCCATGAAAATAGTTTCAGTAGCCTTTGCAAAATGTGATTTTGAAGACAATCTTTACATTTGTAAGATACACTTTTCAACAGAATATAGAGCAATGACTTTATTCCCTGTAGTTCAAATAACCAGCTTAATTTTTTCATTTGCAGGAAATGAGATTTTTTTTCTACCTGCTTTATTTTAAAACTTCTTGGGATATAAAAGCTTTCTGCTCAGTCATTAGCTGTAAATGGCAGAATGAAGCAGTACCCTACAGCATTTCCAGATGAAGTAGTCTGTTTATACAGAAAGCACAAGAGCTATAATTACTACATGATCACATTTGTATATCGAGGTCAGAATTCTGTGATTCACGCTATTGTTTGGACATAAAGGGAGTTGATTTTCAGCATTGTGGTGTACAACTACTATTATTGTTACATCAGTGACTGTAGAAACAATATTAACTTCTGCTTGTTTGAGTTTTTCTAGTTAGGTTAACTCCAGTTCAGGCATACATGGAAACTGGCTGGTTAATATTTGTCCTAAAATATTCATTAGACATGCAAAATATATGTTTATATTATTGTTGTTCAGGTTGTGTATTCTATTATGAAAGCAAAACAATCCTCCAAAGCAAAAAGCAAACTAAAATAGGTCATTAAATGACTTACGCATGAAATCACACAGAGTTTAAGCAATATCAAATGCAGGTAATTAAAGAGAGTAAAAATATTTCCTGATCTTTTTCTGTCCTCTAAAAAATCCCTGCACAAGATTTTCTTCTTGACTATTATCCATTACATTGGCAATTTCCTGAGAATCCATTGGCTTTCTACACTATTTAACCAGTTCTAAAAGCTTAAAAATATAGGGATTCAACTCGTTATATGTGTTAATTAAAAGCTAGGATTAGTCAAGCACTTAGATTGTACCAATTAATTCAATATGATTGTAAGTATTTATAATCAGGCACAAGAACAAACGCTTTCCTCATCTGAGGACTAAGAATCTGCTATTGTATTATTGTATTGTATTCAATTGTCACCCAGCTGCCATTAATGTCACCCTGTTCTCAGTTAGGCCTCTTTCTTACTTAAGTCCCAACTAGTCTTTCTCTTTTCAGGTGTAGGTGTCCCTATGTAACAAGCCATCATAGTTCCCCAGGTTTTCATTGTTCTCTATCTGTTCTGGGGTTTTATATTTCCTATTCATTCCCTGCTCCCACTCACATACTGTCATAGATAAGGACTTTACATAAATCTGATAGTGTTACCTTCACATTGCCAAGGATGGCTGGGAAGCAGCGTTTTTTCTTTTTTGATCTCAGGGAGAAACAGAGTCAAGATGCCCTCTTGACACAGTCCAAATTCTACTGCTGTCCTTGGGACGAGAGTTTCATAAAAGCTGTATTTAGCCTCAAAAGACTCTACCCAGACGATACAATTGCATGGGCATAAGGCCTGAGGAATTTGCCATCTGAATGATGCTCTAATAACTTGTCCAAGGTTACTGAGTCGGGGGTTGAACCCACATGAGCTTATTCAGCACTGGGCCACCTTTCTTCTCTCTAGGGAACCACATCTATTTCCTTCTCAGTGTTGTTTCTCATCAATCAATCCTTATAACATCAACCAACTTGATTGCTTTATAAATATTTTTCTGGATTTCTTTCATATTTCACTTTATTTGCTGGTTGCTGTAGTACTGAGAGGCCTAGAAATGAGTAGGAGACCTACAAAGGGAATGTAATCATCCTGAACCACTGAGATCTAACCACAACTGCTGGTAACGCTGCCTATAGCAAATGGGTAATTAAGTAATGTTCAGTAGATTATTGCAGGTGTAAGGAGATTCTGTGACTTTTTGGACTTACGAAAAAATAAATTACCATCAATTCAAAACATAACCTAATGTAAATCATCGTTACTTGTGAACTTAGGTCATCACTCCATTTAGAAACCAATGAGCCATAATATATTTTTTTTCTTTTTGCTTTGATTTGAATAGCATAAACCTATAATCATGAAGGTGACTGTTTTGCCTAAAAAGATGGATAATATCATTAAAAGGAACAGATGTGCTGGAAAGTTAAACAACAAGCAGACATGTCATCATGGGTTGAGTCAGATCCAGGGTTGCCAGTGGCTATGGTCTTGTTGACGGTGGTACTTGGTTGTCTACTGGTGGAGGCCCTTCCCAGTCCCCAAAAAACAGTGTAGTGCCCAGGTCTTCTTCTAACACCTTTTTCCTCCATGTAACATAATATTCAAGCATAATATTCTTGGCTTAAGGTACATACTTCCCCTCTTACATCCTTGTCTTCATATCAAGGGCACACCTCTCCCTTATGGACAGAGCCCATAACCATTTCTTTTCCCAGGCTGCCAAGCGGGTGGTACCTGGTAGAATCTCAGATGCTTTCCAGCCAGTACGTAAAAATCTGAAATCTGCTGGTTAAAGAGATGTGTAGTCCTCCTAATGGCAAAAGAGCTCTTGACAACATCACTTGAAAGTATCCTAAAGGCTCAGAAACAGAAGGCAAAAGAGATACAGTAACATCCCATCCAAAAACTTATGTCGCAATTTTTAATTGAATCCCATGTGTCTTGGAGACAGGGATTATTCTATGTTATTTTTAATGTTAAGGGTTGGCAGACCTCCAGACCCACATGACATATTTGGAAACATAAAACAAACACGACAAACCCCATAAACAAACTACAGCAGTCTCTGGGGAAATAGGTCAACAGAAGTAACAAGACTTCTCTTAAAAGAGAAGGGGAAAAAAACCCCCAACTTATAGAAGAGGAGATGTGCTTTTCCTCATGGAATCAAGTGGTCTGCTCAAATGGAAATAGGCAGACTAGCTAAGCAAAGGGTGTGATCTGCAGGTGACCTCCCTCCAACTCCCCTTCTGCCTTGGTCCCTCTGTTCCATCCCAGTCTCATCCTTATGGGTCCTTGTCACATCTCCCATTCTGCCAACCTACCCAGTCCACATCTCTGTGTCTCATGTGGCTTGTCCCAGCCTCCTTGCTTCACAAGCTCATCTTTAAAAGCAGTGGCTTCTGGGTACTATTCTCCTTCCCAGCACCGATATCTGGCCCAAACGCCTGGTCAATCTTTTTCCACCTTGTCCTTTTGGACCTACCATGGAGATCAGCTCAGCAGGTCTCAAAGTGAAAGGTACGTCCCAGTCCTTCCCACCTCGTCCAGAGGCTCTGCCGAGTCTCTATCACCTTCCGTCCCCCGCAGCAACGCAAGTCTTAAACTGGAAATAGTATGCAATATAATGGTGGAGAGGTCTGATGAAAAACTGTGAAACCACTTGTCCATGTCCTGGTTTGACTGTCTCCCCACACCCTCCTCCCCTCTCCTGCACGCAGGATTCCTCCCCATCAGGCCACTTCTTGCTCCCAGTCTCTTTATCCTTCAAATCCTATCTCCATCTTCCAAAAAAGATCAGTCTGGTGCATACACCTGACATGGAAATTTTCAGCCTGAATGGTTAGACTGAAGTTATATCTGAAAACAGGGTCTTCTGAAGTGTCAGGCAACTGGGACAGGCGACGTTACCAGCTCTGCATTCAGTGCAGCTGAGTGAGTAGTTGCCACATTGAGTTAGACAGAGAGTTTTCCCAGTCAGCTAAATGAAGCGCTCCTATAGCAATTTCTAACAAGGTGTTCTCTTCAGGCGATTCCTGAAGGATCTGTTTACCACAATGAAATTCACATTATCAAATGCAGTAATCAAATAACTTATGATAAATTGCCATCACTGAACAATTCATAGGCATTGTTTCAAACTGACTGAATAATCTTGTCAGTCCCATAGCTTTGGTCAGTTTTACTTATTTGATCTTTTCTCCTCTTCTAGGTAGGTTTCTGGTCGTGACAGATGAGACATGAGATCTTCAGCTTCCAGGCTTTCAAGTTTTTCTTCAAGAGATTCACTATGGAATCGGTAAGAAGAAAGACGTAAATATAAATTACTGTTTTTAAAAAGGCAGACCAGAATCTATGAAAAATAAGCCTAAAAGAAATTGGTTTTATCAATCGCAATACCTGCCAGTGGGTTTTTTCTCGGCTTAAGGCCACTTTGGACATTACTACAGTGGGTGTTTTTCAGAAAATGACTAAACTATTGATCCTTCCAAGGATCAAAAATTCCAATAAATCAGTAAATCCTTACAAAACATTGACTGCCTGGGCATGTACTGAACAAACACCAACATTTATTATGTATTTTGCTTTGCTTTCATAGATTTCAAAGCTGAATGAGGGGGGCAGGGTATAAAAAGGACACTTTCTGTAACTCATTTCAACTCATCTAGATCTTGTAACTGATGTTGTTTTAACTTTGAAAACAACAAATCTCTGAGATCAGTCTGAAAAATCTATGGCAAGATTTGTGCGGGGGCTTGAAAGAGGAGGGACTCTCTTCTCGTGATGTAAAGTGCTGAATAGCGCACAGTTGTCTAAATATGCTTTTGTTTATTCAGTCTCTGGATGGTGAGCGCTCTTGTTTTAAAGTTTTTACTGTGTTTCATTGAACCACTAAAAGCTACATTTGGATTGCCTGACTTGAACCCCCTACAACAACATTATTGACGGTTAAGGCTGAAGTTTTATTTCTACCTGGTGCGCTGGCTGGAGCTATCCTGGCGCAGGTCACTGCTCCCTGCCTGGCCATCGCAGCAGTGCGGGACTTCCATCTTTTCTTCTTCCCTGGGGAAACCGTTGACCATATTGCACCCCAGCCCAGCCAAGAAGGGTGAATAAATGCTGCTGATCTTCTGAAAAATCAAATAAATCTTCCTTTGGTGCATTTGCTTTGCCACATGGCTACACATATTTTTCCTTTTTAAGTCCATGCTGCCTTAAATAAGCAAGAGTTCAGAAGTCGGACAATCATCTTTTGAAAAATATGAAACTATGAATCTGGATATTCTTATTTGATTTTGAAACAGCACTTAAGTTTTTATGTCCTACTGCCCCTATATATTGTTGGAGGAATAAAACAAAACACAGCCACCAACAAGCAAATAAGTAGTGGTAAGATCACCGAAATTAATGAAACCTGATTCCCTATGGATTTGTGTCTTGACTGCAGCTCCTGAGGAGGTGTGAACTATCAGTGAAACTTTTCCCATGATCAGGACACTTATAGGATCTTTCTCCTATACCAATTATCTTGATAAAGAACAAGATGAGGGTGAGCTTTTTCTATCCATCGGGGCAATAAACATCTTTTTGCTCTGGTCATTTTTATTTTCCCACAAAACTTCTAGGAACTGAAGAATTTTGACACCTTTCCTGCCCCCATATCAAATTTGCTGGGATCAGCAACGCATTAAAAAAATCATTAGAGGCAGGACAGAGGAGCAGATGATCACCCTCTACCATAGTCAATGGAAAGCCAGTGAACTTAGGAAGCAGCAAGCTCTATTTCAGTGATTAAAAGTAGAAGCAAATGAGTAGGAGAGGGGCTGCTGTGATGGACTTCTAGACTAAAATTCTGAACTTCTTTATTTCATTTAGCACCATGTGAACACTGACTCAACGGAGACTAGGTCCACACAGCAAGACCAGTTTCCAAAAGTTTCCAGATGGTTTTCTGCTGTCTTGGGTTTTAACAGAACCCAACAACTACAACATTCAAACATCTACTTTAATAAAACATTCAGGCCCTGATTTTAAATTTGAGTAATTTTTGCTTGATGACAAGCCTTTGAGCATTAAAGCAGATATGCCTCAAATTATTTCAGGTCTTATGTATTGTTAAACATATTGATTTCCTTAATAAACAAACAGACAAACAAACCCCCAAAATAAACACACACCCGCTCCCCCATCAAAACCCAAAAGACATCACTCCTGAATTGAAAATTTTCTATGCTAGGTTCAAGTCTAGAGTCTGGCCAAGTGATGCATCATTGAGAACAGAGACTTATATAAGGGAAATGCAGATGTGCTAGTAAGTTCAGTGGTTGCAAGGGCCTTTTTTATAACATCCAACACCTGCAGATTTATTTCCAGCATTTCTCTAACGAGACGCTATTTAGGAAATTAAGAAATGAAGTATGCCCAGTCAAAATTATAAGCCAGCTTTTGAACTTCAACTCAGTAGGCCCATACACGTGCATGTCTGCAAACCGTGTCTTAGAAAAGCTTGTGTAAAACCACAAATGATTTCTGTGTATCTGTTTAGCATGATGGGGACTCAGTCCCTCTTCTTCCTTCCACTAAATACTGCTTTAATGCTAAAAAATTCATAATACAGAGGGAAAAAAACCCTCACAAAACCAGACCCGTCTGCTTTATATATTCATATCATCAACACCTAGTAGAAAGAAACCCTTTCATTTGCCTGCCAATCCTTTTTGTCTATCCAATAAAATGCTGATGAAATTGTTAGGCCTGAGAGCCCTTCTCAACTTTCAGCTATTTTCTGAAACTCTTACAGTAAAACCTGTAATAAAAATACTTAGTTCTGATATAGCACTACTCAGCTGGAAAAGCCCAGTGTGCCTTCACCTAGAAAAATAAATGTAATTGTCTGCATTGCACAGATAGAGAAATGATGTACACAGAGATCAAATGCCATGTCATAGCCATGACAGCAGCTCAAGGACATGATCCCAGGTCTACAGAGCCTTTATTTCATTCTCAGTCTGCTTCCCAGGTTCATTTTGGCCTGAATCTCCAGTTTCACTGCAGGCAAGACGCATGCTGCCATCAGCATGCATTTAGCAGCTTAGGTAGAACCAGAGATGTGCCTGGATAATGACACAGCCATATCGTTTCCAGAGGGAAAGAGAAAATATTGAAATGTTTGCAGTGCGGGTTGAGGCTTTATTTCATTCTCTTTTTATTTTGGAGAGCCTGCTATGCCAGCTGCCCTGCAACATGTTCATTTCTGCAGTATCACACTCTGATTTTAGTCATTGCTATTTCTCATATTAAAACAAAAAAATGTATTCAGCTACGATTCCTGCTTTGGAAAGACTCATTTCTCTTGTTTCAGTCACAGAGTACCCCTTCATGATATACTGCTTTGCCTCGTGCTTTGCAATCCCGCTAGCATGGCCTGCTGTTGTGCTAATGTGTCTGCTGTGCCCTTCCCAACAATCCTCCAAGGAACCGCTCAGGGTCACGAATGCAAGGATAACCACGCACAGGTTTCCTCCGCGTGGGTCCTCACCCTCACCGACACGGTGGTGGTGGGTGCTGCTGGGGGAGCAGCTCCCGTGGGGTCGGCAGTCCTGGCGTGGCTGTCTCCGTGAGCAAGGGGCAGGCAAGGGTTAAATTTGCCAGAGGCTGCACCGATAGCATTCATAAGAGTTTGGTATCTTTGGAGTCTCCAAAACACAGTCCTTACAGGAGAATATACTGCTGGGTTTTTATATTCTGTAGTTTTAAGGGCTCTATTTGAATCTGATTTTTCCCAACACACGCAGTATTACAATTCCTATGAACCGAAGTAAGGTTTCTGAAATGAGCATCCCTAACAAAAAACCCGTGTGCAATAAAAATACCAAATTCAGCACACCTGCAACAAAAAAAAGAGCATGCCTTCCCTGTCCTTAGCCTGCTGCCTCTTGCTGCTGGTGAGCATTTTGCCGTTTTTCTCTTTGGAGGATGCAGAGGTTGCAGGGGAACAGCCCGTTGCTTGTTGTTGTTACTGTGAGCCTGGAATGCCATTACGTGTTTGTCTGCATGACTCTTGATCTTGCATGACAAAACCAAAAAACAAAGGCAAAACTGAATCAGCAGATTAGTCAGCTTAATCTTGTGTAACTCAATGCTGCACTTCATTTTCAGTGCTGTTATTTTCAGCTGTCCTTTCAAATGGCTATTTGAGCTCACCTATCGTTTAGTCATGCTCCTTGCACAGGACATTCAAGTAAATAAGATGCAGAATTCAGTGGTACCGTTCAGTGGTATGTTTCCGAAGTTTTGATTTAATCTTTTTCATTTGGTACATATAGCGTTAAAAATGCAAGATCTTAATGTTACCAAAATGTCATTTATAATGAGAACACAATGGGTTCTCTTTTTGCTATCATATTAATATTGAAAAAATGCAAAAAGAACCTTTTGTTTAAGCCACTATTCCTAGTGCTAAAAGGCCTTTAAACTAATACTGTGGTTTCTGAGAGTTGCTTATGTTTTTTTATCTAATTTTAAATACCAAATGAAGACAAATGCTCAGAGATGCCAGTATTAAAATTGAAATCAGCTGATCCTTGTATTCAAAACAGTCACAGCAGCAACAGAAATTGTTGATGCAGTTCATGTAGTCCATAAGCCATATTGGTAGATACTGTCGCTTAAAAATACTGAATTGCAATCAGCATGTTTGCTGGATCTGGATTTTGGTTTTCTGCATGTACAGTGATATGATTTAAGTAAGAACGTTTTTCATTGACCGGAAAGTTACCTGACTATTCTGTCCTCATAAAACAATCATTTCAAAGACTTGTTTGCAAATGTCAAATCCCACAGCCTTCTTTCACAAGCAGAAACACTTTGCAGTTTACCATATAAGTTCCCTTCAAGCAAATTAGCACCAGTCACAATGTGTGATGTAGGCTTCAGTGTTTAAAATAGACTTTGCCTTTTCCTGTGAGTACATCATGCACTTATGCGATATTAAAAGTGTAAACATGCTGCAGGTTAAAATATGTGGTTGTTACATTTCATACAAGGCTCAGTCAGCCGACGGGACTGTCCTCCGAGAGGACACTGCTCCTGGAGGTGGAACTCCTCCTGACTAAACATTTCCCGCTGAAGTACAAAGCGATGATGTTATGTGTCCTTACATAAATGGGGCGGTTTTGTTTTTCAAAACAAAACTATGGGAGTTCCATTAACAAAAAAAAATTTACCGCATCTTGAGCACATGAGATACTCCAAAACCAAAAGCCAAACTCACCCTGCTGATATTGTTGATTTGAAGCTCCTTTTATCCGCTAAGCCCAACATTCAACTCAAATGAGAGGAGCTGATGTTCAGAAATTTTGTGGATATTCTAGTACTGATGGCCATAAATTTAAATAAGCATTTCCCATTAATTTTGTCAGAAGTTACCTGAAAATGGAATTACAGAAATGTAGCGACAGCAATTTACCACATAGACGTTTTCTCAGGGAATATGTAACCAACTTGATCGGGGATCAAATGCCATGGCTGCCTTGTGCCATACAGTGATCCCACACAGGGAGTTAGGATAGCAAGGAGGATGGGAAGTAATGCTGACTGCTGTGTTTAGCTGAAATGGATAAATGTAACACCAAACCACAAATTTATTCAGAATAGCAGCATAGTAGAGCAGCATAGCCTAAGGATATTTTCCTGATGAGTTTTAGCACGCCACTAGTTCTGTTGCTATTTGCTGCTGAGCTGGTGATACCCTCCATATTTGTGAAGATACTAAGGAGCATAAAAAGAACAACTATATAGTTTACTAACAATAGCATGCGTATTTCAATGATCTGATGTTTTAATTAGACACTATTCCCTGATCTACACCCCTTTTGTGAGCAGTATTAGCCAAGATGGGAACCTTGAAAGTAAAGAAATGCATGTATGTGTAAGCCCTTATTGGCAAAGTGGCCTCCTCTCTTTCGTACTTGGGGAGAAAGAAAACACAAACTTGACACGTGAGATCCTGGCATGACTATGTCTATACTAATCAAGAGGATTCATCTGCACAGTAGCCATGTGCACAGTGATTTCCTCCTTCAGCTAACAACTCACTTCACCGCCACCACTGACAGGTTGCAAATGGCCCTGGAGGCAGCTTGTCTGAGCATGCTTGACAGCATATTTGGTGCACAGCCAGGGACCTGGGTCAAGCTCGTTTCCAAAAACCAAGCGGCAGCCACGCCTGAGTTTGTATTCCTGAGCTCGTTCTCTATGCAAGCAGGCAAGCGTGGCCTCGGGGGTGGTCCCGGGGCTGCTTTCTGCGGGCAGCCTAATCGTATCCCGCGGGAGATCCGCCACCGGCTTCAGCACAGCCGAGGCGTTGATACCCTGAAGAGCTGACTTGGCGTGACTAGAGCGAGGCGGCCGAAAATACAGCCCTGCCTTCGGTCAGCAGGGCCACAGCCTCCTGTATCTGTCTCCTTATCTGTAGTGGAAAGATAATCTTGCTGTTCTCTACCTCACCACGGCGCGGTTTAAACGGTTAATTGCACTGACTACCCGAAGCGTTGTGCAAGTGCAACGTAGCGCTTCACCCCTGACACGTATCTGTAAGGTTTGAAAGTTCGCAACGATGACAACAGTCATCATCACCTGATGACTACCGCTCAGCTCTTGTGAATGAACTCATGATCTCAATCTAAATATGACTAGAGTACTATAAAATGAAAAACACCGTAGTTGCTGTTCAGCTTATTGCAAAACACCTGTGTTAGTAGTTTGTGCTGTGGTTGCTATGTTCCTTAGCCTCTCCCTAAGCATGGTGACTGTCACCGATATTGCAGAAATATTATCAGTTTGCTGCAATTAACTCTCCTGTTGGCAATCACAATAAAAAAGGCCAGGGAATCAGATGGATTTGGGGACTGAATCACTGGGTGGGATGGAAAGACAGCAGAGCTTCCTTGACTGCAATGCATCATCAGTAAGGAGTGGGCTTTCCAGGGCTGCTTGCACGCTCCTCACCCGGGCTAACTTGTCCCAGGACGGACACTGAGATGCATTTCACACCAGAATACCAAGAGGAGTGAGATAAGCATAACTTCTATTGGCAAGCCTCAGATGAGAAAAAGGCTGCGCAACAGCCTCCTCCCCCAGGATCTAGCACAAACGAAGATAGCGTTAGAGCAGACGCCGTGAAATATAACTTTCACACTCTGCTGATTATTCTTTGACATTTGTGAAGTGAAACAGTGATTTCAGTTAGTGACAACTTATAGGGAGGTGCATCTTATAAATTTAGAAGTGAATCTCAGATACTGATCGCAATTCAAAACAGGAAACGTGGTTAAATCTGAAATCCACTAAGAGCTATCTGAAACACTTATATAATTTGTCTAGTTTAAATGTAAGCACATTTTTACAAGCAAGTTGTAGCATTTATTTTTGATTAGCATCATATTAATTAACTAGTCTTGCTTCCAGGGAGTTTAAGTGAAGATAATCCAAGCCTAAAGAGGTCATGCCCATAGGGCTATTTTCTCTACTAGCATTTGTATAGGGGAAGAGGAAATGCTGCTTCAAAGCAGGGAAATTGAGCACCATACTCTCTTTAATAGAGTTAACAATTTCAGAACTGTCAAAACCCCTCGACTAATAGGCAATTATGATCAGTAGCTATTGGTCTTCCTTTTTCATCTTTAGGCCTTGTGCTCTTCTCTTTGTTTCCCAGTATTCTTCTGTATTCATTCTATTTTTTTAATCTATTTTATATTTTATTTGAAAAGATCATTTTTTTTTCCTGATGCGGAAACACAGAAGCTCAGCTACTGTTACTCTCTGCTATGCCTTCATTTCTGTCACTCTTCACTGCTCCAGTTTCCTTGGCCTGCCTCCTCCCTTTCTTTATCGAACAGGCTCTTCAATTCTGCAGTTTAAATTTTCTCTACATAGTATTAAAGAAATGATGTCTGCAGCAGTATGTCCGGCTTTTGTCCACACTCTTTGCGGTAGGATTTGTTCAGGATAGCAGACGAGGTTATTTCACGATCCAAAGACTAGTGCTCAAGCTCAGTAACTTCAGCCTGAAGAGGAACAATTCAACATTAACAGTGGGAGTACTCAATTAATTAAACCGGTTTACCCATCAATGCGACGGATTTATCCTCACTTGAAATCTGCTAGAGAGGGATCAGGTCTCCTTCCAACGTGAGCACCGCAGCTGACCCGCAGAGCGTAGGTCTGGCTCAGGATGGCGGTGTGACAGCCCATGATCGATCCTCTGCAGGAAATTTCAGGAGATGACCACAGAGGTCCTGTTTGGCCCTCGGGCCGTATCCCAGCCCCTCACCCCTCCGGTTTCCAAGCAGGCTAGGCACTCTGAAACAGCTCTTTCTGATGCCACCAACAGTTCTTTCCTGCCCCAACCCCCAGACAGTTCTTCACTCTCCTTTCCATGCTGCTTTTGATGCCACCAGCCATTTTTATCTTCTTGTTCTCTCTTCCTCCTCCACAGCTCTTGCGAACGCCATCCTCAATTGATTTTCTTCCTACCCCTCCAGTCGCTTCTTCACCGCTTCAATTTTTTTTCCGCCCAGATCCATTTTTTCAGTGCAACTCCCACGCGGTTCTTTTCTTGGCTTCCTCCTCCTCCTCCTCCTCCTCCTCTTGCCTACTCTACCTTCCAGAGTCTCATGACGTTTAACACTCATCTGTACGAGCCCGGAGCCTTTGTGCCGGAAAGCTGGATCACGTGAAGCAGCGGGAGCAGCGGCAATCACATGGCCAGATGGAGGGCTTCTGCACAGGCTCTGAAATCAAAGAAACGTGTTCAGGCAGGACCATTTCTCAGGAGTATTGGTCATATTTTTGCTGGCAGAACTGCACGCAAGTAATTTTTTTTATGGGTATACACAAATCAGGTATCTCCTTTTTATGCTTACTCAGGCTTCGCAGCCTTTTGTTGGCATTTTCAACTATTTTTGAGTTGTACAGGCATTTCATTAGAATTACGTAAAAGCCCATGTAAAAGCCTAAGCACGTTGTAACACAGGAGTAGGTGCTTATGTACAGAACATTAAAACCTTTGAAATGGATATATCCATGTAATATTGCTCATTTTCAGTTGTTCAGATTTGAGACTATTTACCACTCCTGGATTTCCCAGCTTCTGGGGAGAGAATCCCAAATACAAAGAGAAGGAAAACACATAGTACGACTAAACAAATCAGACGGAAACAGCAGATGACCATAATTGCTTGAGCCTCCTGAGACCCTGCCTTCTCTAGAAAGGCACATATGGGCCCCAAAATCTAAGCTTCAAAAAAAACCAGAAAGAAACCCTCATTAGTGCTGCCTGTCAATTCCCAGAGTTACATGAGGCAGTAGCGGATAAAGGATATTTTAACTTATTCGGGAATGCTCGTTGTGCGAGGACGCAGGACTGGTAAAGGACACAAAGGGAGGGCAGCAGGGATGCGGGGAAGGTTTCGGGCCAGCGCTGCGGCCGCTCTCTCGGTTGCACCGGGGCGAACTCTGCGATCCAGCCATTTCGATCGTCAGATATCCCTCTCCCCTTCTCTTTCGAGAAGGCTCGGGAGCGGAATTAGTAGCACGAATCAGCACCAGCAGCTTCAAGGGTGTCACTGGGACACGGCAGGACTTCTTAAAAATTCCCCGGGTGTAAGGAGGGTAAAAATTTATAGAGGCAGATTGCTTGGAGCGATGACTTTATCAGCAGCGGCTGTAAGAAATCTTCACGCTTTACATCGCAGAGAGCTCGCAGCGCAAAGGGCTTGACGCAAAGGGGCTTCGACCGGCTGGGATGGACTTAAAGAAGGAAAAGGAAAAACAAACAAACCAAAAAAAAACCCACACAACAACAACAAAAAAAGACACCCGCCGACTTGCCCTTGGAGCGTACCCGGCACCCCCCGACCTTGTACGCTTCCACCAAGAAGCCTTTTTATAACAAACAAACAAACAAAAAAGGAAATAAAAAAAAGAGGCGCAGCACCACCACCACCACCAACCCGCCCCCCCCCCCCCCCCCCCGCCGGCTCCGCGCCTCCCCCGCGCCGCAGCCCCCGCGCGCGCCCCGGCGCGAGGCACCCCCCGCGGGGGCGGGGCGGGGAGGGGAGAGGGAAGGGAAGGGGAGAGGAGGAGGGGGGGGGGGGGGGGGCGCGCGCGCGCGCGCGAGGCCGGGGGAGGGGGCGGTGCCGCCGGGTGAAGGGGTGGGGGGGGGGAGGCCAGGCGGGCTTCGGCGCCTGCGCAGAGCACTTCCTCGTTGGCCCACGTAACGGCTGCGGGCGGGCGCTGGGCAGCGCGTGTCAGTCACCGGGTGACTGTCAGCGGCGGCGGGAGCCCCCGCCAGCCCCGGCCAGCCGCCGCCGCCGCCGCCGCCCCCGGCCCTTCCCTCCTCTCCTTACCCCCACCCCCCACTCCCACCACCCCCACCCCCCCGGCCGGGGGGCGCCGCCGGAGCCCGCACAAGTTAGTGCTCAACTCGGCGGCGGGCGGGAGCGAGCGGCGCCGGCGGCGAGGGGCGTGAGGAGGGGTCGGCGGCGGGTGGGGAAAGGGGCTGAGCTCGGCGGGGTGGGGGCTGGCGGGCGCCGCTCCCCTTCCCCTCCCCTCACCTCAGCGCCGGCGGCGGGGCCGGGCTCCTCAGAGGCGGCCCCGTCCCCGCAGCCGTCGGGGGGCCGCGGTCAGCCGAGGGAGCGCTCCCCACCGGCGGGGCCGAGCGGCGCGGGGCGAGGGGTGCCGTGGGGGGGGGGGGGCCCTCTCCCCCCTTCACCTCCTGCCCGGGGAGAGGAGGAGGAGGAGGGGGCGGCCGGGAGGAGGCTGGATGCGGAGGGCGAAGCCCCAGCCTCTCTCTGCGGCTCCGCTGCTTTGATGCTGCGGGTCTCTGCTGGCTGTTAACATCTTCCCTCTGCTTTTTTTTTTGTTGTTGTTGTTGTTTTGTTTTGTTTCCCCCCCTTTTCTTGTTTTCTCCTCTACTCCCCCCTCCCCCCCCCCCCCCAAAAAAAAACAAAAAACAACAAACAACTTGGCTTCCTCTCCCCCGGATCTGTGTCCTCGGCTCCTTCTGGGCTTTACCGGTGGGGTAGGATCATGCCGGACCAGATCACCGTGTCGGAGTTCATCGCCGAGACCACAGAGGATTACAACTCCCCGACCACCTCCAGCTTCACCACCCGGCTGCAGAACTGCAGAAATACGGTCACACTCCTGGAAGAGGTAAATCATCCCCCGCCCCCCCCCCCCCCTTTTTTTTTTTTTTCCTTTTTTTTTTTTGTGGTCTTTGAGAAAGAGCATCAGGGACGGGGCAGTACCACCCGCCCAAATCCACGGGAGCTAGAGGCATTGGTATGCATGTAATCTGGTCTTTTAATTGTGGGACTTTGCTCTTGTGTTGAGCTAGTTACGGAAAGCTTTCCTGCCCTGGCGTCTTAAAGATTAGTGCGTAAAGCAGTTGCCTGAACTGAAATATTACTGTTGTACTTCTTGGTGGTTTTGGTGTTGGTGGTTGTTGCAGTAGAAAAAAGTGTGAATGTTGGGATTTTTAGAGGGAAGATGAAGGTTGAGTTTTGTTTGGGAGTGTTAGCAGAGGTTTTCCCCAGCCACTCGTTAGATCAAGTCAGTGCAGAACTCTGACTGCAGAAACCTGCCAAGGGAGATTTCATTTAAGCAATGAGGTAAGGATGGAAGGGGTGAACGTGGAATGAGGAAAATAATATGGAAAACAAAATAAGTGGTGGAAGGAGAGGAGCAAAACAATGCAGCAGAAGTGATTAGACAGTCTCGGCATCTCAACCTTGAAGCCTCAGTGTTGGGGTTTTTTAATGCTTATTATGAGCGTCATTTAAATGTTCATCCTGCTTCACTATCAAGAGATAGGAGTGTGAAAACAGGTAAACTACCACAGCTGGTTTCTATGGGGTATCAGTCCACTGCTTCCTATTTGAGGTTTAAGTGTGATTTCCTATGGACTAGGTCAGCAGTTATGAGGAAATGCCTTCCAAACGACTTTAAAACAAGACAGTGTATGGCTCTTCTCTTGCCCTGCACTTGGTTGAAGGTACTAGCGTAATGATGCTGAAAGAAAGGAGTTTTTTGCCGTTGTTTCATAGATTGCAGTTTGTTGTTTTGGGTTATACGCTTAGTTCATCAAGTATTTGTCAGTTCTTCAGGAGCCAGCACGTATCTAGGAGATGGATTTAATAGATTCTCTTTAGTTTTGCTGAATGTGTTGGCATGAGCAAAGCATTTGGTATGCAAGGAAAGAGTATTAATCATGGCGTTGTCCTGATAGTCTTGGGTATGGAAAATATAATTCCATAGGATTAAAATTAGTTAATGTTGGCTTAGTGAAAAAACTATGTTCAAAATTTTAGCAGTGCTTTTGTTTACAGTAACTGGCTAGGTAAGAGAGTAATTGTAATATTGCATTTAAAATTATATATTTTATTTTTATTATGTAACCTAGATTAACTTCTGTAACTTCCCTGTTAACTGTAACTGCTTCTTTTCTCGTGTGACTAAGCCATGGTTGCTTATAGATCTGTCAGAAATCAACCTGTTCTGTTTTGTGTTTGACAGTATTGCTGCCCCTTGGTCTTAACTATGTAGAATAGGTACAGCCATTGGTATGCTTATTAGTGCAGTTGACAGCATTCATAGAGTTAAGTAAAAATATGTATTCTGCCATCTCTGGTGACTTCTAGGGTAAGAATACAGTATAATGCTTTCATGGTTTGGGAGATACATCAGTACAATCTGAGCGTGGGAATGCCTGTCCAAAGAAAACCCAAATGTAGAAGATAAATACAGAGTTCTGCACCATTTGTGTGGATTGTGTGTATTTTCAAAGTTAAGTCTGATTTGACAGCAGTAAATCAGAGGAATAGAGAATAGTGGGTGCTTCTAGTACATTTCTTGAGTTTCTTTTGTTTGTATAACTATTTTATGTTCCCTCTTTAAACTGTTTGCAGTTTAAATTGATTCTGGACTTGTTTTGTATTATTTTTTTATTATCTGTAAATATAAAAAAGCTTTATTTGATGGGAAACAAGATATAAATATGCTCTGCTATTACATACTGCAAAAAATCTGCAACTCTCCCAAATTTGTTTTTATTAATTTGCATGAGGAGATACAGATGGTCAGAATCTGGCAGGCAAAGTGCTCCAGTCTTTTACTGTGTGTCTTTATTGTAGTTGTAGCTTGCATGCGCAGTTCTGCTGCTGCTACTTTAAAGCTAGGTTGTTTTCTATACATCTGCTTACCTAAGGCTGTGATTCATATGAAGCAGGCGATTGAGACTGAATGGTTGAAGTGACTGTTACGTAGCTCTTATTACCTCTGCTATTGTCCGTGCATCGTGGATGACTGAAGAGCTCTTCAAGCAGCTCCTGAACTTCAATTTTGAGCCCACTATATTAAGGCAAAGGGGATGATCCCATCCTTGCAGCTGTTTGATTTTTAACTTAAGTGTTGCATGTGGGTTGGAGCCCTCACTGAGCTTTTGCAGGCAGTGTCAAGCTCTGTGCTGTTACGGTGCTGCAGCCTGAAGTAGCTTAAGTCATTATGTTAAAGCTAACTTAATTCAACACAACCTGCACCTACCTCAGTGACTTTAAGTTGGTTTGTGGATAAACTAATTATTTTCTTTATTTTAAATAAATAATTTAAATAATAAATACTTTTCTGAACAGAAATGGTAGGGAAATTAAACAGATTTAACAAAAGTTAGATCTGTTTCATAGCCTCTCGGTGTGGTATAATTCCTACAATAGTTCAGCTCAGTGGTTAGATCAGAACAACCTTTTCATAAAGAACGTGACAAAAAAGAAATAGACTGTTTTGTGTGTGTGTTTGTGTCTGTGTTTCTATCGGTTCTGTGAAGGTATTACAGAATGGTGAATTTGCTGTTCCTTAATCACAATTAACAAGTTTTCTGAAATAATAAGGTAGATGATGGACTCAATTGCTGGGTTTTTCACTTGGTTGTCCTCCAGTAGAAGTGCAGTTAGTTCAGCTGGATGCATTGATACATATTTTCTTCTAGTTGTGGCTCTTTTCCTATTAAAACTAAAATTCTTTTCAGAGGAGACTTTGGATCCAATTAGATGCAATGTGGGAACAAGTTTCAGATGAAAAATCAGACCAAGCATTTTTACTGATTCTGATGACTTTGCATTTGGTAAGTTTTTAGTGGAAAGCACAACAAAATATAAAGGCATACCTCAAAAAATCAGAGTCCTAGGAGGTATTCTCCAAAGGACTTCTGTGTGTTTGGCTTATTTAAAAAAAAAAAAAAAAAAAAAAAAGGCAAAACCACCCCCCCAATACCCAAACTTAATTTAAATCTGTTGTAATATTATCGAAGGAGAAAATAGTAAGTACATGCTGCTGTGTAGCAGTGTGACTAGAAAGGTTTCATGCTATGTTCTTTAAACTACTGAAACTTTTGAATTTTCTTTGTCATTCAGTCACAACAGACACCCCCCCCCCCCCCAAAATACCCTGTCATCTTTCTAGTTGTGCTTAGGCATCTTGTACAAAGAACTGCAAGATTTTTTTTAATAATAATTTTTTTTAAAGCATGAGTGTTATCTAATGGCCATCAGTAAACACAATTTTTAAGGTCAATTCTACTGCTAAAGTAGTGCTTTGAAGGAACAAACCCATTGTATTGTAGTCTAGGTTTAGTTTAAGAGAATTTACAATCTCTACTCCTTTCTGTGTTGATTTCTTCAGCATAATGTTACATTCATGCAAAGAAAACATCTTTAACTTCATATTTCTGCATGAAACTGGGAGAAGATTTTTATAATATTCAAAGAGGTGGATTATTACACATGTAGATGGGTGGTTAATTACTTTATATAAAAAAAAAAAAGTTGAAATCTGAAGATGGTATAGACAGATTACTGATACAGTGTCTTAAAATACGGCCTCTGCTTTGTTCTGACCAGACATGCTTTTATATCCACAGTAGCTCCATGATTTGTGTTACTCAAATAGATTTTGAAGAGTTGATTTTAATCCTTGAGTTAGTATTACTGTGTGAGCTAGCTGGAATTTTTAGGGAATGATGACATCTGTTCTGAGAATAAGTACTGCACATGTGGGATCACCACAAGACCGTCTTGATTACCATTCCGCTGTGTCCCAGCTCCAGCTGAAAGGACATCTTTGCACTCAAGGGATAACTCAGTTATCATGACCAGGCAGTTCTGAGACTTTCTCCTAAAGCAGCAGATGTTTTGCAGGACTTTCTTGAGATACAGAGGTTAAGCTTACATTTTTAAATTCCCTTTAGGCAGGCTGGTAGATAAGAAGGGACAGTTAGAAGCTGATGATACAGTACAGAATAGCTGCAGTTGTTTCCGATGCCTGTTTTACTGTTATACTTTTGTAATACTTGAGCATCGTTAATGACTAATGTTATTTCTTTCTTTCTTTTGCTCTTCAATGAGAAGTTGAAAACTCAAAATGTGCTTTCGGACAATTAGAACTTGTCACGCATCCTTTTTTAAAGAAATATTTAACTGATGAGTGCAATGAAATATGGCTGTAGATATGTTTGGGTTTTTTTTTTTAAATTAAAAAAAAACCAACCCAAACCACCATTCCTGCGATGGCTGTTGCTCATTTTGTTTCTCACTATGCTGATCTGCTGGAGCTTAGAGGTCTGTTGGTCTAGACTGATCCTGTAACAGATGTGTGCGTGCTACATCAGTGAAAGAATGACTGGCTCCTGCTTAGCCTAACATAAATTTTGTTGTTCTCGGTGCAAGTCTGGTGTAATCTAACATAACTTGAAAGGGGAAGATTTCTTAATGTTCTTCGTTGTGTCATGGACACTTATCTAAGATTAGAAATGGGAAAGGGGAGAGTATGGGGTTTTTCTTGTTTGTTTCGCCTTTTTTAAAATTTTCTTTGAAAGTATGTTCTGTATGAATCATTTTCACAGTTTCCTATATGTAACTTTCCCTTTATGCTTCAGTTTCTGTGAATTTTTTTTATTGTGCTGGGGGAAGGACTTTTGGGACAAGGTAAAGGGACAGGGTTTTTCCTCCTTATGATTTTGTAGAAACTTATGCAGCACTGAAGCTGCTATACAGTCACTTAATCTACAGTGATTTCAGACACTTTTCTACCACAAGATCATTTTCCAGCTACAAAGTATTCTGTCAAGTGAGGCAGGTGAAATCATGCAAGAGAACAGGAGCATTTCCATTCTAAATCAACTTTTTGTGTTTGTTGGCAATACGTACAGACTTTGTTCATTAGCCTGGACTGTGAAAACCGGTAAGATCTATTTTGTATGTGTGTCTGAAGAGAAAGAAATTTTTCTGTCGTTTCTATCACTTCATTTCCCTTGAAGCATCACCTCTACGTAATTACAATAGGTAAATCGTAACATCCTATTTTTTATCCTTGTTTATTTTTTTTAATTAAAATAGATTTTTATTTTTTGAGGTGGAATCCAGGCAACTCCAGCAGCACTAGACTTAAAACCAGCCTTTTTTAACCTTGTAACCAGTCACTTAGGGCAGTCAGAAACAATCTTGCATCATAGAAAGCTTTGTACTTAGAAGCTGGTTCTTATGTAACAGGCTACAAGCAATCTTCAGTTTTCAGAGAAATATGCTTTTGGTAGCAGACCATCCTAAAAAAAAAAAAAAAAAAAAAAAACCAGATAAGAAAAGTTTCTTTGTCTAGTAAATAAAACTCAAGATAATTATTACTGTTTTTACACTGAATGGCAAATTGCACCAAAGACGTAGAAATGGGTACATGAGCATTCTAAAATACAGAGGCCACAGTGACAGCTCATGGGTGGCTCCTGATCACGATACTGAAAATGTGGTGCAGGAGACTTGACAGCAATGTCCTGTATTTACAAGACCATGTTTCATAAAAATGCAGTTGAGGCTGCTTTTACATTTACATGCTACAATACTTACTCATTTAGTATACGTTTTACACTTCATTTGGTAGTAGCCAAAACATTTGGTTGTAATAATCAAGCAATCTCCTTTTGCCTAAATGTGACTGATGTGAGGAAACCCCCAAAAATATTCACTAGTAGCTCAAAGTTTCAGTCATCTCAGATTAATTAGCTTTGCCTTTTGAGAACTTGTATTTGTTTTAGGCACATTTTTGAAAGTACTTGCTGCTTTTTGGTAGCTCGTATGGTTTTTAGAGAAGTACTGCTTCTTGTTTTGAACTTCTAACAGGCTTCTTCATATTTGCTCATCAGTTAGGAAACTGTGAAAGTGCTTTTTGGTGTGCTCTGTTCAGTATGCCGTTCAGATAAATCCTGACAGAGTGTGTACCATGTAGTCATGGGAACTTGGGCTCTGATGGAGAAGAGAGAGACGCTTAAAGTGACATGACTTAAAGTTGGTTTTAGTGTTTAGATTGGAGTCCTGTGGAGATATCTTATGTTGTTAAAAAGCAATAAAAGGGAAAAAGCTGTCTGAAGAAAAAAAAGGGGGGGGGGGGGGCACGGAACAACCCACAAAACCATGTTTGTAATCCAGCAGGGTGTCACTGAAAGACTGCAGATGTAAGATTCAGAACAGAATTAGGTTGGTTGATTTAATTTCCAGTATTTTTCTCACTCCAATGAAGGAGTTTGTTAATAATTTTTAAAAACAGATGTGAAACAAATTTAGAGAGCAGTACTGTAAGAAAGATCATAACATCTTATTTTGAATGGAGCAGTACCTTGCAATAAAATCATTAGGCAGACTCAAGCCAAGAATGCTAATTATTAGTATTGTTTCAGGTGCAGAGGTAGACAATATAAGCATGTTCTAAAAAAAGTGCCCTAAACCAATAGTATATTTTTATATTTCATGGGAAACTTTTCAGAATCCAGTTAATAGCATGTGGCACGGTACTTCTCTTAGAGACTGTTCTGTCAAGTTTGATTGATACTGGCCAAGAGGCCTAAAGTTTACTGGTGAGCGTGAAGGAAAACACCTGAGATAATAGCACAAGTTTCCTTTCCTGAAGGAGTACAGCTTAAAGTATGTATACTCCCTGCTGAGAAATGCAGCAAACAGTTATTTTATATTTCTAAAGAGACAGTATTGATCTGTGTTTATATATATTTAGTTTTAAATACCAGTGGGCTAATGCTGAGGTTTTGTATAAGCATTGTGACAACTAAGATTTTTGAGGACAGTGGGTTTGACTGCTGATTATGGGAAACTTAATGCTCTTGTGAAAAAGCAACAAAACTGTTGGGATCCCATTTCCCCCTTTATACACATACACGTGCACTTGGGAGCACACACAGCGTCCTTGTTTCTTGCTCACTGGTGAAAGGACAGGCCTGAAGTTGTGTTGTTACTATGGTTAAGCCACAGGGTGTATGCTTTTTCTTTCTTTTTAATAGCCAACTCTATCTTCACCTTACTTGTTTTATCCTTGTTACGTTTATTTTCAGGAGAAGTATAGAAGTCTTTATGGTGCAGAAATAGATACTTACGATACCAATAGAGTTATTTTCTTTTGTTGTTTTTTTCCTTGCCCAAGAACTAAAAATCTAGTATGATGCTGGAGATAACTTTCAGTAAAATAAAAGTCTGTAGGACTGCAACCTTTGATGTGGTTTGCTCTGGTAGCCTTCTATACAGGTTAGTGAGAGATGGACCAGATAAGTGACCTGCAGGGTGGGTGGGACATTGACTGGGTTGCCAAGCCCAGAGGGTAGTGGTCAGTCAAGCAAAGTCCAGCTGGTAGCAGATGGCAAGTGGCATTCTTCCAGGCTCTATTTTGGGGCCAGTACTATTTGGTGTCTTTTAATTGTCTGGTTGATAAGCTGGAGTGTGATCTCAGCAAGTGTATTTGGGTGATACCAAGTTGCTCAATATGCTGGCAGGCAGTCACCATTCAGTGGGTCCTGGAGAAATGGCTTGACAGGAGGAGCCTTTTGGGGCTCAGTGAAGAGAAATGTGAAATCCTGTGGCAGGGAAGGAGTAGTCCCGTGCAGTAGTACAGGCTGGCTGGAAGACGGGTTTCCAGGAAAGGACCTTGGACTCAGGTGGATGACAAGTTGAATGTGGGTTGGCAGTGATGAAAGCCAGCCACATACTGGGCTGCATTAGTAAGAGTACAGCCAGAAAATAGTGGTTCTTCCCCTCTATTCAGCAATTGTGGGGCCACATCTGGAGTACTATGTTTGGGGTTCACCAATACATGAAAGAAATTGCATACTGTCACAAGTCCAGGTGAGGATCACCAAGATGATTAGGGGCCTAGAGCACATCACTTAAGGAGGGGAAAGTGGATTTCTTCAACCTTAGAAGAGAGGCTAAGGGAAGGTCATACTACTTGCTTTAAGTATGCAGGGAGAGGAAACTGATAAGGCAAATATTCTGATTAGATTTGAGGTTGTTTTTTTGGGGAGGTGTTTGTGGTGGTAGTGGTATTATTATTACTACTTTGGGGTTTTTTTTTTTTGTTCATTTTGAACTATGAGTCTGATGAACAGGTACCTGGAGAGACTGTGGAACCTCTGTCCACAGAGACATTCAAAACTCCATTTGACTGTAGTCCTTCTTAAAATTGTTTGGACTGCATAATTTAATCTTTAAGAAGATATGATGACAGAGTAAAGTGGTTATTTAGTTTCATGAATGTGTTTTTTGTGTTTTCAGGTAAAAGTTTATACTGAGCTTATTCTTGGAAAACCAGCACATTTAAACCTAATAAAATTGATGTAAGCAAAGTTGATAATTTTTTTTCCTTCAGTGGAAGACTTCTTTAATAGAGTTAATGGGATACTACTCACATATTTACAAATCTGTATTTCAGAAAGTTATCAAATTTGGGCTTTTGTATGATTTTTAAGAATAGTTTGAATAGTTACTGAGTGTTTGACAAATATATAGTTCTTTTCAAATGATCAACCTCCACATCTAGAAAGTCAGCTAATTTATTCTGCAGAGTGATAACTGTTACAGTTTAAGTATGTCTCTGCTGGATTAACTTTACTTCTATGAGGAAGATGATCTGAAATTTGAATTCTAGAGTTCCCATCTTCCATTTAGTACACTAATTGCCTTTCCTTTTGTATTATAGTTTACTTTTCAGGTAAATTACCTTCTGATTTTTGGATTCACAAAGCAAGAATTTAGGATCAAAGAGGGAAATATACTTGAAGTGTTCTTGATATGAAACTTAGTCTTTTCCATAGCACTTCAGAAAAACTTCTTAGGGGAGCAAAAAGGAATAAAATGTAGCAAGTTTTGTTTGCCAGGAGGGTTATGGCTTGTTATGAAACTGCTAGGATTTAGATATCATATTCTGGTTATATTCTTAAGACTTCATTTCATAGAATCACAGAATATCTCAACTTGAAAGGGACCCATCAGAATCACAGAGTCCAACTCCCTGCTTCTCGCAGGACTACCTAAAACTAAACCATATGACTAACAGTGTCATCCAGGTGTTCCCTGAACTCTGACAGGCTTGGTGCCATGACCACTTCCCTGCGGAGCCTGTTCCAGTGGCTGACCGCCCTTTTGGTGAAGAACCTTTTCCTAATGTCCAACCTGAACTTCCCCTGATTCAGCTTTATTCCATTTTCTTGTGTCCTATCACTGGTCACCAGAGAGAGGAGATCAGCACATCCCCCTCCACTGACCTCCTTGAGGAGGTTGTAGACTGCAATGAGGTCACCCCTCAGCCTTCTCTTCTCCAAGATGAACAAACCAAGTGACCTCAGCTGCTCCTCATAAGTCTTGTCCTTGAGGCCTTTCACCATCTTGGTCGCCTTGCTCTGGGCACACTCTAATAGTTTGTCCTTCTTATACTGAGGTGTCCAAAACTGCATGCAGCACTTGAGCTGGTGCTGCGCCAGTGCAGTGTGGAGTGGGACAATCACCTCCCCTGACTGGCTAGCTGTGCTGTGCTTTCTGCACCATAGGACATGGTTGGTCCTTTTGGCTGCCAGGGCACGCTGTTGACTCATATTCAACTTGCCACCAACCCAAACCCCCAGATCTCTTTCAGTGGGGCAGCTCTCCAGCCTCTTGTCCCGCAGTTCGTATGCATAACCAGGATTACCCTGTCCCAGGTGGAGAATCTGGCACTTGCTCTTGTTAAATTTCATACGGTTGGTGATTGCCCAGCTCTCTAGTCTTTCCAGATCTCTTTGTAAGGCCTCTCTGCCCTCAGGGGGGTCCACAGGTCGTCCTAGCTAGTATCGTTGGCAAACTTAATGTACATTAAATTCCTGTGTCCAGTTCATTTATAACAAGATTAAAGAGCACTGGCCCTAAAATTGAGCCCTGGGGCACCCCACTGGTGACTGGCTGCCAGCCTGATGGTAACCCCATGGACTAAAACTCTTTGAGCCTGACCCATCAGCCAGTTGCTCACCCAACATGTTATGGAGTTGTCTAGCCATGTGCTGGACATTTTATCCAGAAGGATACTGTGAGAGACAGTATCAAAAGCTTTGCTAAAATCTAAAACCACCACATCCACTGGCTTCCCTTGGTCAACTAGATGGATGACCTTGTTATGACAGGACATTAAGTTGGTTAAGCAGGACTTCCCCCTCTTGAACCCATTCTGGCTATGACCAATGACTGCATTGTCTCAACTGTTTTTCAATAACTCCCAAACAATCTTCTTCATAATTTTACCAGGCACTGAAGTGAGGCTGACAGGCCTGTCATTACCAGGGTCTTCCTTCTTATCCTTCTTGAAAATTGGGACATTTGCTGGCTTCCAGTTGACTGGGACCTCTCCAGACTCCCAAGACCCTTGAAAAATAATGGAGAGAGGTCCTGCAATGACATTGGCCAGCTCTTTCAGTACCCTGGGATGAATCCCATTGGGCCCCAGAGACTTCTGTGCATCCAGCTAGAGCAGCAAGTCTCAAACTAGTTCAGGGTTGGCTTGTTTCTTTAAAACAAGACAGAAAACCCTTAATGAGTACATGAAACTCACTTAACATTTTGGTTATGCTCTGCTCCTGATAGATATATGTCAAAGTTTCACATTGTATTTTAATTATTTACATCTATTTTAGAATTCAAAAATTTTCATGTTGAGCATATTGCTGAGAAAGTGTTTCAGTGTTTAAATCTCAGTGTGTATGCTTTTGATGCTATCAACAGAATTTGGTTTTGTTGTGTTCAGGTCATCTTAGAAGGAGACTGTCGTGTTACCGCTAGGTGTAGAAACTTGGATTTCTGAGATACTTCAGGTTTTAGTTAATGAAAACTATTTTTGCCCAAGCAATATTTAGGTTATTACACATCTTCTGGAAAAGTGATGCTTTTTGCTGTACTCAAATTTGGATTGCACGGTGTTTTTGTAGAGCTGGTTTTGGTAGTTCTTAGTCATGAAGGTGGCAGGTAGCACTATGTAGCATTTAGTAGCACTGCTTGCTAGTAATCCTAGTATGGTTTGGTTTGGAAGGGACCTTTAAAGGTCGTCTAATGCGACCCCCCTGCCCTGGACAGGGACATCTTCCACTAGATCAGGTTTTTCAAAGCCCTGTCCAGCCTGACTTTGAACACTTCCAATGATGGGGCATCTGCAACTTTTCTGGTTAACCTGTTCTAGTGCCTTACCAACCTCATTGTAAAAAAAAAAAAAAAAAATCTTCCTTATCTCCAATGTAAATCTACCCTCTTTCAGTTTAAAACTGTTGTGCCTTGCCCTGTCACTACAGGCCCTGGTAAAAAGTCTCTCTCCATCTTATAAACCCCATTTCAGTATTGAAAGGCTGCAGTAAGGTCTCCCCAAAGCCTTCTCTTCTCCCAGCTCTCTCGCCCTTTCTTCATAGGAGAGGTGTTCCAGTGGTTCCCCTGACCACTTCTGTGGCCCTCCTCAGGACCTGTTTTACAGGCCTATGTTTTGTGCTAGGGCCCGCAGAGCTGGATGCAGAACTCCAGACAGGGTCTTACGAGAGCAGAGTAGAGGGTGAGAATCATCTTGCTTGACCTCCTGGCCACACTTCTTTTTATGCAGCCCAGGATACAGTTGGCTTTTTGGGCTGCAAGTGCACATTGCTCGGTCATGTCCAGTTTTGTGGTTTTTTTTGTGGGTTTTTTTGTTGTTTGGTTGGTTTTTTTTGTTTGTTTGTTTTGTCCACCAGTATCCTCAAGTCCTCCTCCGCAGGGCTGCTCTCAATCCATTCATACTCCAGTCTCTTGCTGCTGGGGATTGCCCAGACCCAAGGTGCACGACCTTGCACTTGGCCTTGTTGAAATTCATGAAGTTCATGTGGTCCCACTCCTCAAGCCTGTCAAGATACCTCTGGATGGCATCCCTTCCCTTAAGTGTATCAACTGCACCACTCAGCTTGGTGTCATCTGCACGCTTGCTGCAGGTGCACTGAATCCTACTGTGTCATTAATGAAGATACTGAACAATACTAGTCTCAATATGGGCCCCTGAGGGACACCACTCATTACTGATCTTCACTTGGACATTGAGCCATTGATTCAAAGTCTTTGGATGCAGTCATCCACCCAATTCCTTATGCATCGAGTAGTCCATCCATCAGACACCTATCTCTCCAATGTAGTGACAAGGATGTTGTGTGGGACCATATCAAAGGCCTTATAGAAGTCAAGGTAGATGACATGAAGGTATGTCACAATGAAGGTACGTGAACGTGATGTTCACTGCAAAACAAACAAGACTGTTCTAATAAATACTTCTATATGTCAATGTCATTGTCTTGAAAGTACAATACTATGAAAGTAGTTGAGCTGTTGTTTTGTCCAATGTGTATGAAGGAAGTGAAGACAACTGTTAGAAAAATGTAACAGTGATATTAAAAAAAATTTGAATGCTTTTGTTCAGTGATGACAATGTCTGTTTACAACCTTCAAAAACTATTTGTTAAGTGTCAGTTTATGAAACTGTTGAATTTTAAAAAAGTTGAATGATGCTGGAATGGGTCTGGGAAATTCAAGTCCCTTGACACATTGAGCAAGCACTTCTGTGCTGAGGATGTTGTCTGGGAACTCAAGAAAAGTGGTCTGTCGAGTGTAGTAGAACATGCAAACTCTGTGCCAACCTGTGCCACGCTGTAAGCATGCAGGACCATGATGGTCCATTCCTGTGTTCTTAATAATGTAATGTACAATGCTGATGGTAAGTGTTTTTGAAATCGGCAGGAATGGGTGACTTTTAGCAAAGAAGTTTTAAGGAGGTACCTTAAATGTAAGATATACTGACATTCTTGTTGCTTGTGTTTTGTGTTTGTATTTTTCTTCCCTCACTACATGTCAGAATTATGGGGAAAATTGTGAAACTGAGTGATGATGCTATGACAATTCAAGTGGGATATCCTGACTATGTCTGTTGTTTAATCCAAACTCTTATCCTAGAAGAGTGTTTATACTATCCGTGTTAGTCATTAAGATGGAACTTGGTATAACAGGCAATGAATATAACTAAAGAGAAAGTTGAATTAAGTTGCCTTGAATATTTTGGCAAAGTTGTTTGTTTTTACTATAGAACTGGTCTTGCATGCTCCATTTTCCTAACCTTGCAAATGATGCTTTGATTTCTTTTGCAAATTGTTCTTCATATGAGGCCTTCCCAAAATTATGCATTTATGAGTTGATCTGTGAAAAATTACTTTGATCTTTGAGGCAGAGGGATATATTTTACAGTTTTTAGTATATTGTCATGTCTGCAGCACCTGCACTGGTGTCATTTTTTTGGGGTGGGTTTTTTTTTTGTTGTTCATTTTGTTTTGTTTTCCCCTGCCTTGTAGCCTCTTCTGGGAGGGATGAAAGAAGCCTACAGAGGCTCTTTGATGTGAAGACCTACTTAAATTAGTTTTCAGTGTTACGATAGCTGGGCTGTCTGTCTGCAGATTTGGAAAAAATGATGGTGTTACGTAGCTGATGTGATTTAAGCATACAAGGGAAGTAACATCTTTTGGGGTAGGGTCACCTGCAGAAGTTTGAATGCCCAAAATACTGTCTGTTCACTAGTACAGTTATAGGGAAAGAGGTGCTAGTTCTCTCTAAAACCTCCCTTTTAAAAATGTTTATAGTCCTCTGGTGGCGGTTCTGTTGCCAAGCTAGTGTTGCTTTCACAGGGAGTGCTTGGAAGGATACCTTGTTTAAACTGGCAGAGAAAACATGAGAAGTGCAATTTTTTTCTTTGCTGACACTTTGCAGGGTCATGAAGGTGTTTGTGATAGATGCTACTGATTTAAACCCTAAAATTCACTGCTTGCCCTTCCTTGTCTCCCCACTTCGTTTGAACTTCAAATGCTTCCTTGCTTGCTTTGTTCCACCATGTCTAGGATAGGTTCTTCAAAAATATTTTTGTCCATGGGTATGGTACTTTCTGGTTAAAATATCTGTGACAGTGTTGCTTTACTTCAGCAAAGCCTAGCCTATTTGCTGAACTCATCTGTAGTTTAGTATAGCTTCCTGTTTTTCTCATCTGATTTAATTGGGCAACAAGTTGCAGCAAAGCAGCTTCCTTTAAATTGAATTAGTGAATATTGCGCATATTCTATATATGGAAGCAACTAATGTCTCTTTGAATCTTACAAAATTCTTGGACACTTTTCTATAGTTTAAATGTTTGTGTGGAAGGCCAAACCTGGTTACAAATAAAGTAATTATCTGCCTTTCTGTGTATTCCTTTTCAATTTTATTGGATTTATTTTTTGCTCTCCGTTGCTGTCTTTAGATGGTAACAATAAAGAGCTGTCCTACCTTATTTTTTTCTGTCACCTTTATTGCTTCGTGTCATATAACTTGTTCCTGCAAGTAATGGTGCTATTCATTGGGTCCAGATGTGTGTACTGCTATGCTAAGATAATTATACAATAAAATTGACATGTAGAAGTATTTATTAAAACTGACTTGTTTGTTTTGCAGTGAGCATTGCATAGTGTGATTATTTTTACAGCAATACAACTATTTCTTTGAAACACTGTGTGTGTGTTTGCCTTGAGAAAAGCAAAGGGAAATGAGAGTAAATACAGGCAATCTAGCTAGGTGCAGAGCATAGTTCATACTGTAAACCCAGGAAACTGACTGACGTGGGGATTAGTACGAGATCATTGATTTGTGAGTCAAACTACAAGGCTGAACTACTGGATGGAGCAATGATATTCTGCTGGTAGTTGTAGTGTGCTGAAAGCACATGTACAATGTATACAAAGATATTTGGATGGATGTCTCTTCTCTGACAGAATGATTTTGCCCATTGTATACATGCAGGCTGGACCTTTGTTTGCCAAAAGTTAAACCAGAAGGCTGTCATGACTTACTCAACAGGGCATTTCAGAATATCTGTCATCAAGTTGCCATATGAATCTCTAATTCTGAAACAATCCTGTAATCTGTGGTAGAGGAAGAAAACCTGAGCTTTTTCATCATAAAGTAGTGTGAAGTAGAGCTAGAGCTTTGCTTGAGGTTCTAAAAATAAGTGGATGCACCTGTAGAGAACATATTAGGTGCAAGAAACATGGTATCTGTTTGTGATTCCTGAGCATCGGAGAGTGAAGTGCAGTGCTTAGAGGACTTCCCAGTTAACGTGGACATGGACTGTCCTACTAACCTGCTGAATAACTCCACCACATGGAGTTTCTGGTGCTTCTGTTGGAAGAATTTACAAAGGAAGTTACAGCTTGACCATGATTGAGAATTTTTAAATAAAGATTAGATCACTCCTAAAATGATTCTAGATGAACTAAATGTATAGAACACTAGGTTTTGATAGTGTGGATTTTTAACTATTGCTTATACAAGCTGTAAGAGTTTTTGGTGTTATTTCCTGTCTGGCTTCAAAACCTGTATGAGAAATGAGTAATTGCAGGAAAAAGAAATGAAGATCTGTCAGTTGAATGCTAGAGAAGTAGGTTTTGTCCCTGTCTGGTTAATGAATTCGCCTGAGATATTAGAAAAGTAATGTAAACAACTCATTTTTCAGGTGACCAGTAATTGAGATTTCATAACTTCTGAGAGTTTGCCTTGAAGTTGAGTGGTCTAGTTGAATGTAGAGTGTGTTGAGGTCTCCACCTGAAGACAACTGAATGTATTCATTTAACATACAAAATTTTGTAAAATGCTTGTGTCCTGGGCACTCAACATTAATGGAAGATTTTAACCCTAATCTTTCATTTTACTGTTTTTGACAGGGGTCCAGGCAAATTCATTCATATTGTTAAGCTCTGAGATTATAGTAGTCTCATAAAACTGCAAGAGGAAATTTAATATTTATGTTTTCAGAGCAGAGTTTTAAATAGCATGTGGATGTAATAGGAAAGAAAAAGAATGCAAGCCTAGAAGTGTATGATCACAGTAGACTGAAAATGCTTTAAAAAGCAGTTCATTGATTGAGCACCATGCAGCCTTTGTACAAGATGGACCGGGATAAGTTAAAATAAAAGGTTATAGAGACACATGATCACTTAGTGACGCAGTAGAGAGAGGTGTGTGTCTTACATGCAGTAAGAATTAAGACGTGAATGGAGCCTGTAATCAGGCTTCTGTGTTCTCTATTAATCTTACTGCTCTACGCTACGTGTGAGGGTATATACACGCACATCAGTATGAAAAATATACGCATGCCTCAGTACAAAACTGTTGTGTGAATGGACCTGCTTCTTTTCTCTTTGTGCTATGGTTTCTGGCCCACTAAGCAAGGCAAATGTAGCATGTAGAGAAATGGTGCTTTTTCTTCAGCAATGTAGGCATTTCATTTGAATCAAGCTGGTGTGTAAAGAGTAAGTGTTGCCCCAAGCATATTACTTCTCTCCTGAAACTTAAAGACAGTCAATCAGTTTAGGGTGGTATAGAATCATAGAACTGTTTGTGTTGGAAGAGACATTTAAAGGCCAACCCCTTGTCCAACCCCTCTGCAATGAGCAGGGAGGGACAACTTCAACTAGATCAGATTCAAGTGCTTTGGTTTATTGAACTGCATTGGAAGCCTGTTTGAGCCTACAGTAATCAATGGGTTTATTTGTGTTGGACTTTGATTTTGTGGATTAATGTTCAGATCCATTTGGAGCATTCCTAGGAAGCTTTCAGTTGCGTTTGAAGAAGCCCTACTTCCTACTTTGTTGCTAAAAGTAAATGTGGTCAAGTGCGTATGTTGTAGTTGGCCTCTACAACCTGGTTTGGATCTACTGTTCTGCCCCATCGAATTTGCAGCCTTTGAAACATTTTTTTCTTTTTTTTTCTTTTAAAAGAAAGAGTTGACAAAATGGAATAGGCAAACATGTTAGCTGAAATGAAAAGACAGTTTGTCTAGAAAAACAAAAATGCAGACAGGAGAATGACAGGTCAAAGGCAGACAAACTGATGTGGTCCTAAAGTGCGTATGCTGTATTGATGTAACGGGTTATGCTGTCTTGGACGTTGCTTTCCAAAAAATTGCATGAGCTGCATGAAGAAATATAAAGCAAAAGGTACATGATGAAAGATTATGATCATGTTCCAGGGACTGCTGGGGACCAGATACAGTTTAGTGCTTAATGAGCTGAAGCTTCATGTTATTGCTCCAGAACGTTGGAGGCAGAAAACTTTTTAATTTCAGCTGAGGAAAGAGGAAGTGATATTTAAAAAATTCAGCAGTATTAAACTTGAGCAGTACCTTCTAATGAAGTTATATGAATTTCTGCTCTGAATTTGAACAGAACATTTGGATGGTACTAATTTGTAGCCCATAGTAAACAATTTACTTACAGATACAAGATTTACTTGCAAGATTTATTTAAGTATATTTGCTACCCAGTAGAAAAGTTAAATTCTTACAAGGAGAAAAATCCTTTCTTTTGCTGTCTTAGTTTTACGTTGGTGTTCACGCTTTCCACCCAGCTTTTCACCTTTCTGTTGTACCTCGTGTCTTGTCCTGTCTTGAGTGGCCTGATGTTGACTGATACCAAATCTGTGTGAAAGGCTTTTAAATGCTTTAGTGCTTGTAGTAAGATCTCCGAAAGACTCTCCTAATAACCCTTTCTATAAAAGTGCTTTTATTTTGCAGAAATAAAGTTGTGAATAACAACTTGGTAGATTCTGGTTTGCTGGGTAGTTTGTTCTGAAAGACAATGTATGCCTTTCTAAATTGTACTAGTTATAACTTTTATTCTGTTACTCATTTTTGTAACTGCTTTAACTTAAAGCTTCTCAAACTCCCTGGCTTATGTGACGATGACCATCTGTATTAAGAAACAAGAACGATGAATTGGTAGGAATTTAAACACATTGTGTGGGTTGAGAAACGTAGTTGAATTGTGTGCTATGGTTGAAACAGTAAAAAGTTTATTTGCACAAGATATTCTCAAAAGTTTTCTAGGTTGTCATTTTTTTCCCACCAGAAACTACCATCACATTTGGTCAAACCACAAGTTCACCTAACCCTGTATCCTACCTTTTAACAGTCAGTGATCAATAGCAGCTGTCTTGGGGAGAACATTAAGAACAGGGAAACTTGCTGTGATACTATCCCTACAATTTGCAGCTCAGAAATTTTCTGAGCTGAAGGTGATGAACTATTAAATACACATATGTCTTGGATATCCCTCTCATTAATTGTGTGAGTTCAGAAAGAATTTGTTAGCATCCATGGAAACCTAAATTTTGCAGCTTACCTAGGTGACGTTTAGAGTAAAAAGCAGATTTTTAAATGAAGCCTGCATCCTGATGATTTAATTTGATGTCCCTAGTTTTAACAGTTTGAGAAAATAAGTAATCATTCCCTGTGCATTCCTTCAATTCCTTACAGACTGTAGACCTGTCTTGTTCTACATTAATCATTTTTTCTTGAGGTTGAAGAATTGTGGCATAAGTATGTTTAACTCCACCTCTCTTAGGAAATATTTCCCTAGTTGAGGTCAACTTAGTTGCCTTCCTTTATCCCTTTTTTACTGTTTTGAGATACAGAGAACAAAATGTAGATGTACTATGAACTTGCATCTTGGTATAATGATGCCCTTTGTGCTGCTTTTACTCCATCCCGGATTACATGCAGCATTATGGTTTGTGCTGGTAGTTCCTGAATATTCAAGCAATAGTTCAGGAAAACATCTCTTAAAATTGCAGCATGTTTTTGCCTATCCTGGTAATGGGGGATTCAGAGACTCACATTATATATATACATTTACAGAAGTGTTTTTTCCTGGGTGTGTTGCTTTATGTTTATGTATAAATTGATTTTTTTCATCTGTGGTCTTAATGGAGAGTTAGTATTTGTGAAGTTACCTGTACTCTCCACATTTAGTTTTCATTTTTCTTACTTGAACAGCTTGTATCACCAGCAAACTTTGTCACTTTACCATTCACATCCTTTTCTAGATAATGTATGAATACATTGAGCTGCACAGATGATAGAGCTGCTTCCTTGACTTCTGAATGACAAAGCTGACAGTTTATTCGTATTTCCTTTCTTTTTAAACAGTTGCTGCTCCAGAAGAATGGTTTCCCCTCATGTTGTGTCAGCTTATTTTTTTCCAAGAACCTTTGGTGTTGAATATTGTTAGATCTTTTTGGAAATTCAGATAGACTGTGTCAAAATAGTTGCCAGCAAACCCATTTGTCTACCAAAAAGTGGATGTAGTTTACTAAATGACTTGGATCTTGAGAGATCTCTTTATAAAATTCATGATTTGGGTTATTTTTTTACCTCCTCTCCTCATGCTTTGTCAGTTTCTTTGTTGGTTTGACGCATGTGAATGAGAGAGGAGGTACACAGCAGAAATAAGACAAGCTTTTTGCTGTGAATGTTTTTGAAAAATATACTAGTTTTTATACAATTAGAAAAATTGTTACTATAAATCTCCTGTTATGTGATTTTTACATATAATTTGTTGAGTACTTGTGCAATTTCCTCATTTGCCCATGACTTCAACTTGTTGAAGGATGTCTTCTTTTAGTAATCTCCTTTACTGGCTCTTCTGTCATTGTGGTCTTTCTGAAAAGATATGTTTCTGAAATGACAGCCATTTACTTAGGTACAATCACTTAAAATATTATTGTCAAAGATATGAAGTTGTATATCAGGGAGAATGGGAGAAGATTGCCTTCAACATATCTTGCTGAAACACTGTAGTATTGAAAGTTATATGACAATACTATTTTGGAACAACTAAATATTTACAGTGTTTCAGCAGGAGACCATCTCATGTTAAGCTTAATTTTAATGTACTTTCAAAAAGTTTGCGTGTTTCCAAATAAACTGTTACAATTGGATTAATAATGCCCATGCTAATACATTTTAAAGAAAAAAGATCTTTTTGACCAGCTGGACTCTGCTAAAACCATGTGCAAGACTGGAATGCTTATGGAAGAACTTTAGCTTAGAAATATGCTGAAGACATCAGCATCTAAATTTCCTTTTATCATTTATTTGAAGAGGTTCTGACACCCACTAGCAAATGGGATCGGTGAACATGCTTTCCATGCGTTGTCCATGTCTGTTGAGCTCATGTTCAAATGTCAGGAAACTTCCTTCTTTCCCTTTGGAAAATTAGGCAGCACTTCTGTGGGGAAGCTAATATTGGAATATCCTGCTACAGAGAAAATGGTCTTAAGTGCTTTCTTATGTCATCTGAGAATTGGGCAGATGCTTACTTGAAAGAAATGAATAGTACTTAAACGGGGCAATCCATTTAGTAAAATGAGGGGTAAGGTTCACAGTGTTACTGCTTTTCTCTTACCTACTTGGATGAGTTAAATTAAAAATAAACCAAAACCCTTTATTTTTTACAATGTCATCTTTGTGTCTTTGCTGAGAAGATTTTGGCAGCTTTTTTTCCTTCTCTTCTTACCTCAGTACATTACTGTCAGGCAGTCTTTGCACTGCTGGAGCTTGCATTAACCGCACGAGTGCCTGTGCAGGAAATGGAAACTTTCTTGCATGCACTGCAAGAGAAGTTGTGACATTGGCTGTGTACGTGGCATTGGTGGTGTGAAGTTCTGCTTCTCGACAGGAAGAATGTACCTTCTCCGCTCCTCTCCTGAATGGGGCTGATCAGGGAGAAAGGTCAGATTACCAAACTTCAAGTGGAGGTGATCAGTTCAGGATTTAACAATATGCAGTCAACTGCTGTTAGTTACACTGTTAGTCAAAGAAAAGGGTAACTTTGGTTTTTCATACTGCCTTTGGGGTTGCTTTTCTTACCACTTTCTTTTGGTCACTTGTGTAGTAGACATGGAAGAAGTAAAGGGAGTAGTCCTCCAAACTGAACTTGTTAACCAAGACTTTTTTTGTTTCGATCTTTATATCAAACAGTAGGTGAACCACTATGCTGGTTTTATACAATTCCCCTTTAGCCAGTGACAGTTGTGTGTACAGCAGGAGGGGCGTTTGCTACTGCGCTTCTTCCCCAGCCTGCTTTTCTTGACCTGCTTCTATGCCTACAATTGGGAGCGGGCAGCACTGGATGGTACAGTACCAAGGGCTAGTTCCTTGGCTCTTGCTGCTGAAGAATGAGATTGCTTGTCTCTCCTTGCTTTTATTCCTGTTGACTGGACATTTGTAGTTCTTTTCTAGTAGAATATTTGTTTCCTGAGCTGAATGTTTTGGTTGCCAGTTTCTAAGTGTGAACCAACCCCCCCGCCCCAAAAGACATCTGCCCCACAAGTGGCATTGTGCTGGAAATGCAAGATGATGCAGTTCTGGGAGAAGAAAAAGGGAAAAGGGCTGAAAAGGGAGACGAAGTTCTTCATGCATGGTGGGGTAATATGCTTCCGTGCTATCTTCAGCATGTAGCTCTCCTCTTCTTGTTTCTTCTTTTCGTTACAGAGATAGCAAAATGTATCATTAGATTTAACTAGGAATTTTTTTGGGGCCTGAAGGTACTGAGAGCACAGGGGTTTTGGGGACCTTTGATGTTCATTAGGGAGTAGTTCTGTTTCTGTGCCAGGCAGTATTTACTTTATCCAGTTGTTTTTTTTGTTTCTTTTGCAAACTGCAGTCGTCGTCTTTCTCCTGTAAATGTTAAGGTTTCTTATTTAACTTTTCTTTCCCAGAGAAGGTCCTAGGCTTTAGAAAATTTGGTTTTCTGACTTCTATGGGATTAAATTTAATGCAAGGGAAAATGGAGGGGTTTGGTTTGTTTTGTTTGATATTGGTGTTCTTTTTGTTTTATACAAAGGACTAATTTTTTTTAAACAGCATGTTAGTATTAAAGTTGCATTTGAATGGATAGGTTATCCCCATATGGTCATTAAAGCCAGTACTTAACATATTACAGTCTTGATGTCATGGTCTGTGTTTGTTTTTTTTATTATGATAGACAGTAAATTGTAAGTTAATTTTATTTCCTGTTTATGTTCTGAGTATTTCAGTGTTTGGCTTTCAGGTAATTTTAAATAAATATTTGTTTTTTAAGGCTAATGGAATCATTTCACAGTTTTAAGAGATGACTCTTCATCAAATTAGCAGAACTTTACATTTGATGTCATATTTAAACTAAATTACTGCTTAGGAAGAAAAAGAGAAGTTATTCCTTGCAAGCCATCACTTATGGCAAATGGAAACTTACTTTATTTTTAGCTTGCAAAGATTTGTATCATACTTGCTTTTTGCTGTGTTCCCCAGTCTCGATATATTTAAACCTCTCTAGTCTTCACAGAGTAAACTTCTGTATCAAATAGTGTGGGTAGGCTGGTACTACAATCAGGTGTCATGCATGCTTACTAAACAGATTAAAAGAAACTGAAATAGAGAAAGCAACCTGCACAGAAGGTCAGACTATTAAAATAATATTAATGAAACATCTACGTAATACATATAGGAAGTTACCAGGTTTCAGCTTAAGGCCAGCAGATGAGACACCTGTACCAAGGTTACTTTGTGTGATTGATAGGAGGATTGCTGTTTGAAGGTTGATAAATAAATGAGATTCCTATCTCTGTAATCATGTTGTGACTCAGGCTGACCTTAATAGGTTACACGGCACCACTGCAGCAGCTGAGAACAGTTGTTTTCAACCAGTGATACCACTGAGATACCGTAGGTTGTCTAAGAGAAGTCATGTCTTCTAGGGATTCTCACTAGCCTTCCTGTGTGTAATTTTTTCTGTTTCTTAATGAATAGGATTTACTGATTGCTATGGTGTCTCATTAAAAGGGATTGTAAGGAACATACCTGAAGAGCTTTAGTCAGTTCATGAAAGTGATAATTTTCATGATAAAGTTGAATGAATGATAAATTAAATTGTAAAATTATCTTAAAAAAATACTCCTGTGATCAAAGACAAATTCAACAGTTGCAAGTAAAAAATGTTGCCAAGAGTATTGGGTCCTTTGTTGAATTGGAGCTGTCTGACATGGAGGCGGCTTGTGGTGGCTTCTCACTGAAGACACCTCCGTAGCCCTTCTCTGCCTGCCCCCCCAGCTGCCAATCCTTGCCACATGTCCTACTTGGTGTACTGAGTTTAGGAACTAGTTTGACTGATAAATGGACTTAAAGGACATTTAAATCAGTTCTCTGGGATTATTGCATGTGTAGCAAGTTTGACAGTTTTGGGAGATCTAGGCTTTTAGTAGAGTTGGTCTGAAAGTGTTTAACAAATGCAGTGCTTGCTTTCAGGAGTTACTGTGCATGCCTTGTGGATTTTGCAGAATGGATATAGTGAGTGGGTACTGATGTCCAGATTCATCAGTATACACAGGCCCAGTAGGAGTTTCTGCTGTACATGTTGTGAGCTAGTACTTATGTTGGATCACAAAACCTCTGGAAACCCAGACAGCTGCAGAAAATCCTCAATCTGTGCGGGCACAATTTCTGGGTTTCTTAGCCAGTCGTACCACTTCGCTGCTTGGACCATTCCATTGAAATGGGAACTTGTGCTTCTGATAACTCCTTGAATAATCTAAAAGATATAATAGGCAGCTGGGGTGTTTGGTAGCATGCCCCTCTTTAGTAATTTAATACATGGTAGGAGGAGAAATTCATTACTACTTCTTTACCTTAAGATCATACTCAATTCAAACCAGGGTAAAATAGAGTACAAATTTAAAACATTCATCATGACTTGAACAACACAATTGCAAATGTTTCTAAATGATGTAGGGGGAAAAAAAAGGGAGAAGGATACTTAATGGAGTTGCACCTGACTTCACTTAGAGCTTTTCCTCTCTCTCAAGTTAGCACACTGAGTCGGCTGGAGAACTGCCTGTTGGGGATTCTTTCTTTCATTGTACCTCCTGCTGCACAACCAGTCTTGAGGCAGAGACTTGATGTGTGTATGACTAATCTTATCCTTGAAGTCATCGGTGGAAAAGAGGGAGGGATCTATACTTCTAATCTTTCTCCAATTTTTTCTTTCCTTCTTGGAGATGTAAATATGGGTCAAGGTGTCTTGCAAACTACCCGGTTGTATTTGACAGGCTGAGGTTTGCCTGAGAGTGTGGTACAATTTTCCTGTCCCTTTGTGACTAGCTAAGTACGTTACGCTGCAAAGTCTTTCTGATTTAACTTTTTGGTTTTTTGATGGTACAGACTCTGTCGCTCTGTACACCGACAGTCATATTTTATACAGGGTACTGAACAGGATAAATATCAATACAGGCATTGAATTAAGTCTAGCCACAGTGGGGTCTATAGTTTTTGGGGTCGCTGACCTCCAGCTTTTTTCCTAAGCTTACAAGAACAGTAGACAGTAACCCATAACTGCTTATCAAGTATGAGGGGGGCTGTGGAATGAGTAGTTAAGCAAAACAAAACAAACCCACCCCATCCCCCCCCCCCCCCGCTTTCATCTGTAATTGTTGTTCTCACAGGATCAGGTGTCTTCAATTTTTTTAACACAACTGTAATAAAGCATCTTCTTGGAAAAGAATAACTCATTCAAGAATTCTCTCATGTACTTTAAGGGTATTTTTAATGTATAATAAGATATACAATTTGGAAGAAATATAAATATTGTATGTAAGTAAACATTTTGTTGCAAATATTCCCTATTTGATGTGATTTATGATGAATGAGTTGTAGCACAACCTGTTAAAAAAATTACTGCTTTATGTTTACTGATGTCAGTATTAAATGAAAAATTTCTGCTTTTAGTTCAGTAGTATAGTAAATTGTACCAATGATGGCTTACCTGATGTTAAGACCACACAGATGTGGTGTTCTTGTTGAGAACACTTAAGACGGCTCAGACAATAGTATTTACAGGCAAAGCAAAATAGTGGAGAGCTAGTTTTTCATCCCCTTCTACCAGCAGTTGAGATCAATTGGGCTACAAACTGACAATCATGTTTCATCTTTGGAGTGCCTAAAAGATACCTTTAAGGTATGTATGTTTTAGTGTCTCTCTTGGTACTTTTTGAAAATAATATTTCTCCTAACAAGTGAGCTGCTTGGAAACTACTAAGTGATTTGGAAAGCATGCTTTCTGGTTGAAATACTCCTTTGTAATCTATGGTGCAGATGCAGTTAAGGCCTGTAAGTTAGGCAGTGGCAATGATTGTGCAGTGCTGTTAATGGAAGGTAACCTGTAAAAATGTGGTCTAAGCTATGTAGTGTTTGCTGCAGGCTAGGAGGATGCACAGAGGTAGTTATTAACGGTTCAATTTCATTTTCCTTGTTAAGATGCTGTATGTTAGTTAGATATCTAAGGTTTGGGAAACAAGAACCCGACTTATATTGTATGGTCTATGGACATTCCTACATTCTTAATAACTTACTGATTTTCAAGACTTTCTTTTATTTTTATTAATTTGGGTGAATTATTTCTACAGGACTTGTTTTGTTTCTTTGTATCAGAAGAAATTCAAAAAAACTGCTGCTCATGCTAATGAACAACAAAAAGCTTTATACTGACTCAAGGCATAAACAGAATAGAGGTCTCAACTGAGCATGTGACTGTTCAGGCATAACAAAATCAAAGCAGCTGGTTGAATAGCTTGGGGGTTTTTTTTAGTGCCAACCTTGCCAAGACATCTGTTCTATAAGATGTTAAGGGGAGAAGTTGATTTCAAATAGTGGTATGTTTTTGACAGCCTTGCTTTTGAATAAGGGGTTTGTACAAGTTTTCATAGTCAGAAAGGCAGGATCCCATGTGACTGTCCCTTCCACTGCAATCTTCTGAAAATGCAAAGTATTTTAGTAAGAGTTTGTTTTAATTTGGAGTGTCAATTTTTACATTGTCTGTTCTCTTACCAAGCAGGAAGGTACTTGGATTCATTGCAACAATAGAACCAGCACTGAGCTTTGCATTGTAAGAACTGGGGGGAAAATCTTTACTTTGGGGGCTTTAGATAAGCTGTTGTACCACTCAACTGTGAAACTAAGAGGTGCACAAGGTATTTGGTTTTTAGCTATGAGTTTTGGAAAGGTACACTGGAAAAGTATCCTATAGTACCTTCATGAGTGCATCTTTGGAATATCCTTTTTATAGTAGAAAACTACCTCCAGCTAATTGTTTTGGTATGATTTTTCTTTCAGTTTCACAAAGCTTAGAATATAACTGAGATTTCCCCCCCCCCCAAGATTCTCAAGACACACCTTATAATCCCATATTTAACCTACCTCAAGGAGTCTGTGATACCTTACTTCACTTTAAATGACACATGTAGGGATTGGAAGATACTGCTATATCATAGAAAGGCTTATTTTCTTATAAGACTGAGGATTCTCTGAATTACTTGAGCTCAGTTGAAGTCAGTGATGCTTCGTCATAGGAATAACACTTTATAAATTAAGTATCCTAGCTAAAATAAAATTATATACTACCACAAATTGCCCAGGAAGTTTTAGTTCTTAACGTCACCGAACAATTGAGAAGAGGAGCAAAGTTGCTACTAATTGCTGTGAAATAGTGATGTTGCAGTGCAGTTCTTTTTTTAATATTACTGTTCCTGTATCTAAGAGCATGCACACAGTAGTTATAGGAGCTGAACGTGTGGTGTTACCTGAGTGACCGTGGAGTCTTACCCTATTGTCATGTGAAGGTAATTTAAGGTAGCTTAGTGTAATAAACAGTCTGAAAGAATCCTTGGAATTTAAATGTCTTAGTTAATAAAAAAAGTCTCATTGTAAATATTAGCAGTGTAAGTGTGAACTAATAATTTCTGGAACTCATAATTACAGGCCAAAACCTAAATCACCACTTTTCAAAGTTTCACAAGCAAAGTTTCTGTAGCATCTGTTCTTTCAGGATCAGGCACTGTGACCAGTTGAAGGTGCTCTCTCTTCATGAGCCTGAGTGGTTTGTGGACTGAGTGGTACAGTCCTGCCTGTCTTCTAGCCCTGGGCTGCAGATTTTGTTCTGCCACATGCAGCTGTGCAGGTGGAAGGCGCAACAGCAGTATGGATTTGGGTTTTCTAACTGGGAAACCATTTCTTGAATAAAATTTGAAAAATTAAAGAAATTCTGCATTTTCCCATTTTATTTAGTAGTGGCTATAACAGCACCTTGTGTATGGTGACTTTTTTCTGACTGCATGTTTTTTAGGTTTGTATTTTGTCATATTCATTTGTTCTAAATTTGTGCTCGGTTAATCTATGAATTCACTCAACTGTTTGGTTAGTCTGTGAGCATGTGATGTGCTCTTTGGTTGTTTTGCAGTTACCTTGAAAGTGTGTTAAAATGTGTTACTTGTCTGTTAGAAGTTTGGGTAGGTAGTGGAATTAATATTTTTTGGAAAGACATGAACTTTTACTGAGCTCTTAGCCAGAACAGTTGTAGCTAAATGTGTTTTGTAAGCTATCTGTGAGGCACTGATTGATTGACAAAGAGAAAGAGAGAATGGGATAGTGGAGACTTGAGGAAAAAAGCCATGAAACTCTCAAAGTGAAAGTGGGAGGAGGAAGAGACTAGCTGGAAGAAAGACTAGCTATGCTGGGTGAGCTTAGACAGACACGGTAAGGATTCAGAAAAGGGAGGAGCCCAGAGAACCTTAACAGCAGGCAGGAAAGGACACAAAGTATTATCTAAGTGGGCTGTAGATCTTTTAGATCAGTAAGTTAAAACAAATATTACCAAAGGGGGTATATTTTTAAGGACATGCAGCAAGGCAGACATCGAGAAACCATGGCACTTTCAGAAGTGCATGAAATGCAGCATCTTGGAGCTTGTGGATCTTGCCAAGGTTTGAACTTGATTAGAGTGAGATTTTCTGCTTTTCCAGAGATTTTTATGTAGTTTTTTTTTATCTCCAGTCCTTGACGAATCCATTGATCTCTGGGATACATCTGAAGAACGTGTGCTATCTTGAAGATTGTTCTCATGAGAAGTGGTTGTCTTGTGATTCCTCTAAAATAGCAGTGGTGGCTTGTATATACACCTTCAGCTGTTTGGTTTCTTTGTGGGGAGGAGTAACCTTACAGCTTTCCACTTTTTCGTAACCTCTTGTCTCTTTCTTGCTGTCTTCCACTTGCATCTGTCCTTGACTCTGGCCTTCTGTGCTCATTTGCTTGTAAACTTAAAGGGAGTTTCTTTGACTTCTGTGATACCTCTTATGCTTGCTAGGGACTCCCTACGAGCGTGCTCAGATGTTACATATCTCTCTTTCATGATGTCAGTAGAAACTTGAAAAGACTGCTGTCTGTTCATGCTATCAAGTGCTGTCTTGTTGTACTGCTCCTTTGTGTAAGAAAGCGTATTCATTTTCTTTCATGTGTTGGCTCTGTCAGATCAGAGGCTTTTTCGGCACTTGCAGAGTTCTTACCCCAAAGGAGCTTGGCTTATGCTTGGGCACTTTGGTAATATAAGTAAGAATACTTTAACCTTTGCTGAAGCTGACGATTTGACTTAATTTTTCTTTTTTTTTTAAATTGTTAGACTATACCATCTATGGGGAATTTGTCATTAATTGGTCAAGACAAGTCCTTATTGCCATTGCAAATTAATTTCTTCTCTTAATTTTTTTAGGGGATAGGGAATGGCATGTATGTCCTAGTATGTTTCTGATTTGATTTTCAGGCTTTAAAATAAATTTTATAAAAAATAATTTTTTCATATCACAACACCTTAACTCCTGAGTATTTTGAGGTACAAAGCGTTCAGTGGTACAATCCTGCCTGGCTTATGTACAATGGTGCAATCCTCTCTGGCTTTACTTTTAAGTGGGGGGAGAAGTTAGGTTGTGTGATAAAAGGCTCATCTCCACAAACACAAAGGAACCCAGTGGAATGGTGACAGGTGGGGAAATCCTAATTATCTGAGAAATGGAGCACCCTGACCTGGCTCTTCCTGAGTTTGCCACGGGAAGGTGATCAGCTCCATGAGACTCATTATGGGATGGGGAGGAAGAGCATCATGGAATTGTTCAGGACTTCTTATGAAATGTTTAGAGGAAGGACCAAAGGCAGGGTAGAGGAGGATTTGAGGTGGTTTGGGGAGAAACAAGCATAGGAAAACAGAAGTATAGGGTAATAAAGGGGCTAGTCCTATTTTCCTGGATGAGGGGGCTCTCTTCTATACGCATGTTTATATATGGAGTGCTAAGTGCAGATGCAGTCGGACCATTGGGTCATAGGGGCCTGCATGCCTTCGAGTGCCAGCAACTGGAGTGCATGCAAACTGTGTGGTTAGGTATGTCCGTGTACAACATTAAGCAGGAATATTATTAGGCTGGTGAGTAGGTAAGATGCTTGGGAGCCAGGTACTGAAGCAGCCATAAATCTGGGAGAGTGAGAGAAAAGAAGGTCTGCCAGTTCGCTGCTAGAGGGACCAGCAGGTCCAAGCCAACTACCAGAGACATGGTAAGGTCTCAAGGCTGGTTGAGAGACCCGTTTGCATGTGTACATCTCTGTGTTTGTCTTGGTCAGCCATAGTGGAGACCAGCATGAGGAGTCCTTCATGCTGTGTGTATCTGCTGGAAGTAGGTGCTCAACCTTGGTACTGGCTGGACGAGGAATGTGGAACCTCACGTTCATCAAGCTACTGGAATCAGCAACCCATAACCCATTTGGATGGAGTTTGTGTGTATGGTTGTCTTTTTTTGTCTGCTTTCTTTTGGGTGTGGCTAAAAATAGTATAAGGTAGACATTTGGGATATATCCAACATGGCAATGAGTCTTTTTATAGATTTTTATTCAAAAGAGGTTTATTTACCACATTATATGTCTAAAGATAGCAAATCTTTATTGAGATGTAACAGACTAGATTTTTTGGGTTTTTTTTTGTTGAAGCCCTCTGAAGATCATACCTAATATCAGGAGGGCTTCTTGCTTCTTCCTATAGTAGCCTAGCGATAGCTGCCCTTCACTGCATAATCTGTAACCCATGGTTCCCACTTTCAAGGAATAATGAACGAATACAATTTTGTATAGAAAGGAGCACAAATTTAAAGAGCTGCAGGATGAGTAAGCATGTGGTAGTCTAACTATTGCCTTCTGAAAATCAGACTCATCTGAAACAAGAAATCTTTGATAGTGGTTGCAATTTTCAGCACTCTGCTTTGTTCTAGTTTGGAGTGTGAGTGTTGTTTTGAAGTGAGTTTCCTAATTATCTCTCTTATTATGCCATAATAATCATGTCATCTCATGTCATCGAGCAGTTTTATAGTAGGCAAAACTGGCTTAGTTTTGGATGAAAATAAACTGGAAGATGTACTCCCAACTGCTACTGGGCATTCGGTGCACAGAGCAGTTTAGATCTGATCTGGAGTAAACCTGTCTGAAATGCACCTTATGTGGATAAAATATATTTTGTTTTACAGATCCTGTCCTAATATTGTGCTCTACTTGTGGCTACAGATAGGATCTTTATTTTACGGAGCAGCACAGATATATCTGGTGTGAGTTGTTTGTTTGCTTTTCCTCCTTTAAGCAACAACAAAGCTTCACCTAGGAAGAGTTTGCTTCCCACACTCTCTAGGGAGGCTTTGTTTTTGTGCACCATCCTGATGAGGGAGCTGCAAGTAATGTATACCCCTTGAAAAGACTGCAACTCTGCTTCATCTTTCCCTTCTTGTAGTATATTTTTAAATGCCTTTCCACTGTGCTGCTTATTTTGCTTCACTATATTTCCTTAACACCATTTTTTTCCTCAGTGCCTATGACTTTGTCAGTTGAATGTCTGTAAAATAATCCCTTGTTTATGGTCCTCAAGCTCTGTCTTTGATGTTTTTGTAACTATCGTGAAAGGTACCATACAATCACATCTACTGTGGGAGACAGTTATCTACAGTTGCCATCACCTCTTGTATTATATGTCTTTAACTATGGTTTCTATTTGTCCACATTACACAAACTGTATGTAACGTTGGCATTAAATCAGTCTATTTCCAAATTTTGGAGCTCTCCAATTTTGTGATTAACAAGTGTTGCCTTTTATGATTATTCAGTGTATAACTAGAGTTTGAATGTGTTCCAAAAGTGAACACTTAGAAAAATAGTTCTTTACTGAATCTTCCAGTTATACTCCTCATGTGAATAAGCTGGAGGTTTTCTTACTTTCTTCCTCGTATTCAGGCAGAATACAAAGCAGCAATAGGATTTTTTGCATCATTGCACACAGCTTCCTTTTCTAATGCTCCGTTCTGTTTGTGTCCTGCCTTCAGTCCTGCTCAGATACAGCCCTTAGCATTCTGTGCAGTACTAGCTTCCAGAGAGCCAAACAATGCGACGTTCATGAAAGCTTTGAAAGACTGCAGTTGCCAGGTGTAGGATTTACTCTGTTCTAGCTGCCTACTGGTGACTTGTAATAAGCCAAGACAAAAAAAATACAATCCTACAATATTCTCTTGTGAATTCACAAGGAAAGGTTTATGGTCATGGGTATGTAAGTAAATTTGCTTGCTCGGCCCATAGCTTTCTCTAACTAAGGTGAGAAATAGGTGCTTACGGAAAGAATGTAGAAACAGTATGCAGTGATATTTGTCTTGATATGTTGTTCCACCAGTTTATGAACAGGGATATTTTGAGCTGGAGTTCCATAAAAGGTGTTGCGATTGAACCAAGAGTTTCTGACTTAAAGGCAGCATCACTGCCGTGTCTTTTTCCTATTTCTATTTTCTCTACCCTCAATTTAATCCAAACCTGTGATGATGTATACTGGGATTTTGTTGTAATTTGCCTGGTAGATGTTCATCAATAAATTCTAATTTTATTTTATTTTTTTTGGTCAAAGTATTCTGTGTCAAGGTAGATACTTCTCAAATAAACCTTGTTATCCTCATTGGTAAGGAGATCAGTAAAGGGCTGAACTCATCATGGTGTTTTTCTTCAGTGTCTGATGCACCAAGATCCTTTCCAAAACAGTATATGAGTAAAGAAAATCTATATTAAAAACATCATGCTTAAAAAGCTAGGAGCTAGCTTAATAACAGTCCGTTCATTTTTTCTGTAAAGGATTATGGGTTTTGTCAAACCAAAATGGCCTTCTGAAAAGACTTTCTATACTTTCAGTGTTTCAATTAGGTGCATTAGTTCAGTAAGTTTCCATTCACTGCATAAAGACTGGATATTCTGGAATAATATGAAGTAGTCAATTGACTTTCACTCTTGGTGGGTTTAGGGCAAAAGATACAATATCGAACAGCTGTCCTTGTTAAGACTGGCAATAAATCACAGCTTTCCTTTTTCTATGACTGTAAAAGCAATCATTATCCAATCTATACGCTAAACAGTCAGCTTTCGTTCTCTTTTGAATTTAAGATGTACTGTAAAATATACAATGGAAATTTGAACAAATTGTTTATTTTGTTTTAAGTTTAATAATTTGATTTTACTAGAGCACATCAATATAATTTGTGAAATTTGGACTAATGTCTAAGGGCTATGTGCATTTAAAACCCAAAATGTATGAAATGTTTCATTGGTCCAGTGAACATAATTGTTCAGTTAATATCTTGCTACTTAATTACTGCTAAATCTTTCAGAAAAGCTTTCCCTTTCCATATGTAAATAGTTTTGGGGGTTTTACAATGATAGCTGATATTCAGATCTGGAGAAAACAAAAGCCATATAAAGGAAGAGGAAAAATTGTCCTAGCTTGCTACAGGCTTTTTGGTTTTTTTCCCTGTGTTTTACTGAGGTTTGTCTGTTGCTTGGTATTGTTCATATATGGTTATCTACTGGTGAATTCCTTCTTGTTGCAGCTTACATAACAGAAATACCATTAGTGAGTGGAAGAACAGCTGTGCTGGGATAGTCCAGAAGTTCATGAAAGCCTAGGATCTCTTCTGATGTCGCCAACAGCAGATGACAAGAGAAGAGTGTAGGAAAATGGCAGAGACGTAGGGATACCTTCTCCAGTAACTTGCAGCTGAGAGTATGGCAGAACAAAGGTGTTAAATTTATATTTAATGGCCATACTGAATTTCTCCTCCATGACTTTATCTCCTTTCTCTTTCTTTCTTTTTTTTTAAGTATATAAAATTTTAGGATCCATAAGGGGTTCTACAGCTTACCATATGTGCTGCATTATGCTTTTCCATTTTTAATTTTTTTTTTTAATTTGATTTTGCTACCCGCTGGTTTGCTTAAAGTCCTCTGCCCTTTGTGTCAGAATAGATTGGATATCCACCCTTCTTTTCCATTTGGGATTTTATAGGCCTGTGAGGTCAGGCTTGTCTCCAGAAATGCAGCTTGTGCCTGCTGTAGCTGCCCTGCAGAGATCTGAAGGGTTGCGCTTACTGTCTTGGGTAATAAGGAGGAATAGGTGGAATTTTTGAAGGGGCTTCTCTGTGTAAGGAAACATAAGGTGAAGTATTTCTGGAAAAGCTACTGTCAATTTCCTACGACTTCTGTTGCATCACTTAGTGTTTTCTTTCTGTTTAGTTCTCTATCAAGGCAAGCTTCTGGCCTTTAAAACTAAATTCACCTTTGCTAAATAATGCTTTCTGAGTGAGAAGCATGCTGAGAGGAAGTGCTGCTTGCTTGGAGTGATGTGTGGTGTTAGGGGATAAATGGTCCTGTAAAAGTAGCAGGAGGTATTTAAGCTAGGTTACTAGAGAGTTAATAATACAGCACACTGAAAGTTACATAAAATGCTTTTCAGGTTTTGCTTGATTGGTATTGTCAAATGCAGTAATTCTCTATAGCTGCAAATGTAAAACTTCAGTCCATACTTCAGTAATGGTTTACGCACTTGTGAAGATCATGAGAAAAAGGCATAAAGAACTCCAGTTAGTTACTGTAGTTTAAGTAGTTGTCTGAGTTTCTGAAGGATATAACCATTTTAAAATTAAGAGAAAGAATGTGAGATTAAAAAAGGAAATCTGTAGCCCGAGTTACCCCTGCTGGTGAGAGAGAAAATTGAATTTAACTCCTACGCGTGTGAATATTGCTGCTTTTTCACAGAGCTGGTTTCTGAGGTTCCAAGTTTTACAGTCGCAAAGTGTATCATCATGGATCAGAAGTAGGTGAAATGCAAGGCATGCAGCTGGGATGGAACAGGTTTTAATGTAGTTGAAATATTAAATATAATCTGTCTCCTCAGGTTATGGTCGCATAGCAATTTTAATCTCTTATAAATTTGTGCATCCATTTGAAAGAGGTAGCGTCACCAAGTGTGTAGTTGTCCTTTGTGCTGTCCATAACGCAATAGAAAAGGCAATTTTCATCTGATCTAGTTTCTTGACTTTGTGGTTTTCTGAACACTAGTGTGCTGGTATAAAGGAAGTAGTGGGAATGGGTGTTGGCACCGGGCAACAGGAAAACCACCTCTTTCAGGTCCTGTGGAGCAACTGAGTACTCTAGCTTTCCACAGAAACCTGCAGGGATGCCTGTTGACCTCTTGCTTCTGGCCATAATATGCCAGCTGGAATATGGAATGCGATTGATCTTAACCTTCATTTGTTTAACCATTTCATCTTCCCTGTCCAAATTTTCACAATATTACTCACCATTTTTTCTATACATTCATTCTGCATTCCAAAGAGGGTATTTTAACCATACACATACATGTAGCGTATATAAGACTTATAATGTATTTTGTAGACATCTGAAGCAGTGAAACGGTGGTTTATTTCCTAAGGAAAAGGAGAAAAACCCATCTTCATTCATATGCCTCTGCTGAATACAATTAGATTTGGAGGTTTAAAATTTTTATTAAAAAATACAATGAAGAAGCTGCAGAAATGTAAAAATGAAGAAAGTATCTTTCTGGCTAAGTAAAAGTGTTCATGAAAAGGTACTACATTTATTGGTGATAACATTGTGTCATGTCCTATATCATCTAAGTCTAAGGGTGTTTTTCAAGAGAGTACGCTGTTGCATAAATTTACAAGTTTGTTCCGGTCATAGTTTCTTTGCAAATTTGTGAGAGCAACTGTGCCGTTACTTATTTTAAAATACTGCAGCCTATTAATCTACTATTGTTCTAGTATCTCAGTCTGTCTAGTTTTTATGTAAAATCATTTGTCAATTGTGTGAGCTTCTTGAGTATCTTTAAGACTGATGTTGCCATGTTAATTTTATTTAAGCACTAACTGCATCCATTAGTATTAGCTAATGTAATTTTTGGAGTGAGCTGGAATGAATAAATTGTTTTTGAGAATCAAGGTAACTTTAAGATAAATGCTGCAAATTAATGATTTTAGTATTAGTCTTAATTTTGTGCCTGGGGGGATTATGTAGTTAAAAAACATCATTGGAGTAAAATATGAGTAACTTGGTTTCTGATTAAATATACTTTATTATATAATTACTCCTCATTTGGGTGGGTTTTAAATTATGCCATTGCTTTGTCCTATGTTTAAGTGTAACCTATATTTTCTGTTTACGTATTATACAAGAATGAAAAGCTACATGGTTATGATTAGCTTTGTCCATGCACTCTTGTTACCCTGTGGTAGCAGTCTTGGTTTTCATTAGCTTTCCCAAATTCCTTTCTCTATCCTGAATCATAAATTATATTCCTTATTCTAAAGGAGAATATTGCCAACCTGTACTCTTTTGAAGTGATATATATCCTCTTCAGCTGCAAGACTGCTGTTTAAATAAACAAATCCAAAACCCGACAATAATTTCCTTCTCACTGGTGTTTTCTGATTCTTCCGGTATGCAAAACTGTTAGTTCCAAACTTTATTTTGCCCCGAGTGCTTTAAGTTATATTCTAGCTAATCCTTTGGGAAATGCCATTTGATGATTATTGAAGCTGATTCTACCTTTACCTTCCTTGCTGCTGCTTGCAGAAGACAAGGTCTAGGGACCCATGTTTTTTAAATCCCCTTAAATAAGTAGTAGTTGTCTGAAGAATGGACATAGGAATGCCTCTTCCAATGGGGGAGACGGGGGAGACAGGAGTAAACAGACTGAAAACCTACTTTCCATACAATATCTAATATCAGAAGGAAATGATAAGCTGAGTATTTTGAAGGTTTGTGGTGGGGGTTTTTTCTTTTTTTTTTTTTTTTTTTGTCTCCAAGCAAAATAAGCTAAAAGTCAATAGCTGCTGCTAGAATCTGGCTGTTACTGAATAAACTGGTGTTGTCATTAGTAGAACAAGAATATTGATTTCCAAGAAGTTAACATTCATTGCTGTGTTTAAGGTCCCTTATGTCTATGAATCACTATATGTGAGTTATGTACAAAGCCTATGTTTTATCTGACAAATATACACTGAAATAATATTTTGTAGAGCAGAGTTTGTTGCACAATTAGTTGATATTCAGCGTGGGTATATTCCTGGGAGTCTAGCACAAGCGTTAGCAAAAGTGTTTTAAGCCCTAGCTTGAGGAAGAAAAGGATGACTGTGCATGGTATTCTCTACCTCCACTGAATTTGAACCTTCTACTTAGGTGCTGCATATATGGGGAAGTCGTTATCTTTGACTACTTTTTGCTTTTGAATCTGTGGGATTTGAATGCTTTAGAATCCCCAGGTCCTCAAACAGTCACCTTCCACTTTATTCCTAAGACATTTCCCTTTCTGAAAACTCTTCTATTTTTTTGCTAATTTGCACAAGCTGCTTTACAGTGCCTCCCAAAACGATTAAACAATGTAATTGAAAAGTATTGTAAAATTGGGACTCTTTTTTTTGGCAGTTAAATACTCCCTAACAAAACAGTTATTTGTTCAGCTAGTAGTAGAACTGTATACTTATGTTATAAATGTGGGTTTACTTATATTAATATTCAGTTAAATCTGTGATCAGACAAGGCAGTTGCATTTTCTAAATGGAATACAGTGCAGCTATTTTTATTTTAAAGTATTTATAAGTATTTTAAAGAAAGTTGTTACCAGTGTAATTTAGTTGTGTTTAGGATCTTGGCTGTAAATTGTATCTGAAGCTTAATATTGTTAAGAAAACTTATAGAATACTCTGTAAGGGTGTCTGTTCTCTAATATAGTCATAAAAGAGAAATAGCATAGGACTATTTTTACCAAACACAATACCAGGTAAAAATTGCTGTGAAGTAAGTAACAGTTTGCTTGCAAAGCGCTCATCCTGTTTCCTAACACACTAGAAATTACTGCCAAATTCTTTTAAGTTTCATTGTGGTTTTAAAACAAAACCTTTAAAATCAGCACTGTATTTAAAGTGCCCTTCCTATGGAAGGGAAAGTGGTAGCTTCTATGTTGTCCCAATGACTTTGCCAGGTCATATATGCAGTTCGGGCAAATTAAGGTTACCTTTACACTGTAGGATTTCAGTGTTGTTAGTATATCCTTTTCTTTCACCTTTGATTGATTGCTATAGCTTATGCATTTGTACATAAGTCAGAAGTTCCTTTCTAGACTTAAACAGTTTGGCAATGTGTGCCAGCATCTTCAAAATAAACCTAAGAATCTAATTAGAATATAGGTCTTTGCTTTGGGTTGGATATCCCTTCTCGTTTCACTGTATTACTTGTATATTGAGAAAGCAGATCTCTGGTTGTAAGTTGTACATAGAATTATTCTGTTAATTACAGCATATATATCATTATATAATATGTATGACACATATGAGTTGGGTTTTTTCAGCCTGTATTGCTTTTAGAGGTCTGTTTGTTTTCTGTACCACAGTGAAGATGCAATGCACATCTTAGTTTTCTAATGTACATTTATGTTATTTTTTGCATGTTGATCAAAAGAAATGAAAGACAACGTAGGAGAAAGTAGAGGGTTTTAGATAAGGCTTTTATTAAGGTATTAAAATTGACTATGCTGATTATCATGTTTCCTTTTCTGTAATTTTCCCCACAGAATTAAATATGTTCAGATAATATGTTTGTATCAAAGAAAATGACATTGAAATTCAAAATTACCTCTAATGCTTCATGTGTAAATTATGCTCTTGTGATTTTATTTTTTTTTTCTTCCTCGAGGGGAGACTCAAAAGCCCTCTTGTGGATTTTGTGAATCAACTCTTAGCCAAACTCTAATCATGATGATTAGAAACACAACTCCTGTTGTACATTGTAAAACTTCTCATTTCCATTTTTAACTTTGACCTTAAAAACGAAGAAAATTGAATGTGTGCTTATTTTCTAGAATGTTTTTAAATTTGTTGTTATTCTCTCTCCTGTTGTTATCCTATAGTGTCAATCTACATTACTGTAAAAAGGATTAGATGGTAGACTCTTCTAGCTGGTCATCCAAGTGTAGCTCTGAATTTCATAGTAAGTGGTAGTGGTTACAGGTTTAACATGATGTAAGATGAAGTCTTACTGAGTCTGTCATCGTAGCCCTCTCCAATAACAAAAGGAAACTGAGTTGTAAGCAGTGTCCCAGAATGCTGTAGTAGTCTTAAAGGTCTATGTTGTAATGGAAATACCCTTCTTTGTTTTTAAAAAACCTAATGAAAGTCTTGAAATCTGCAGCTTGGAACAAATAGCCACAATTCAATTTTACTTTTTTTTTTACATAAAACAATTTAAATGTGTTAATATACCTGCTTTTTCACTCTGAATGGATTAATTCTGAAATGAAATATTGCAGTCATGCATCAATGTACACATTTAAGTGTTTCTTCAGGGGTTAGGAGGAGAAGGAGCATGGGTTGTTTCTGTTCTCAAGAAAGGGACCATGCCCCCCACCCCCAGTTGAAGCAATTTTTTTAAAGAAAAATGGTTTATAATAGTAGTAATAACATTTTGAAACAGCTTGGTCTACCATGAATATGTTTCTGATGTCATCCATATCTCTGTGGCTAGCTGATACCAGATATCGACAAAGAACAATAATGATTGAAATTTATAGAGCCAGGAGGTGTAAGTGTACTGTGTAATTGCAACACCACTGTGAGGCTGGCAATGGCTGAGTGAGGGAGTACATTATTTATCCCTCAGTGTCACTTTTGAGCTCCTGTAACGTTCACGGAATCTGTGTACAATACTTGAAAAATTTTGCTGCGTGAGAAGGTGGTGATAACCGTAACTCACCAATCCTGATCTAGTGCATCTTCCCTCCCTGCCTAGGTAATGCCTGTGAGTTACTGGGATAACACTTTAAATACAGAGCATGCTGCAAATTATTTTGTGGTTTCAAAAGAAGAAAGGGAAGAGTTAACATGGGAGGAAAATATTCTGTGGTATTTAACTCTGGTGCAGCAGCTGAAGAACTCTCCTGTTACTGAAATTTACGGTCAGATATGGTGGTGGGGAGCAATTATCCAGAGACTTTTGTGCTTTTTTTCCAATTCAGTTTGCTAAGAATCACAGTTCTTTCTAATAAGTCTTCACTGTGAGGGTGGTGAGGCACTGGAACAGGTTGCCCAGAGAAGCTGTGGATGCCCCATCCCTGGCAGTGTTCAAGGCCAGGTTGGATGGGGCTTTGAGCAACCTGGTCTAGTGGAAGGTGTCCCTGCCCATGGCAGGGGGGTTGGAACTAGGTGATCTTTAAGGTCCCTTCCAACCCAAACCATTCTATGATTCTAGAATAACTATGTCTGCTAGCACGTCTGTTTAGTGCATTTATGTTTGTTCTTTGCATGCCATCTTCTCTTCAGTTTGCTTCCTTTTGAAAGACCTTAGCTCAAGTATTTGCAGTCTTCTGATGTATTTTTTTATTGTTCTAGAAAATAAATAATCTTGTTCTATTTTGGGCTGTTTTGAATTGTATTTTGTTATGTCTTTTGCATATAAGCTTTTTAGTTTAGATTTTGTTAAATGAAAATGGCTCTTTATAGTGTATTTGGTTTTTCAAATTACAAGTATCTTCAATAAATTAATTAAAAATCTTGTTTATATACTATTTCTATGGGACTGTATGTTTGTATGCTGGAAAAGAAGATTTTTAAAGATAGTATTTGGTAGCCAATACTGGCACTTAAGGTAATATATTTCCACTGGACTTTGAAAAAAAAGTGTAAGGAGGGTTTTGCAAGAGCACAGGTACAGTATAGGCTTCTATTTCTTGATTTTTAAGATAATTCCCTTTGTGCTTTTGAAGCAATACTTAGTAGATTGCTAATGCGGACAAGAAGGATTAACTCAGGGGAAAAAAAATTGACAATATGCCATGACTTGCTAAAAAGTAGAGCTCAACAGCACTACTTATTTTTAAACAGAGAAGCGTTTATAATGTAGGAAGACTCTTACATTTGTGTTCTGTGCAATCACTTGCTAGTGCTCTGCAGCTTTAACGCTAGCAAAAGCTGTGTGTGCAACTTGGGATCTTGTACTGTGGTATCTTCAGGAGCTGTGGGGCTGGCTATGGGTTTGCTGCTTTCTGAGCTTTAACCACATTTTACCCCTTTAATCATGCTAGTATGTTTTTTTTCTGCTGCTGGCGTAAGAAATAGTTAAAACTGCTGCCGTGATATGGTCACTGTTTTTGCTGTGGTTTCTAATTGGCAGTAGTAAAGCTGACTAGTGTAATGAATTGAGTCTGGTTAGAGTGAATGATAGCTGTTCAACCAGTCTCTGCTAGTTAAAGGTACGTTGTTGCCAGTAAGGCAAGAATATTGGCACTAAGTAGTTGCGGATGCCCGACTGTGCCCTGGGAAGTTGTGGATGCCCCATCATTGGCAGTGTTCAAGGGGTAAGGTTGAATGGGGCTTTGAGCAACCTGGTCTAGTGGAAGGTGTCCCTGCCCGTGGGACTAGATGACATTTAAGGCCTCTTCCAACCCAAACCATGATGTGATTCTTCGATAGTTATCACCAAGATTAGTTTCTACCCAGTGGAAGCTGGTTTACAGTCTGTGCCTGTGGGGAGAATTTTTTATGTGTCACTGGATGTTTTCAAGTGCTGTCACTAGTTGTGGGTTTTTTCAGTATCTCCTACACAACAGAAGTTAGAAAATGAATCTGATCTGTGTCATCGTCATATCTGGGAACAAATCTCATCGTTTTATTTTTCACTATCTCTAAATGTACCTTGTGCACAAAATGAGCTAGACACAGAAATATTAATGTAACTCAACTGAGAACTTAAAGGGAGGAACTGCCCAAAATATTGTTAAATATTCCCAAATGTATCAGAGCATGATCAAGATCAAATATCAGTTCCAAGCTCATTAGGAAAAACGTGATGCTATAACTTCATTTTATCTGTAATCATACATAGATAGCAATTAGTATCTGCATTCATGCACTTGCAGAAAAAGCTTCTGGGTAGGAGCATGGTTGCGAAGAGGGATCCAAAGATCAATTGTCAAAACAAATTGCAATTTGCAGTACTGTATTTTTTTATAGAGAGAGATTTTACAAGCAGTATCTATTGTGCTGCCATTTGACTAATACTTGAAGAATAATTTATTGACTATTATTTTTGAAAGTCTTTTTAGAGACTACACAAATGAGCTTGCTCATCTAACGTGACCTTTACAGCACTGAAGGGCTGATGATTTTTCTCATGTATGCTGGTTTGGAGAGAGGCTGTTGCGTTGCATCAGGCCATGTAACTAACAGCAGGAGATGTGAGGAAAGTTCAGCTGATGGGATCTCTGTTAAGCTTTGGCATTACCTCAAATATTATTTTCTGGAAAAATGTATTTCCTAAATTTGATTACTGATGCACTTTTCATTAGTTTATGGTTAAACACTTGAAGTTTCAATTTTCAGGGAAATCACAAAATTTTTTTAAAAGTATCTTATCTTTTAATTGGTGTTATTTTGGGAGTAGCTGGTAAATGATGGCGTACTAAATGATGTTGGTAGCAGTTATTACAGGGATAAGTGTTTGTTGATGTGGGTTTTTTTACTTTCTTTCATTTGGACCCTTTGGATTTTTAAGTAATTCGGGACAAGTTCAAACTGTGCCTGTCTATATCAATCTTTTACACAAAGTGATTAAGCGTCTCTACAAGACTTTTAATCACTCCCCTATTTTTGTTATATAGACATGTGCTGAGATCAACAGTTCAAAACAGACCTTATACTGGTGACTGGTAGGGCCAGTACAAACTGAGTGGAGAGAGAAGGACAGGAAGGGTGGTTTGAATCACTTCTTTGTGTACAGAATTAAGTGAGTTTGGTAGTCTGCTCATTTCTGAGTGGGTAAGCTACGGGAGACGACTCTTACCTTCTCTTTTCATTATATTTCACTGGGGAAATTATGGGGTTTTTTCTTGTTGCAACTTCAGTGGCATGTAATAACTTATTAACCTGTCTAGTCTGCATTTATTATCCATCTGATAAAGTTTGGATTTTATTGGAAAGAAGAGTGATACTGGTGCTGAACAGCCGTAACTTTGTAAGGTGCCATTGTTCTACTTTGTTATATGGATATTGTAACTGGGACTTGAGCAGGCGGCAAGCATATTTTCTAGTACAGACAATAGTAACTGTCAGTCACTTCTGTGCCGGGGTTAGACTAGTGTGTAAATTGATAAGTGACTTAGTACTTTTAGTCCCTTGAATCCAATATATCATCCATGTATTCTCCATTAATTAACCTTGTATCTGACAATGGATGCATGTGACAACTAAGTATTCATTATGCCCATTTGTGTGTATAACCTCAAATATTTTACACTTACATGGATTATTTTTGTAATATATGAAAATAATTTCTTAATGCATGGAGAGGTTTTTGTCACGAGTGCATAGATTGTGCATGCTCTAATAGACTTAAAGCTTCTGTCATGGGTTTGTCTTGTGCAAAATCTTGTAATTGTTTAAAACACTTCTGGTTTGGTATATAGTTTTTGTGGGTGGGTTTTCATAGTGGTAAGATATGGCATTTTTTAGGGCAAACCTCCTACAAATGGAGTGAAATTCTAAACCTCCTCTGATATGAGGATGAGCAGTTTGTACCAGTTGGAAAATGCATCTCCTCTGGATAATAATCTACTTGAAGGGATTAATAATGTATGCTGAAATATTAATGTGATTGTCAGTGTCTTGAGCCCCTCTTCTGTTTTTATTATTGTAAGGCTGAAACAGAAATCGGTGGGGCTTTTTTCTCTTCAAATTGTAAAGGTTTGCAAGGTGCACAAAACTTGTTTGATATTTTAGTAGATATAGTGGGCTGAAGCGGCCGTAGCATCCTCTGTGCAAATGTATGCCCCCAGGATGATGCCGATTTCTAGAGTTTCTGTAATAGTAGTTTTACATCAGTCAAGAAAGGAAGGTGGTTGTTTAGGGTTTTTTTAGTTGCTCAAACCATGCTTTTCATGTTTGTTAGGGATAAGTACATCAAATATTCTTAAGTATGATCTCCAGTATATAGACTTTTACATACACACACATGCATACAAATACATACATACTAATATCTACACACACGCGTGCACACAAATATATATATGTATCTATAGAACCTTGTGTCTTTGTTTTCTGTAAAGAAACAATAACTGGTGTATCTAAATGTGAGTTTGGCAGTTTTTAGTACATCAAAGATAGATCACAATCCAGAATCTAGGACTTCACACACTGCACGGTAGTATAATTTCTGGTTTAAAATTTATTAGCTATTATAACAGAGCATGGCCCAAAAATAGAAATACACTTTAATGACAAGAGATCAGGTTCTAGAGGGTTGAAGACAGGCAAAAGCCGTGTCTGTCTGTGTGAACCAGCAGTGCATGGCTCTGCCTCATCTAGCAAAGAGGACTGTGGTGTAGATTATGGGATGTCAACATACACCTACTCTGACCTGGTACTGACTTGTGTGCTGTGTTATGCTGGTAAAAGTGTATGTGGAGCTACCCAGTGATCTACACCAGTGAAAGGATCCATTAGGAGGACTCACCTTCCCTCCACCCCAAAATTAATTTGATTTAGTTTCCTCAGGTGGACAAGTTTTCCAATTTTTATATTGGTATGAATAGCTACCAGTAAATATACATCTTAAAAGGGAGGTTGCTATGAGAAGTCTTGCTTCTGAATGTGAAATGGTAGCTGTAGGAAGGTGAGCTAAATCCATAGTGCTCAATAGGAGCCCCTGGTTTTCATGGAGCTCGGGTCCCCACAGCAGCTCCTGAACTGTATCACAGTGTAGCCTACATGAGTGTTCTGGCATGAGGAAGGAGAGGCACTACTTTCTTCACTAGTACAGATTTGAACTAGGTTGGTGTTTTGAAATTGCAGGCTAGGTTCAAAGTAGCTAAATTTTAGCAGAAAGGAGAAATTAAATCTGGGGTGACTGTCTGGGGGATTCCAAACTGATTAATTAGAAGAGCTGATCTTGCGTGATCAGGAGGTTTTCTTCTTGAGCATAAGCTTTAATATAAGGGAATGCAGGAATATGAAAACTCGACAGGGTATATGTCAGAGATCATGCATAGAAAATCTGCTGAGCATGAGGAGCAAGGAGCTTTCCTTGTTTAATTTTATATAAGCAGATTAAATATGGTGCCTTTCTTTTTTTCCTTCATTTCTTTGCCAATATGTCTCAGGGTTTTTTTGTGAACACTAATTTTACATTATTTTGAATAAAGATAGAGGTTGTCTCCAAGATTACTGTTTTTAAGAATAAAGCTTTGTTCAGCCTAGGAAGTAGCAAATCTGTGTTGCAGGTACCTTTAGTAAATTATCTGTCTTTTCAGAATGCATAAGGGGGTAAGAAAACATTCTCCCAGGGAAGTTAAAAACACCTCCTGGGAGGTGGTATCACAGAAATGAAGAAAGAAGCCTTTTCCAGGAATGGGTGGTGATGAGGAAGAGTTTAGTATGTAGGAAGGTAGGAAGGAGAGCATCTGAATACCTAGATATTGTCACAGAGACTCCTTGTTCTCCAAGACATTGTAGTTTTCAGTAATATAATTGTATGTAATTTTTACTGGAAGGTCAGATTTTGTGTTTTCTAAGATGGGGAGTAAAAATATTTTTTATTCTAAACGCTGGATAATAAAATTAATGCATACTGCAGAAGCATGCTTTCACCTAACTGGGGAAAGCTAGGCCGTTCCCGTCTAGTTTAACATACATAAAAGGTAACATTACTCTGGAATAATAATTGAATTGAGCACTGAGTGCAGCTTACTTCCTTTGCAGCAGAGTGCAGCTAAAAATTGATAGCAGAAGACATTCAAGAGTCATGTAATATATTTGGAAACAAACTCCCTACAGTTATATAAAACAAACAAAACAAAACCAACCAACCAAAAATACCCCCACTCAAAACCACCTAAAACCCCCTAGATAACAGTTCTTGTGTAGCTAGAATCCTACGTAGGATTGGGTTCCTGCTGTGGTAGGCATTTTACATTCTGCCCTGGTATACCGTTGTAAATGTACATGGATTTGTTTTATTTAGAGAGTTTTGGACTAAGAAGAACTAGTTCATGTAAAGTAAAAATTGTACTTGCAAATATAAAAATACAAAATTGACCTGTGATGTCATTCTGACTTAGATCACTGGCTCCTTCAGGCAGTAGATGTCATCTCTGTATATTGCTTTGCTCAGTGATTGCTCTCTTAAAATAATGAATGTTCCCTTCCCTCCTGCTCCCATATTAGTGATTAAATTTAACTCTACATCAAATCCAATTTTGAAGATTTTTCTAGTCTATTTGTCCTAGTCTTCCAGATTGATATCTTTAGGAACAAGTACCATCTTTCTTGGAGTTGTTGCATTTGTTTTTTCCTCCTGAGTGTCCAGTTTGCTTCAATATTAGAATTTAGTACAAGGTTTTATCTCTGAATCTCATCAATGTTAACTGCTGTCTTTTTTCCAAAATATTGGTTTCAAATTCTTATACTATCCTGCATTCAAATTCTAAGTAGACAAGTGAATTATTTTTTTTTCTGGTCATTGAAGGTGGAGAGAACTGCAGTGGAAATGTATGATAACAACTGTCTGGCATAGCATGCAGGCAGAAGCAAAAGCTTTTGACAGCATTTGCAGAAGAATCTGAGGAGAATCACCTTCTGTGCACTGTCTTGAAAAGGAACACAGAGTTCTTAATATTTTATTAAATTTAAAACTTTTAACTCTGTCAAGATGAAAGTCAAGTAAAAGCCACTGTTTTATTGGGGAGCAAAATAAATGATATTTGCAGTACTGAATATTTGAATCCATTGTTCTGCTGCAAAAGAAAAACTAAAGGTAAATAGTATTAGAAAACACTTAAATTCTGTGGTTCCAAACTTGCTAGTTTTAACTACCATAGAAGTGATTGTGTAATCTGAGAATGTGGTGGTTTTCAGTTAAAGAACAGAAGCACTACATTTTTCTTTTGTTACAGACTTTAATGTATTGTTGAACTATAATGTTTCACTTGGTTAAAATTGAGCCACTGCAAAAATTATTGGTTTCTTTCTATATGTTTTCCTACTGTAAGTGTGCATACACCGAAACACTCGGCGTTTTGAATTTATCTAGGAGCCGTACCCTCATGTATGGCCATCTCCAGTGCTTAACACTCTAGTTGTCCTGGAGCTCCTGCTCCAGGCTTTTGGAGCTTCTTAATGCCCAGTGCAACATAGTGCAATCATCTCAGCTTTGACAGTAAAAGATCTACTTATTGGTTAAGTTTTCACTCATAGTGTTGCTGGTGATGACCTCTCTGATGAGGTACACTCTGCTGTAGGAGTAGCTGCCATTCTGCCTTGGTCTGCCAGTCTTCAGATATCAGACAACAGGAGATCCAAGCTGTTTGGATAAAATGGCTATCCAAGGGTCTCTGCAACTTGAACTTTGTGGTCTACAACAGCTAACACGCTCAGTTGGGCTGCCGTCCTGACAGCCACTCTATGTTCTCCAATCTTCAGTGATTTGAACATGAATATAATACGGCAAACACTGCCGGCTTCGTTAAAACTTGAGATTATTGATCTAGCATGATTTATGTGATGGGAAATTGCCTATGATCTAAATGGGAAAAAACATAGGAAATAATTTAAACATTTCTTTGTATGTTCTCCATGGATAGCAGGGAACCATGTACAACATGTTAAGCATGCAGAATATCCAAAACACACTTAAATTAAAATTAACTGGATCACTGCACACAGTACCAGTATGTGGCTTTTAATTTTCTTAATTCTACGAGTCTACACTAATGTTTACTTTGAGTTTATATTTTGCTTTATCATAATAGTTCTTTCTCATGTTAATTTGATTTCTTAAAGCAGATTGAGAGTGGGTGGGGAGAAGTTAAGTTGCTTAAAAAAGAAAGTATCTAGAAATCTAATCCTGAATTCATCATTACTTAATACTATTTTCTTCTGGATTTTAAGTATTTCCTTTCAGTCACATTGTGTTGCACAAAATCAGATCTTAGTCTTTTTTGTTTTATCTGCTACTTTTCATCTTTTGTCTTCATAAAATGCTGTTGTGGAGTTTGGGGCAAGAGGTTAGTGTGATAATCTGTGTCTATAGTTGGAAGACTATTACTGTGGGAAAACCATAGATGTTAACAAGCAATTTGGTTGTAGTAGAAACTATAGGGCTATAGTAGAAGCATCTACTAACTCTTTCTTGGTGTTTTTTTCAAACTATATTACAATTTGAATAAATGCTTTGTCCCTTGCAAAACTAAAATAGTGGTTTAGCACTGTCATTACTGCTCTACTCTGCCTTCAGAGCATTTTCAGTTCAGCTCTTTAATTCATCTTGAAGGGGTTGAATGACCTTGGACCTCCCTGCAGGCTGAATATGTTGTATCTGCAGTTTTTCCCAGCCTGTGAAACTACTTACTCTGTGGGTTTCTTTTTAAATGTTACAGTGTATTCTGTTGATCAATGAAGTAAATATTTAAAGGTTATTTCTTGTTATTGTAGGCATTGGATCAAGACAGAACTGCACTACAGAAGGTGAAAAAATCTGTGAAAGCAATATATAATTCGGGGCAAGGTAAGACATTGTTTTCAGTTCTACGTGAGAACCTAAGCTTTTGATTTCAAGTTTGCGAAGTGTCTTGCAATTTATCCTATTGAAGCGTATAGCATAAGAGATACTTGTCTGTTTAGGAGTGTTTGGACTTAAAAATGTTCTTTCTTTGCTTATGATTATACATCAGATTAATGTTCTCTCCAATGCTTTCACCCTCATATTCCTTCTCAAAGGCCTCTCAAAGAATTCGCATGGGTAAATTTTCCTGCTGTCATAACATTTCAAGCAGTTGCTTTCAGCTAGAACAGTGACAAGACAGTGTCCTTCCTACTCTGAATTTATGGAGTGCATTTCTAAGTGAAATAAGAATGAGAACTTCTGAACAAGTTTAAAAAATAAATAAAAGAAATATCTACGGGTAGATGTGTTTGTTTCTTCAACACATGCTCTCCCCTCATAACATGAAAAATAAAAATTATGTATTTCCCTTCTTAACTGAAATAGCGGAGATTTATCATTATTTTGCTTGTTTGAAGACACTGTTGATGTTTTATTGGAGCTATAGTAATAAATTTGATGAGAGGATAAGTGGCTGTAATATGAATTGATAATCAGTTTCAAATCAGTAACAAATGATCAAACACAGATCAATATACATATTAGGCTTTAAAAATGTTATAAAGTGTACCTGGCTTCTCACTCTGTTTCTCATAAGGTCTAAAAACTGTGCCAAAGGCAGATAGGGTAGCAGAGCTGTACACCTTCCAAGAACCATCTGGCTGTAAATATTGGATTTTAGAAAATCCCAGTTCCTCTTCCCTAGCAATAATAATCAGTTTAGGGAGTATTTTCCTTATGCAGAGCCACTTCTGAGTGGTCTTAGTTTCTCTGGTGTTTTGTGTGTTGTCCCATTAACTCATGTTTATGGAAGTGTATGGGGGTTTTAATGTATTGTAGATTCTTAACTTTTCTCTTCTGCCAGTCACTAATACAGTTGTGCCACTAGCACCATGTTTTAATTAGCTTTTCTGTAACTTCAGTTGATGATGAATGTTTTCCCAGTAGACTGTGAAGCCTGATAGAAAGTGAGAATAGTATTTGCTACATGTGTATTTAGTTTTATGCTTTTAGAAGTATTCAGATGCTGCAAGCAGCTTTTCCATTTCAAAGTACCTACTTACTGAATTTCAAAACTGATGAAAATTGTAGAACACGTGAAGTGTTCTGTCTGTTTTGAAATAGCTAAAATCTCTACTATCATTAATATATGATGCCATTTGAGTCTTGTAATAAAAGTAATACTGTTTTCAATGCCTTCAAGTAGGCCATACTATATCATTAACTAGTCCCATTGAGTAAAAGCAATAGAAGGTTGGTTAATGGTTTTAATTGGCTGGCTCTACACTTCAAAAGGACCAGAGATAGTTAGGTAGATGTCTCTCTCTCTGTCTCTGTCTCCCCCCACCCTCCCACCCCCCACCCCCAACAGGTCTTGTTTCAAAGGTACAAGTTAGTATGAATTCTTTTGGATAAAGAAAGCACTATACATAATACTCTAGCTCCCTCTTCAGAACGCTGTTGTTACAGGCTACATTATGACTTGAAAAGGGGTGCACAGGAGGCAATTAATGCAGTAATTGATAAACATAAACTAGGCTTAGTAAGAGCAAGACTAAAAGCATGTTACACATGTGAAACCTTGTAAAAATAAATCTAGAAATAAAGTGACTGAATTAAACTCATTTTGCCTGCTTGTGCAAAGAGAATTGCTAAGCCAGCTATTTTCTTATGCTTCAGCGATGAAAGTGGATTTCGTTGCTGTTTAACTTCATGTAAAACGTACTAAAACCAGCTGTAAAATGCATTGTCATTTATCAGTTCAAGCAAGAATTTGGTGACTATTTTTGTATTTCAAAAGGAGCCTCTAACTACATTTTTGGGAACTCAAAATTGGAATTTTGTTTTACAAATTTAATTGTTTGTTAGAAGGTGAGACCATATTTAAACTACTAGAGTAGGAGATTGTTTGGGGTTTTTTTTGTTGGTTTTTTTGGGGGGTGGGGTGTTTGGTTGGGTTTTTCTTTTTTTCCAGACTCCCCTGCTTCATAATCTCCTTTGAGAACTCTGGCTGGACTGGTGTGAAATGTTTATTCAGGGGCAATAGAAATTCTTCTCTTCAGTTCAGTAATCCAATTCCTACTCTACCAAAACTCATAGGTAGGATTTTTTGGGTTGTATTGGTTTTTTGTTGGGTTTTGTGTTTTGTGGGTTTTTTTTTTTGGGGGGGGGGGGGTGGGGGGTGTGTCCCTCCCCCCATCCCCCCAAGTAACTTTTGAACAGTGACATTCACACAATGCAATGTCTTACACAGAAGTCTTCAGAAAGCCCTAGCCCTCTGGTGTGTTGGTTTGTTTCCTCTTCATTGCTGAATTAGGAACTGCAAGGGACTCTCTTCTGTTATGAAGAGAGCTTAAATGTCGCCCAAATACTTTTTTCTTTTTGTGCAGATCCCTCACCCATTTGTTGTATTTAGATTTAGATCTTCTGTTGTGGAAGTGAAAATGTACCAGCACAGAAATGTGAAAATCCCTTAGAAAGGTCCCATCAGTTTTTCCCTATCTGAAAGTACTGTTTCAGAAGGTACTGTTTATGAAATCCAAGGAGACATACAAATTGATACCTCTTTTTCATCACTTCCTCCTTATCTGGTTTGCTGTTTATTTCTGGCATGATAGATTGCATCTGCAACTAGGAACCCATCTTATGTGAATGGTGCTTGAACTTAATGGAGAATCTGTTCTGACTAGCTTTCCCACAACATTTGGATTGAACTGAAACAGCAGTAGATTGCACAATTAGTTTTGTTGTAGATTTTTCAATAGTTCTTTTTCATTAGTTCCCTGGTATAACTCCCAAATATAGTCAAAAGAATTTACGCAATGGAGAAATAAAAACATAAAATCCATGCAAGACCAAAGGTACCGAGCTGGACCAGCAGTCCACATGGTCTCCCACAATGATCAACAGCAGATGCTTGCTTGAGGAAGTAGAAAAATGGTGCAAAGATGGAGTGGTGGTTGTAATTTTTATTATTTTTTTTAACACTTTCTCAGCTCACAATGACATGAAGGCCAGGAATTACCTGAGTCAGGACTGATATCGTCATGCTTGATACTTCTTAATGGACTTTTACAATTCATTTTGTCTAAGGAATTTAAATTCATGTAAATCTTTATCGTTTGTAGTCTTGCATCAATCTAGTTGAGTGCTCCCTTATGAAGTTGTCCCATGCTCTTCAGGCCTTAAGTCTCCTGAGCAGGAGACTGGCTCTGTCCATGCCTCAAAGTGTTGGCCTCAAGCCCACCAGAATGACTCATTTGATGTGGAATTGAGGGACTATTTCATGTTCTGAGGCATGAGAGTTTGTAAAGGGCTTTGAAGCTAAAGCTTGCTAGGATAGTGTCAGAAGACTTTTTGGTGGGTGAATCCAAACTTGATTCAGTGTCGTCCATTCCGTCTCTTGAGATAGGTTTCTGGATTGAGTTGTTTCCACAATCACCCACAATATCCTTCTTCTGAACTCAGCAGCCCTAAGGGTTTTTGAGGGTGGTTTGCAGGTTTTTTTGGTCGGTGGGGTTTTTTTTGGGGGGTGGGTTTTTTCTTTTTTGGTTGTTGGTTTTCTTTGTTTGTTTTTTTTACAGAAACTGTCATATTTAATCATCCTTACTGTCTTTCTCCAAAATGGCAGCATAGGCTTTCGTTTTTAAAACAGGGAAGAGGAGGAGTGAATTTTGGGCAACAGGGACAGGAACTGCAGACAGTATTAAGGGTTTAAGCATGCTATGGTAATGTTTTTATGTTGCTCTATTGCATGCTGTGGTTCTTGATAATTTCTGATGTTCAGCTTTGTTTAGCTTGGTACTGAATGTTGAAGTGATAGAACTCCAGAATCTTTCTTTATAATGTCTAGTTACACAATCATTTCTTAAAGTTAGGAGTGTTTTCCCACGTGTGTTACACTGCCTAATGCACGCTTTCATGCACTGGCCGTTCAACATAGGATTCCACATGTAACCTGGGAGCTACCCAGATGCAAGCCTGTTGCTGTAGCCTCTGTGCACAATTAATGGATGTATGTAGATATTTCTAGGGTGAGATACATCTGACTTCCTCTGCATTTACATTAGGATGGGCTGAGCTGTGACTTTTCCTATGCTGAACATAAGGGGAAGGGTAGACCCCAAGGTTCAATATGGATATCTTTGTTGTAGAAGTCTGTGTTTGGACAGATTAATCTTACCTTTGAAGTCAGCTTTTGCTTCTATTGCCCTGAGTAATTTATAGTATTGTATGGAAAAGAACAGTTTATCACTATGAATCTTATTTCCCAACTCATTTATGTTGTTAAATGATGTGGGCCTTATCACTGTTTCATACAGGACTTCACTGGTGATCTTCCTTTGTTGAGAAAATTAACTCTTTAGTCTTTCCTTTCCCCCACCACATCTTTTTGACCTGTCTTTCTTCTGTGTGAGGCTCATCCCTCTTAGTTTGCTTAGTTCCTTTCAGCGTTTTGGTGAGAGGACCAACCTTCTCAGAAATCCAAACAGATCATTTAATGTGGATTTCCTCTCCCCATATGCTCATTGATCCCCTGGAGGGGGGAGTTTTTCAAAGTAAAAATTTCTTTCTATAAACTCTGTTTCTTCTTCAGCATTTTATATTTATCCACATGTCCACAAATTCTCTTCTGCACTGTAGTTTCTACATATTGCCTGAGGAATATATCGGCATTACTGCTCTGCTGGTGCATACTTGAATTCTCAGTTCTCTCTGGAGCTCTTATTAAAAATAGCTATTGTATTCGCCTCTCATTCTTCCTGTAGTATTGAGGCTGTTATAAATAAGTGGCTTTACTTTACAACTGTATAGTTTGCCTATTTTGTTCTTCTGTATGTGGGTCTAAGTGACTTGCCATTGCTCATTTTGTCAACTTTTATGAATTCTACTGTTAGCACTTAGATTTGGTATAAATCCTTGGAAGCAGAGTTGAAAGAAAATTCTTCCATGAGAACTTCTTCAAGCACATCAGCAATGAACACAGATGCAAAAAGAAGTCATTTGCCTTTCTGGACTGGCTTATCAGTACTCTTATACCGTGATGATCTAGAGAACCTTACAGACTCACTGAGATGCTCCTTGCTCTGGAAACCTTTTGAATAAGGCTTTTATTACTTTTCCCTTCAGCAATCTCAGTCCAGAAGGTGTTATTGTTATCAAGTCCAGGTAACAATATAGTGGTCAAATGTTTTTTCTTTTATTTTTTCATTAGATTTCAGCTTTGTGAAGGATGAAATGAGAAAGGATGCTTTCTTACTTCAAATAACTTCTTTTCCCATCCTTTTTAACCTTGCCAGCTTTCTTGCTTTTTCTAAAGTCATTCTGAGTCTTTCTAATGTGTATGTTTTTTCATTCAGAAATGCAGCTTGGCTCTGACCTTGGTTATTTTTCCTCTTGCTACCCGTGGAACAAAGCCATTTTATAAGTGCAACATAAAAATAGTTGATCAGGAATCCGAATCATGATTTTTATTTTTAATTAATTTTTTTGGACTTAACCAGATACACGGAAGTAATTCTCAGTAATTTAGACATTCTTCAGGTTTCTTTGGGTGTAATTTAAGTATAATCAGTGACAGGAAAGAGTTGTATTTGTGTGTTTTTCTTCTGTAAACTATTTAACTCTTTTGTTGTTGTTTTGTTTTGTTTCGTTCCTCAGTGGTTGCAGGGTAACATATCTGAACAAAACCGGTTTAGGCAAAGGGAATTTTAAGGCTTTAAATTTAGTGTTGTGTCTTCTAGCTCCAGTATGTAAAGGCTGTTCCTTAACCTCTCTTCACAGTATTTGTTCTTCAGTTTCCTTACTTAATATGCACAAATAGACATGAATTTCACTGGGTTCAGAAGCATATGCTAAAATTCTGGTAACTTTGAATGGGAAATAAACATAGTACTTAATGTTGTGGGTTTCAATGAATGAGTACAAATTCTCTGTACGCCTTGGGCATCCGATTTCAGTCTTCTATGTGCGTTCTGGGAAAAGTTTACCACAAGGTGACTTTAGGCACAGACAACTTCAGGTGACTCCCTGTGGCAGCAGAACAAGGTGGGATTCAGCCCCAGGAGTCCTTAAGCCTGAGTCTCCGCAGTGCTTGGGGCTCAGAGCAAGCGTGCTCCCTGCTCCTTGTGAGTACTGCTGTGTACCAAAAGGCTGCTGTAAGCTGCTGTGGCTGTCGTCCCTTCCTCACTTGCTTGGATCTGCATCTTCAGATGTGTTTGTATTATTTCCTCTTAACACATAATCCTCAATATACACGTTACAGCGCAGAAGTAAGGGATGCCACCACATTGCTGTGCACTGGGCCCTACCAGGGTTTTCTCAGAACAAATGTAAATTCTGTGCTGAGTGTTTCTCAGAGTTGAAGGTGTGGATTGTGGAGAAGAGAAGATGCATGTCTTTCAGCTCAGGAAATCTCGCTGCTGTATCTGGTCCAGTATGTTGCTTTATACTACATCTGCCATTCTGTAGTGAGGTCCTCAACATGGGCTCAGGTACTGGCTGCCTTGCCAGATCCCATCGGGGAGGGGATGATTAGTGAGGCCCCTTTCCTGTCCCCTTTGAAGAGAGCTGCCTTTGTCAGTGGGTGCAGAGCCTGTCCTCAGTTGTCCGTGATTCTGGCACCTCTCGGGGAGCTACTGAAGGAGGAGGATGTCTGTCTGAGGAAGCTGTTCTATTTTCATCACAGTACTGAACTTTGTTTACGATATTGAGATGACATGAGCCAGTTCTAGAAGGCAAATGTTATCCTTTGTGTGTACTGCTGTCAGTGGTTGTGTCTTGCTCTCTAGAGTTATTAAAGTCCTTCCTACAGTATCTAAGGATGTAAACATTGTCATGCACATTATAACTTTCTTTATGCAAAGGTCATTCTGTTAGGACACTAGGAAGTCATTTTTGTGTTTGCATGAGGCGCCTAAAGGGAGATTAAAGCTTGTTCTTTTTTGCTCTAAGCATGTCAGTTTTCCTGTGTTGCATTCTACCATAGGCTATGTTGCAGATTTAATTTTTCATCTACGTGCCTTTAAGGTCAAGTAGGGAACTACCTTACCTCTTCAATAGAAAATATTTCTTCTCCTTTTAAAATATTTACATTGATAATTATGTAAAAATTGAAAGTTTATTTTTCTTACACAGTACTTGAATTTTGTGTGTATATGTGTGGTAATTACAGAAGTATTCCTTTTATATTATAAAGCCTCATTTCTAGATTTAAGTGATCTGCTATCTGGGATTCTTGAGAATTTCCTATATATTGTTCTAAGACAATGATCATCTTCCTCTTTCTGACGGGATTTTTTACCTTTCCACAGGCAAAGGAAACAGTTGTCTTCAGCTCTTTTACAGTCTCTTTACAATTTTTTTTTTAAAAAAAAATGGTGTGTGAAACAACACAGCACTTAAAATCAAAATGCTAGGAAACGTTGTGGGGTTAAAGTGCTTCACAGGCAAGGACAGGGTTTCCATGATATAGCAGACTTCTTTCTGACCTTGTTCCATTATCCTTCCTTTTCCTTCAGCATAGTTGGGTACATTTGAGTTTTATGAGCTCAGGACTGCATAAGCCAAAGCTCCTTCTTAGATGAAGTCTTCTGTGTATATTTATGCAACAGCTTTTACATCAAAACAAAATGCATATTTTATTATTATATAGTGGTTTTCTTGGTTTTAATGCTAAGCTATTTGATTAAAACTGTATGCTTTTGGAACAGTTTTATTAAAAACATACTGTTTGAATTACAACTCCATATTAACATATGATTAAATATTTGGCCTTTTGAAAACCTCAGTGTTAATGTCTGATTTTAAAATGTAACTTGTCTGATGTGTGGGGTTTGGGGTTTGTTTTTTGTAAATAAGCATTGTGATTTTTTTTTTTTCTTTTAATAAGTTTTAACTTTTTTGTGTTGGAGCTTTAGTGCACTGTTATTTTGAGTACCTGTAATGCCTTCAAAGTATTAGTTTAATGCTTCATCAGCGCTTAGTTAGTGTCAAAGTAGATTCATGCATTGACGCATTGTGGGACATCATCCACAAGCCTTGTTTGAAGCATATGTCTTGTCTTCCCCCCCCCCCCCCCTTCTTTTCACTTTTATCTGCACCCCCCACCCCCAGCCCCCATAATTCAAATGCTCTCAGGCAATATGAGAATTTGAAGAATATAAACTTTGCAGGTCTTCTGGGCAAAAACATGGTACCTATTGGCAACTATTCTCTCTTCCCCCCCCTCCCCCTTTCATTGCACAGAACTTGTTCTAGTTGGAATATCTCTGTGGTTTTGTGTTTGTGGCTTACAGAAAAAAACATAGGAAGAGTAGGAAACTCTTTAAAGTGAAATGTTGATTTAATTAATACCAACAATATTCCTCTAAGAGAGATGGAGGTGATAAAGTATGTCCCAAGGGGCTGTAGTGGCAAATTTTCTATTTAAAGATGCTAAAATGGAAGTAACAACAAAATATGCAAACAGATGCCAGAAAGGAAAGTAATAGAAGCAAGAAAAACATTTCAGGCACAATGGTCTAATTCAGAATTTCCTTCATCCTTGAGTTAAGGATTTTGCTCACTTACACTGGCTTCAATTTCATTTTCTTGGTTCTGACCTCTCTGTAAGTCCAGTTTGCTGTTAAACATATTGAAACAAGTCTTTGGCTATATACCAATATATATTCCATTCTGCGGGGTAACTCGGTTTTACAAAGCAGGTGAAAAGGGCATCTTTGTCTGTAAGACATGTTTCTTCTTTTAAACTTGCAGTCAGATTCAGACTTGGTCTCCTTAGTTTTATATCTGATACTATTGACTTTTTTGTTCTGTAGAAGTGTCCTACATTACAATTAAAAAAAAAAGGTTGTGTTACAGTAGACAATTATAAACTCCTATGTTGTTTACAAAATGGGCACATATACTTACACTGTTTGATTGACCTTTTATTTATCTTACTACTTTATTAATAACTACAGAGCTTTTTTCCTTGATGTATTACAAATTAAAGTTGCTGATTTAAAAGAAGCATTTATGTGTATATGGCTAAATACGTCTTTTTAATATTAAAATTATTGTAATTTTCAGTAAATGCATTAATTTCTGGCTTTTTTGAAAGTACTGTTTGTTAGTTGGTTTGTCACTGCACTGCAATACATAAGCCTAAAATAATGTCTATAAGAAAATTTCTGACTTTTATTTTTTCTTTGCAGATCATGTTCAAAATGAAGAAAACTATGCACAAGTACTAGATAAATTTGGAAGTAATTTTTTAAGTCGGGATAATCCAGATCTTGGCACAGCTTTTGTAAAATTTTCCACGCTTACTAAAGAATTATCAACGCTGCTGAAGAACCTGGTAAGGAGTTTCTAACATTCTTAGTTTTTTATTTTTTTCTAAAGTAAAATACAATACAACTGCATGATCCTGATGACTGATGATAATTTTAGAGATGTTTTCTTTTTCAAAACACAGTAATTTCATCAGAGATTATCTCTGAAAGGTGTTATTACACACTTGCTGTGTTTGGTTGTTAATTGGCAGTTAAAAAGAAAAATATAAATGTTGAGACATTGCTTAAGGCATCATTCTCAAGTGCTTGATGATGTTACATATCTCTTCTTATGGACCTTAATTTTAAATCATTCCCTGACTTGAAGTCTTTCCAGTTAAAAATCCAATACCATTACTTATGGCTGGTTTTTCTTACCTCAAAAAGAGAAACTTTCACTTTTTAGAAGAAAAATAACAATTTGGGGAGCATGCTTAAATGGTGTTGCTAAAGTCTATTCTCCCTGTGGTATCCGAAGCATCCATTGCTTAAATATTAGGTTTATGAAGGTGGTTTAAAGGTTTGCCTCATCTAAAGTTCATCTTAGTCCTTTTATAATGCTGAAAGCTGGATAATAAAACTGTAGTCATAGCAAATGTCTTTGAACACTGAAAGTAATAAAGCCAAATTTCATGTGAAATAATGTTTCATGGATTTGATAGCTGTTGTATTCAGAAAGTGGTAGCTTCAGTTTTATGTTTTTCTTAGAGTTGGGGTTATCTTCAAGCTTTTTTAGTGTGTAAAGTATAAGCAATATTACAAGCTAGAGTCCCTAGCATGAGCATAGCTGCTTTTAGGTCCCATCAAAGGCCCATGTAGCCAGTACGCTGGCTTTGACAGTTGCCTCAGAGTGAATCTTTAGGGAAGAGTGTAGGAAGAGAGCAAACATGTAGGTATAACTTCTGTACTGTGGTTGTGAAAACAGTCTTCAGCTCAGAGACATTGGAGCTGGAGGCAATATTTTTTTTTTTGTAGTCCTTGTTAGTATTACCTCCATGAATTTGTCTTAGGATTTCTTGAACGTATGCTATGCTTGGCACAGAATATAGTGAATTCCTCCAGAGGGCTAAAATGAAATGCTCTCTGAAATATCAGTTCTATTTTTTTTTTGAACCTGATCCTTTCATTTATTGTTCCCTGATTCTTATATCTTACAAGAAATGTAAGAATTTCCCTATTTTTCCCAGGAATTTACAGATAGCCATCATTCTTCCTTTCCTTTCTTCTGTTACTTTTCTAGCTGAGTCTTAGTTATTCCGTAACTTGGATTGTCCTTGTTGGTCCTTTCTATATCTTCTCTTAGTACTACTGTACCCTTTTCTGAAATGAGGGGGGACAAACATGAAGATGGTTGCATTTCTTATTTCTTTTCCTGAAGGCTGATTGGTTTATAATTACTGAGCATTGAGCTTGATGTTTTCAAGGGATTCTATGTTGTAACTTCAAGGTATTTTTTTTCCTTGAGACATTTTTCTTGATGATTCTTATTTCATAAGCATGAATCTGTATGCAGTTTTTTCCTCCTTATTCATCACTTTACATTTTTCAGTGTAGACCTCAATCTTTAATTTCATTCTTTCAGCGGTAAGTGTTACAAGGTCCTTATGCAACTCTTCATACTGGCTTTTGCTTTAATACCCAGAATAGCTTAGTATCGTCAGACATTCTCCCCTGACTCTCTGCACTCCTCTGAGATTCACTTATAAACATCTCGGACCGCACAGGCCCTAACAACACTCAAAACACTTCTGACCTCTCATGCTTGTGCTTATTTCTGCCTCCTGAGTCTTGCCGCCTCTTCATCACCTACTTAATCATCTAAGGATGATCACACTTGCCCTAATGAAGCTTGCTTTCTTTAAGAGCTTTGCTCTGGCCTATTACCTGGATCATCCTTTGTTTCAATGTTGGCAGTTTTAAAGACCAGTAGGTATGCGAGGGACCTGCTTTCCTCTGTAAAGACTTCTGTCATTCTTGGTTGTTTTGGCCTCCTTTAATCTTAATTTAGCACACAATTAAAAATAAGTATTTTAAAATGTGTGTTGGAGTGCAGTTTGAGGACAGTTTGGGACTAGAACTCATGTTTGTTGGAAGCTGTCTGGACCTCATCATTCCTTGCAGGGCTTCCACAGAAATTTTTAACTTCTTTCAACTGGCAAACAAGAAGTCGGGGTTTATTTTATTTAAAGTAGTGCTGATTGAGAGGAAAAAGCTCTTTTACTTAAGAAGCCACACTCATTCAAAACAACATTATGCTATTTCAGCTAGACTATGAAGCATTATCTATCTAAATTCTTGTTGACAGGTTTTAAATTAGGCTATTCCCTAATTTACTTCATTCAGAAGTCTCAAATAGACAATGAGCTTATTTTGCAAATGTCTCAGTGGTTTTAAAACACTTATTTTTTCACCCTTTCTCCAAGATAGATAATTCTGCTGTCTTGATCCACTGTGGTTCTTAAGCATAGTACTGATTAATACGATTACACTGAAAGAAAAGGATTTTTATAATATCAAAATAGAAGTTGACTGAAAAAGTCCACTGAAAAAGCAGTTGAGAGGAGGACTGTATAATGTTACTGATAAAGCCCCACAGTAGGTGCTGAGGCTTATGTTAATAAAATTAATTGAAAAAAATGGCAGTAGGTATTAAAATGAATGGCAAGCTAATAGGGCACTTTTTTTTTACATAAAGTAAATTGTTGCAGCCTTATTTAATAAAAGTACAATAAAATGATGAATGGTCTTTAAGGACAGGAAGACGAATAAGGAACAGAGCTACACAGTTGGCAACAAAAAAAATACTTCAAAAACTTGGGTCCGTTTTTATTAAATCTTTTGAACTTTAATTATGATTCATTAAATATTTTCCAACAAATTGTGATATTATGCATATTTCATGAGATGGAGGATACAGAATATTCTTCTGTGTAAAGGAATTGCAGAGTGATCACTTGCAAAGTGATCTTCACTTACTTACTTATGACCACTTACTATGATGTAAAGCCAGCAACTTGTATTATATATACAACTTCTGGAAACCATCATTTTGATATGATTGCTCTGCACACAGAGTCAAGAGGAAAAGCGTATCCATTAATCAGTTTAACAAAACCAAATAAGTCACTATGCAAATTTTACTAGAAATTGTTGATGTTATCACTAAATATAACATATGAAACTTAAAACCTATAAATATCATGTTATATTTCTGAGGGGTTGTTGTTGTTGTTGTTAAGATTATCTTGTAAGATTGACACACAGTGACCACTTCTGTAACATTTTCTAAAGGTAATTACATTTTCATTGGCCATTGCCAACATGGGTCTACGTTTTCTGCAATCTCAGAGTGTCCCGCCAAAATTGGTTTCTCTGCTTTTTACTGCTTCTACTTCCTTTCCTGATCCAGGTTTCATTCTTTATGCAGTAATTCATTATAATAGTGCGTTAAAAAGCTGTATGAAGATCTACGCATGTGAAACTGAGTGTGTCAACATCTTTAAATTGATCTAGATGAGGTTTTGGAAGAACATTTGGAGCACTTGCAGATTACTTTTTTTTTAAATTTTGCATGGTTCTTGGCTTTTTTTCAAATGTTTAAAGCCTGTTTTTTCCCCTCTCCCTTTCCTGTAAATGTCCTCAGCTAATCTTTGCAGGCAAATTATCTTCTCTTCATATTCTTCCTCCTCAAATTATCATATGTGTTTCCATCTGTTAAGGTTTTTTTTCCTTTATTTTGCTCTAGATAGGAGACCGTTTTTGCTTTATCAGATGTGTTTCCGATTCATTTGGGCTACTGTTTTATCAAGTCTTCAACAATGTAATAAGTGATTCCGAAATCTTACCATATTGGACTAATACACTACTATTTAGTTGGGGGGTTTTTGGTGGTTTGGGTTTTTTTTCCCTAGCTGCATACTAACTGGCTACTGTTCAGTAATTTCAAGCCAAGTATTTATGGCTTGAATTGGTTATCCTTAACGGATACATTTGGAAAAAATAAAAAAAGCTACAGTAATGTACTGTTGTTCATGCCTGCCCTGATAACTAATTTAAGTCTGCCCATATTGCAGAAATTTGTGTTCTCTCTGTTTTTATGAACTACGCTAGGATTAAAATCTTTTGAAAATTCTTTCTCACAATTCACATTTGAGATATCAACTTTGGTTTAGGTTGTTAAGTGGAAACTGATTAAAATGGTTGATTATGAAAACAGGAATGCTTTTTCTTTAATCTTTGTATTGATAAAGTAGGTATTACCTTAATTACTTGTTGGCTTAGTAGTCATAGAATCATGGAATCTTTTAGGCTGGAAAAGACCTTTAAGGTTATCAAGTCCAACCATCAACCATGTCCACTAAACCATGTCCCTAAGTGCCACATCTACACGTCTTTTAAATACCTCCAGGGATGGTGACTCCACCACTTCCCTGGGCAGCCTGTTCCAGTGCTTGACAACCCTTTCGGTGAAGAAGTTTTTCCTAATATCCAATCTAAACCTCTGCTGGTGCAACTTGAGGCCATTTCCTCTTGTCCTATCACTTTTTACTTGGGAAAGGAGACTGACCCCCACCTCACCACAACCTCCTTTCAGGTAGTTGCAGAGAGTGATAAGGTCTCCCCTCAGCCTCCTTTTCTCCAGACTAAACAGCCCCAGTTCCCTCAGCTGCTCCTCATAAGACTTGTGCTCCAGGCCCCTCACCAAGTTGATTGCCCTTCTCTGGACACGCTCCAGCACCTCCATGTCTTTCCTGTAGTGAGGGGCCCAAAACTGAACACAGGACTCGAGGTGCGGCCTCACCAGTGCCCAGTACAGGGGAACAACCACCTCCCTGCTCCTGCTGGCCACACCATTTCTGACACAGGCCAGGATGCCGTTGGCCTTCTTGGCCACCTGGGCACACTGCTGGCTCACTCAGCTGGCTGTCAACCAGCACCCACAGGTCTTTTTCTACTGGGTATAATTCTGTTACTTCTTCAATAAAAATGACATTGCTAAGGAGTTGTTCGTTGTGATGCATTGAGATAAAAAGCCAACAGAGGACAAATTGAGAAAAAGCGTTATCGTCTACAAATTCCCTGGCTCCTTTTATATCTGTTATGAAATAATACTGCATGGGGGTCATGTGCAAATGTTTAAGCTAAGTGGAAAGAAAAACAGAACCTAGCTCTTTACATAGAATCAAAGCTTAGACTATCCGTTATAAACTCCTTTTGTGAAGCCAGGTAAAGAAAAAAATCTTTTGCTGTTTTAATCACTAAAAGTGATCAGGTTGCTTTTTTGCTTCATACGAAATCAATATTTGAGCATTAATTATGTTGTTGCACCTAAGGAGAAAATCCATTCTCAGATCATGATCTTTCAAGCCATGAAGAACCTTTGCTCTGTGTTCATGTTATTGTTTGAAGCTGCAGCTCAAGATATTCTAGTGGCTGTCCTTCATCTCGCTTTGAATATATTTTGAATATAAGATTTTTGTGAATTTAAAAAATATAAAATATTGACACATGGAACAGTTGTCAAGATGTCTTGAACATGAAGATACAAGTGTGTGTCATGTTTTCTGAATTTGATTCCATTTCATACCAAGAATAATCATAGAGTAGCGTGTGTTGGAAGGGACCTTTAAAGTTCATCTAGTCCAACCCCCCTGCAATGAGCAGGGACAACTTGTACTAGATGGGGTTGCTCAGAGCTCCGTCCAACCTGACCTTGAATGTTCCCAGGGATGGGGCATTGACCACCTCTCTGGGCAACCTGTGCCAGTGTTTCACCACCCTCATCCCATAAAAATTTCTTCCTTATATCTAGTCTAAATCTACCCTCTTTTAGTTTAAAACCATTACCTCTTGTCCTATCACAATAGGCCGTGCTAAAAAGTTTCTCTCCATCTTTCTTACAGTCCCCCTTTAAGTACTGAAATAAGGTCTCCCTGGAGCCTTCTCTTCTCCAGGCTGAACAACCCCAACTCTCTCAGCCTTTCTTCATTGGAGAAGTGTTCCATCCCTCATCAGTTATGATATCTGCAAGCTGTCTAATAAGAACAAAACCTGAGGGGTGTCTGACAAGCTACCAGGTGATAACTAAGTAGCTGTGTTAAAAGATCCACCTTCCCCTCTGCCATGCTGAGCCCCCAGTGCGTTCCAGAGGATAACGCACATCAAGTTCCAGAACTGTGCTTTGTAGGACTGCTTTGTATCTTTATTAGAACAACGGGCACCTGAAGCGTGCTGGAGCTCTTGCGGCCAGGTTTGGCAATAATCTCTAGGGGACCATACGGAAATCCTTGTGCCCAGGATATATGAAGAATGAAGCAAGCCTCTTTGGTTTTGGGTGGGGTTTTTTTTGTTTGTTTGTTTGTTTTTTCAGTTAAAGACTGATAGTGAATCTAATGAAGGAAAATATGCTATTTTATATGTAGTGGATGTAGTTCTTGTAAATAATGTGCATGTATTTAATATTGTGTAATGTCTCTTTTGAAAAATTGAATATGTAATTTTTCATACATGCCTTTTAAACGTATAAGGAGTTTGAATGGAACGTTAACACCTGGAGAACCTGTTTGAGTGATCATTTCGATATTCTCATCTGTGTGGATCATCTATTTCACAAAAGTCCCTTAAAAATTAGTTTCATCGTGTAAAATATGCTCAGAAGACCTTGGGGGGGGGGGGGGGGGCTGGCTGTATATATATATGGCAGATTAAAAACTAACGTAACACTTCTCCTTTGGTTTACAAGCAGAGGACTTGGTGTCTTGCAGCCTTCCTATCATTCTCCCTATCGTTCCCTAGCAAGGAACTGAAGAATTCATGAAGTGTTTTGGGGGAGAAACAAAGGGAAGGATGAAGGGAAGCGGCAACAGACTTTTCACTAGACGGGGATAATATTGATACACATCTTCGGGAACCGTACACACCATATGTGTTCAGATAGGATCATAGCAGTAGGTTTTTCTACCCTCAGACTGGCAAAGCCAGACGGAACATTTCCACAGATATGTAATCAAACAGACATGGACTTAATGGGGTGAAATTTAAACTCTCAAGAGTTTAAGGAAGTGTCAGATTTCCACACAGGACAAGGAAAGGAACAGTCTTCCCAAATAGTTGTGAATAATCAAAGAGCTGGTGACTCTTTGCTCCTTTTGTTCATGGTTGAATTAACGTGTGCCTTGCATTTTATCTGCCTGTAGCACAGCACGTCCTTGCTTCTTACACAGGAGGCTGAGAAACATTTGTTCCAAAATTTGCTTCCTCAATAATTAAGCAGTATTCAAATGTTTGCTTTGAGAGACTGAAGATTACCTTGAGGTGCTTTCAGAATTTTGCTTTTATGCAAATTTTTTAAATTCTGGTTTTGTATCACCCTATGTAAGTAAAGATTAATTATAATGCTTCTATAGCTGATGCAAGTGAACGTCTATTAATTCTTCCCAGACCTGAATTTATTATTGATTTAGAAATTTTGAGGTGATTGCAACTACATTAGTGAAGTTCAAAGACTTGTTGGCAGTAGTTTGATAAGATCATAATAAATCTTTTTGAATTATAACAGTATAATCTTTTTCTTTTTAGCTCCAGGGTTTAAGCCACAATGTTATATTCACTTTGGATTCTCTCTTAAAAGGAGACTTAAAAGGTGTTAAAGGGGTAAGTGTTGAAAACTAACTTTTTATTTAGGGAAATGTTTTCAGGTTCAGCTGTCTTGTGACTGTTTTCCATTCACCCATCAGATTATTTGTTATGTTGGCATCCATTAATATTCTGTTTGTAGTCCAAAGAACAAGTTCAAAATTGACGTGATTGTGATGCTGCTTTAGAATTTCATTATAAATTCTTGTCTTAACAGGCACAGGAAAGCAGTACTTTACAAGATTCAAAAATAGGGTTTTTTTCCAACTGCTGTCTGAAAAGTTTTAAAAGAGAACAGTATTTTTTGTTGCTATTTATAACTTGATAACTTAACTATAGAGACAAAGTTTTTAAAATGTTCTAAACAAATTTTCTGTTTCCTAAGGACCTCAAAAAGCCTTTTGACAAAGCCTGGAAGGATTATGAAACCAAATTGTAAGTATTTTTCTCCCTCTTTTTTTTTTTTTTATTATTCTCTTGCCTCCTGGTCGCAAATGATGTACTGTATCTGTGGATGCAAATATGAATACAAGCAAGGTATCTCTTCTGCACTAATAGAAAGAAAGTATTTTTATGTGAAGTAGTTAAATGACTGCCCAGTGTTTCTTTAGTGTAAAGAAGGTACCTCATGCTTAGATACTGAATGTTGTAAAGTGAATTGTGGAGACTTAAGATGGCATTTACACGTTCTTATAACCATATAAATAAAATCTATCGATAGTAAAAATTATGAGATTTATATGTTGTCCTGTATTGCAGAACTGTATGTTTTCCAGAGGCAAGAATTTTAGTGCAGTTGGTGTGACTTCTAAAATACCTGTGGTTTTAAAAATATTTTCTTGCTATAATACCTGTATTCTATGGCTAAAGAATGATTTATAAAAATAGAAGGTTGGAAACGAGTAGTATCATAGTCGCAGAACTGTTTGTGGAATGGTTCAGAATGCTATCAAGGAAGAGATGGGCAGGTTGCTTTATCAGAATTCAAGAGCTCTCAGGAGTTAATTCATATTTTGTATCCTTCCATTTATTCCCCTTTTTAATCCTATTATTAGCTTTGTTTCATTTCTGTCTAACCAGGAGGGGAAAAAAGGAATGAAAGAAAAAGTCAGGCCACTAAGAACTGCTGAAACATTTATTTTTGGCATAATTTTCTTACCTACTTATAGTAACTTTTGCCTTCAGAGTTCATTACAATGTTAAATCCCTGTGAACAACTGAACTGAAATGAGGTTATTACTAATCTAAGGCAAAAAGAAGATTGCTGTCCCAAAATCACATCATTGTACTCAGTTAAACATTCAGATTTACATGCAGAATTGGTTTTTTTGTTGCTTTTTAGTTATTTAGTTCTTACAGATATTGCATATTTTGCAAAAATATTGAATAGTTTTCCATAGGCAGCAAACTGGTTAAAAAATATATATATTTCTGCCTCTCAAATTGCTATAAGTAAAATCAGGGATATTTTTGCCAGCCTATTTATGCTGAATGACATTAAACAGAATTTAGGAGACAAAGGTGTCCCATTCAGACTCAATACATGGAATCTGTGGGATTCTGTTCTGAATTTGGAAAGTTTACAGAAAGGTGCCTGTTGTCTGGTTATTTTCGGTTTTGTTTTTTTTTATTTTTTTTCTCCCCTCTTGTGAGCAAATTTCAGTTGGGCTTCTTAAAACCAAGAAGGAGGTGTCCCTTAAACTTCTCACAGAACCCCATTTCCCAGAATTTGTTCAAGACCAAATATCAAATCAAGTTTAGAGGCACAGTGCTGAAAAGTGCTTTGCTCTACCTGCAAACATTATGCTTTCCTTAGTTGGAGAAAAGCAGAGTTCAAAACCAAATAAATTAATCCTTATTACATTTTTTTATTCCCCCCCCCCCCCCCCCCCCGGCAAGGGGTACCAGTCTAATAAACACACAGTGCTTTCTCACCTGTTTTACGAAGTACAGCTTCAGTGTTTACTTTTCTCAAAAACGCTGCTAGAGAAGAAAGGTAATTTCTTTTTTAAAAAGAAAAATGAAAATCGTTTAGATTTTTCTATTGGACATCTAAGTTTGCTTAAAAATGGAGTATCCAGTTAGTTTGCAGAGTAGATACGTAAGGACAGCCCCACTGTAAAGCTCTAAATAAAGTCTCAGGATGGCCTCTTAGTTCCATATTTGCATTTTATTATTTCAGAATTTTGGTGTTGGCTTTCTCTGAAATCATGACTGGAAGTCATCATTTAGCATAGGTGGTAAACTTCATATGCTATCTTATTGTTTTTCTTAACTCCTGTCTTACAAGCATGGAACATATTTGATTACATTATTCTGCCACTTTCCTGCCAAGTCAGTAGTTCCTTATGTATACTTTCCAGTGCAGTATGTAGAGATGAAGACTACGGAGCACATCATAGAAAGAATGAGAATTCTCCCCCATCCCTGCCAAGTAGTACACCAACTAGAGAAAAAACTTAAAGGATGAAAGGAAGGAGGGGCAACTTCATCACTCCATTACTTCTGCACACTTACTAAAAATATATAGGATTTGGTATCATAGAGGAACTCATCTTCAGAATGTCTTCTTTAATATTTTTTTGTTATTATTTTTTTCCTAAATAATATTAGGTCACAGGATAGTAGAATAAATTTTCTAAAATGTTTTCTAATTAAAATTTCAGTACAAAAATTGAAAAGGAAAAAAGAGAACATGCAAAACAGCATGGGATGATAAGAACTGAAATAACAGGAGCTGAGATAGCAGAGGAAATGGAGAAGGAAAGGCGGCTATTTCAGCTACAGATGTGTGAAGTAAGAAACGAGTTTCAGCTTTTAATTATGACACCATAACTTAAAAGTACTTTGTGGGCCTTAAAGGTGGTGAAATCTACTCTGTTGTTTAATGGGGGTGGAGAGAAGAAATTATTTCAGTGTCACATAGTACAGCAATATGAAGATAATTATTTTAGCAACTCTGTACAAAACTTGTCTTTTTGTTTTATTCCTTTTTTTTTTTTTTTTTTTTTTTAGATTATTATGCTAAGGTTCTTGGGCTGAAAATATTGGCTATGGTAATATTTCTTTTCAGATTTATGGTCGAGCAGTTCAGGAAGTATTTTTGATACCTTTCTTCCAACATGCTTTCTGCAGCCTTTATAATGAACTGATAATGATAGTGATACTTTAGTTCCATAAAACTGCTTTTTATATTAATAGTTCTCTATTATGTTTTAGTTGTGTTTACTTTAAATTGCATAGTATTTATATTTTTAGAATATTTCATCAATTACTACGGTAGCATTCAAAAAGGGACATCTTCAGACAATTATAAAAGATGCAACTTTTTCCTGAATTGGTTTTATGGTTTGGGGTGTTTGAATTTTTTAGGAATGGCCAAATAAACTGTTATCTGTTTTATATTTTGCTTAACTGTGGTGGACTGGTGGCTTATGAGTCAGCACCCAGGTTAAATAGAGAGATAATTAATTCACAGACCAAATGATGTTTTATCGATTGAAAACTGTTGAAGGTTATGAGGCATGATTATCAACCTGTTTTTCACTGTCTATGCAGTATCTTATTAAGGTTAATGAAATCAAGACAAAAAAAGGTGTGGACCTTCTGCAGAACCTTATTAAGTACTATCATGCACAATGCAAGTAAGTGCAATGCTTTTAATCTTTAGTTGCAATTTTCTTTTTCACACAAGTGTTTGTTCCCCTTTGTTTTGAATTTGTTTTGGTTACATCAGGAATATTTATCATAATTGTAGTCTTCTAGGTGTCTGCAATGTCATCTTATTAGGCTGTAGTCTTTCAGTAGAGAGTATGGAGGTGAGTGGGGCAGGGGAGTGATGGAGAAAGAGGCCATGGGAAAACCTTGCATGCTGCGTACAAAATTAAATTTGGTTCCCAAGGCATAGATCTAGAATGTAATTTTAGAAATAGCTTGTTTATTCTATTTAACAGGTTTAGGTTTTTATGCAAATTTTAAAACCATTGTGAAAGCCAGTAATTTCTTTGAAATTTCTTGAGGTGAAACTGGTAAGATAGAACCTTGTCATCAGTAGAACCACAGAGGCAAACATACATGAACTCTTACTGAAGTTAAACACAGGAAAAAGATTCTGGAAATTACTAAGGGGAAACATATTGACTAACAGTGATAAAAATAAGCTAAGCTATATTCTGTCTAATTTGGTATATGTTAAAGTCACAATGGTATATCTCCATTGCTGAAAGATACTGTACTTTAAAACTACTAGGAAGAGGGGTTTTTGTTGTTTTTTGGGGGTGGGTTTTTCTTTTGTTTGCTTTGTGTTTCGGAACATGGGAAGAGCTGGATATTGGTTTTGCTGTTTTTCTCCACAAGACAATCTACTTTGTGTTATGAATTATATGTATTCCTGGTAAATCACAGGTGTTTTTCATTATAGTTTCTTCCAAGATGGCTTGAAAACAGCTGATAAACTTAAACAATATATAGAAAAGTTGGCTGCTGACTTATATAACGTAAGTTTACTTATAAATAGTTTAATGTCTTAAAATGGAATTATTTTTATATATGAATACATTTTAGGTATGACTACAAAGGTGTATATTTTATTTCTATCTTATAAATGAAAAGTGTGTTCTTTGTAATTTTGAATTAGCTAGACGGAGGAAAAAAATCTTGGCTATTTTAAACTTTGTATTCTGTTTTACAGTTATTAGGAAAAGTAGCTTTCATTCTACTACTAATTTAATGTTGCATTAAAATAAAACTAATTTAAAGTGGGAATCTTTGAATTAGATTACATTATTACCACCAATTTTAGCTACCACTTTCGTTTTTCAAAACCGAACTGCTTGATGATAGCACCATAGTTTTTAAATGAATTAACTTGTGATGTTCATTGAAGGCAAGTAATAATGTGGAATCAAAGCCCACTTGTCACCCAAGTTCTTCTGTATTCTATAATCAGAATTACAATAATCCTATTTAATATTGTAGTTTGTGGCTAAATTAAACTGTATTTTCATTCCTTAAATCATCTGTCAAGCTTATTGGAGTTATTTAATTATTATTTCAGAGACTATTTTAGTTGCATTAGATAGAATGAACCTTTAAAGCATAACAGAACAGAGCATGCAGAGTTGTACATTCATTTTGGCTTGCTTTTCAACTAATACGTGCATAGAAGGTGAATACATTAGAATGGACTAGTCCATGAAAATAGGCTCAAATATTACAGAAACACAGAGTAGTTGAGCTGGTTGTTCAGGACATCTAAAATGGTATATTGGAATGCATAAAAAATTAAAATTAATGTTGCATCCAGAAACCATATAATGGCAATGTCTTTTCATAGATAAAGCAGACACAAGATGAAGAAAAGAAACAACTTACTGCTCTTCGTGATTTGATAAAATCTTCTCTGCAGCTTGATCAGAAGGAGGTAAATAATTTAGACGTTATTCTCGGAGATCATGTCAATTTATGAATTCTGTATTCAGAAGTTTGTTTAATTGATGTTCAATTTGTATAGTTACTGCTTCAGAAGAATTGGACTTTGAACATTATGACAAAACTAATATTTAGAATGTTTAACTACATATAAATAAACAATAGTTTTAGATTAATTTTCTGTTTCTGTTTTATATATGAAAAATTATTTCTTTTTTTATGTAATTTTGTATTTTTTTAATGTACTTTTTTAATGTACTGTAAGAACAGTTGTAATAGATCAGATAAATGCTTCATCTAGACCAGTATCCTGTCCTTGACAATGATACAGAATGAGTGTTCAGGAAAAAATATAAAGGGATGGGGTGCACAGTTCTTTCTTATGTCCTGCCATCCTCCAGCCAGACTGTGTTGAGGATTTTCCTGACCTAGGTGTTCCTGAATAAGCCAGAACAAGAACTGGAGGCTTGCCTTTATTTATGGTTTCCATATTACTATTCATCTGCTAACTCACGTGGATTTTGTAATGATGTTCTCCTTCAAAAAACCCCTTTTGCTAGTACTATATCATAAGGAAGAAAATATGTATGTTAACCAGATGGCAGAGGCTGAGACAGGGCAGTTAAAAATACATCATCAATTGCACTGGTATTAGAAGTGAAGGGGCAACACGCAATGTCTATTGTAAATATTCTGGAATACTTCTTGAACTAGGAGATAGGACATAATATATAAAACAGCTTTTACCTGAGATAATATTGTGACTTTTTCCAAATTGTAGTGCCTGAGAGTCAGAAATACTGAACATCCTGTGGTGAAGCTGAGTGTGTGGGGGTGGGCGAGTGGAGGAGAGGGAGTGGCTTTCCTTTAGGAAAAGATCACTTACTCTCTGTTCAGTTTTCTCTTAGGTAAATAAAACATTAGTATTTGCTAGGTGTCTACTCAGATTATTAAATATTTATTAAAAAGTTATTATTATTAAACATCAGACATGCCATTCTGCTGCATATACATGATCATATATATATGATTGGGCAGTATTGCTATTATCAAATATACATAAGAATATAACTTGGAATCAGAGGTACTGAGTCAACCAAGTTTCCAACAGTGATCAATCATGGATGTTTAGAATATAATGCAGGGCAATAAACACTGATACTTCCCCAGAATACCCTCCCATTAGTAGTTTGACTCTCCTCGCAGTCTCTCCACCATCCTATGGATTTCCTTTCTTTGAATTTGTGCAGTTGCTTTTTGAAGCAGTGTAAACTATCAGCTTCTGTTATAGCTGTGTCTTTCCCACCATCACTATGTGTTGTGTGGAAAAATCTTTTTCCTTTTGTTTTGAACTTTTAGATCTGCATACCGTACTCAAGATGGGAGTACTTGTGAATTTATGATAGCATCACTAGATCATTTCTGATCTTTTTTTTTCATCCAAGTCCTAACATCGACTTGCTTTTTGACCAGTGCTTAGTGCAGAGAAGGTGGTGTGTAACATTTAATCAGCTGTAAAGCTATAACCATATCATTCTGTTTCTGAATCTTAATAGTCAACTCACAGTATCTTATTTCCCGCCCCTGCATCACTTTGCATTTGTTTATGCTGATCTTCACCTGTCATTTATTGTCAAGTTACTCACTACTGTGAGGTCCTTGAGAAATTCTTCAGTCAGCCTTTCTTGGGTATCCTGAATAATTTAATACCATTCAGCAAACTTTGACAGTTTACTGTTCACCCTTTTCCAGACTGTTCTAGTGTTAGATACCACATGTGCTGGCACAGCTTTCTGTGAAACTCTTTTGTTTGTTTCCTGCTTTTAACTTGTTAGCTCATTTGAGGACTTTTCTTCTTGTCCGTGAGCAATGTAATTCTTTCTCTTTCACAAGAAACACTTAAGTGCCCATTGAAAGTCCAGGTACGCTGTATCAGTCTGATTTCTCATGTGTATCTAGTTACCGATTTCTTCAGAGAACTCCAGGAGATTTTTGAGACATAACCTTTCTGTACAAAAGCTGCACTGATTTTTCCAGTATATATAATACTAAATGTACTCTTAAAAGTAGTTTTCATTAGTCTTCCCTGTATGCTGTGAAGCTTACTGATGTTTACTTTCCTGGAATTCTTTTGGAACTGCTTCAAAAATAAGACTTTAGTAACTGGGGCAAGTAAAATATTTTTATGGGCTTTCATGTAATTTTGTAGGTAGCACGTTGTGATTATAGCTACTGTGTGTAGATAAATGGCTTGAAGTTAGAAAATTATTTCAAGTGGAATCACAATTAGTAAGGAATGATTGATGAGTCATTCCTTACAGTGTGGTGGTGGTGGTTCTTTTCTTTTGAATACTTGCCTATGTGTGCTTTTGTAATGTAATGTACGTTATGGCTAGAAGGCATCTTTAATCCCATCGTTCTGAAGGACAACACAACCTTACAACACACTATGCATGGTTTTTAGAATTTCTTTGTCACAAATGATGACAGGAGCACTACAGAGCACCTTTGAATAGATCCCAATTTATTGTAAGACCTGCCAGCTTTCTAGTACTCAGTTTTCCTTTACCTCATGGTCTACAGTCTTTTCCAGTGCTCTGTTTGGTATTTGTTTTTCCTTCTATCCCCAATGTGCACATGGACCTGCTAGATATCTTCCATAATACTTACAGAGCTTCCCATAAATGTGTTACATCTGTAATCTTCCTAGTATCTAAATCACTGTGAAGGTGACTTATGCTCGTTCTCCATCCTCACCCCCAAAAGTTGAACAGAGAACATTAGATTTCAAGACCTGTTTGGAAGTAACTTTAAATTCTAAAGTGTTTTATGGATTGATTCCCAACACACAGAGGAACAAGACCTGCTCTCTCCTCAGGTACCTTTTTCTTCCACAAGCTGGTTATCTGGGAAGCAAAGAAAAATACCTCTTTCTCTCCTGGCTGCTGCGTATTCTGTTAAGTTCAAGCTACTTGGTAATCAGCCAGATCTCAGAAATAAAGTAGGACAAACAGGTTGTTCTTTGATGCTGTGTATTGCATATACATGGCTGCATACAGTACAAGTCAAGTTTCAAAAGTTGCTCACAGAGTATTATGAGGTAGAATAACTGAATGAAATATAGTGTTTGTTTTTTTTGTTTTTTCCTGGATGTGTAGTAAAAATTACTCTGCTTCAGTGGAAAGTAACCTCATTGAAAATATAAAAAATAAATGAAATTCTGAAACTTAGATACATGTTGTAATAAAGTAGCTTCACAGGCATCAGCAAAATAAACTAGGCAACTTTTGTGACTTTCATTATAGTGTAGACAAATCCTAGGACTTGAAAAAACTTGTGTGTGCATGTGTGATATCTGTATAAAAGGTTATATGATAAATATAAAAATAAAGTGTTTGGCTTGAAGAGAATTGAAGTTGTGTCTTAGAAGAAAAAGGAAGCAATATTGTGATTCTCAGATATCCAGGAAAATCATGGGAGAGAGAGATCTGCTTTAATGAAAGAATCCACTATTTTGGATAAAATAACCATTTGATCACATTGATGTTCAAGTGTCTCTTTCAAAGCCAACATGAGGACTTTCACTCATGTGATTCTCCTACATTACGTGAGTCAGAGTGTAATGATGCTGGCAGATACTGAGGAGCTTGATAAAACAATGTCTCTGTTATTTAGGTATTCACTGTTTTAATCCTGAAATAGTATGCCAGCATTCATTACTCATTAGTTAAGTGACAACGAAACTTGAAGATACACAGCCTGAGTTACAGCAGTAAGTTCTCCATCACTGTGTATATCTGAATCTTCAAGTATGTAAAGCTGGCCTGGTTGTTTGAGGTTAAGAACACATTTTCCCCCTTATATTAGTGCATTAGAATGTCACTGCTGGAAAATTTATGGATTAATGGAAATAATGAACATGAAATGAACGGGATTTTCTCTGGTGGATTTGTAAAAATTTAGAAGTACTCTTAGTACAAATTGCTTTGGCAGGGAAACAGTTTGAAATAATAAAATTGAGGCTCTGGTTGTGTGTAGTCTGAAGTTTCTTTGACCCTTTGTGCAAGAGAAGGAAATTGAAACTAGTGATTCCTATCCAAATTGTAAATTCTGTCACCTTTAACCTCTTTGGAGTTGCCATTAGATGAGTGAGGCTTCCTACCCATCTCAGACTGACTTGCTACCTACCACAGATGACAAAAGAGATTCCTGCGTGGCTGTTGATCCATCAAAGCATTTAGGATCTTCTTGAATTTAAAACAGTATGTGTGGACAAATTACTCTTCAGCACCCATACTTTCATTCAGGAAAAAACCACTAATTTACTAAATGAGCTAACCTTGTTCTGTACACTTTCAAGGTCTCATAATGCAACTCTTGTTTTACTGTTGCATGCATTCAAGGTGTTTATTTAGCATTATGGACAACTTGTAATGCTCTTACACGTTTTGCTAGCATACCTGTCCTTTCATTGGTGAAAAATCTGTTAATGTAATCTTTGCGGTTACCTGGTTCTTGGAAAAGCACATCTTGACAATCTTTGAATCCGTGGTTGTGCAGAAGTGCTAGTGCTGTAGCTTCGCTACAGAGAGTACAATTTACTGTGGCTCTGTTATATGCAATGTCTCTTGTTACCACTATGGTACTGTCTTCATATCAAGTTATGGCAGTTTCTATTACTTTGCACAAGAATGATCTGATTTTGTAAAATGACTATGGTTTAAAGCTTTAGGGAAGATATTTTAAGGGACACTAGTGTAATTTTAATTGTGTAAAGTATTTATTTTGTATGTTGAAAAATGCTTATATGTTAAGGAGCTTAAATTTTAAAGGAAACCAGGCCTTTAATACAGGCTTCTATTCCCTATTTTTGTATATGAATTATTGGTACGAATGTAACTTAATCACTTTGAGTATAGATAGTCTTCAGAATCATGTTTTGTGTCCGTTTTGTTAACTATTTCTTTACATTTTGTTTTATTTCCCCAAATCTCCGTTTGATATGCTCTTTGGCACAGGAATTGTATCTCATTACATTCTTTCCTATGCTAATACTGAATGGACCCTAATTCCAATGGGGGTTTGAAATTTACTTATAACAAATGAGCCGCTTACTGTGATGGTGTAAACACTGCTGACAGCACATTGCATGTAGCAGCTTTCATGCTGCTTCCAACCACAACTGCCAGTTTTACCAAAACACTTCTTTCTAAACACCTATGGCAAATTTGTTACAAAATGAAAAACAGTTGTAAGGACCCTGAATAAAATAAGAGGGAGTAATCTTCAATATATATCGGTTATGGTAATTTTAAGAAACTCTGCTTTGAAAGAGAAAAGGTTTTTGCCAAGGGAGTAATTGAACTTCCCATTCTTTTGACTTTTTGTGGGATTTTGTAAGGTGTTTTGCAGGCAGTTGTTTCACAGCTACATTTAAAACTGTATCAATGTGTCCTTAATTATAGCTTTTTATATAGATTTGCATAAATTGAAAGTTAACTTTGGGCCTGATCTTTTTTCAATGGAAATTCAGAATTAGCTCCAGTTTGGTGGAGGATACAATATAGCTATCATTTAAATGCAATAAAGACTGGAAGACATTTAGTAAATTTTGATCCTGTAGTCATCTTAGTTGCTTTTTGAAGCCAATGTCATATATGTGGGGTTGCACAGAATTTTGTTAATGATGTTTTGTTACTTGATGAGAAAAAGCACCAATGTGCCTAAAAAAGTAATTCTTGCCTTCTTTCTAGTACTGTTGTTAGGAAGGGGAAAAATTGTTATACTAGATATGGGGGCTATAAAATTTTATGTTCAAGGAACATGTTTTTAAAATAAAATAATAATTCTTGTTTTAAATTATTTGCTTTCTCTTTCCTCTATTGCTTTTGCCTTTCGTGATCGAAGTCTAGGAGAGTAAGTCAATGTTTTAATGAACTTTTGGGGATATTTTTTTTCTGCTGTGCTTATAACAAGTTAATCCATTTCACTTAATTGTTTCACTAGATCAGGCCAAAAGTTATTTCAGTTGACTTCATTCACTAAAACTCATGAATTATATACATATTTTTAATTGGATAAAAAAAATAGTAATTATTAGCATTTGGTTTTGTTTGTTTATATATGTGTTTCTGTATATATGCATGCTACATTCTGTTGCTTTCTTCTTGAAATTTTATCTTAGCCTTTTACTCTTTGATTATAAGATTATGCAATATTAAATTTCTGTATTTTAAAAAGTCATTGTTTTGAGATGCATATTTGCATCCATACTGTACTTCAAATGCATAATGAAGTAATTGAATCTTGGAACATGCAGTTAGTTCAAGGTCACATGACGTAAAAGCAAGCTCTCCTATGGATGTAAAACATGCATTAGGAGTTTTCTCTTTTTTTAATCTTTATTAATTTGTGAAATTGTGGTAGAGAAGAGAAATAGAATAGGCTTAAAGGTTAAGAAAACTTACTGTTCACATCAGGAAACGTTCATGGTGTTTTTCCCTTTTTTAGGATTCACAGAGCAGGCAAGGAGGATATAGTATGCATCAGCTTCAGGGGAATAAGGAATATGGCAGTGAGAAGAAAGGTTATCTTTTAAAGAAGAGTGATGGGTATGTTCTTGGAGCGCATAGTACATAGTGAGAATCATTACTATGTCCATGCACTGATATTTATTGTTTTCTACTGTGGGTGCTTAAGGCACATTCTCGTAATGCATGTGCCACAAGTACTCAAGAATTTCACAGTTCAAATCTGAACACATCTGAATTTAATATAGTATAAATATATACAAAGCATGACAAGCAATTGTAAAAAAAAAAAAAAAAAAAAAAAGTCATATTAGAAAGAAAGCTCTTGTCTTTATAAGTCTCTAAAAGGTGATTAAGACCTGTCATAAATTTCCAAGTTACTTTTGGTGAGGCATTTAGTAAAATTTTTACTGTACCTGTTTGTTTCTCAAGGCTAATCTTCTCAAAATGTTAATGGGATTAACATGTGTTTTCAAAATGTTTCTAGTTACTGAATTTGTTGTTGTTGATGTTCTTATGCAGGTTAAGGAAAGTATGGCAAAGAAGAAAGTGCACTGTTAAAAATGGAATTCTTACCATATCACATGCAACGGTAAGTTATTTTTATACCTTTTTATTAAAATAATAAATTAACATTATCCTTTCCTGGTGAATCTGTTGGTGTTAATCTGCTATTACAAAAAAGATGCCAATTCTGGTTTTGACTGTTGAAGTTCTGTGGATTACCAGAAGTTGGAGACTGACTTGCAAAAGTATTCTTACACTTGCTCTGTTAAAATTTTTCCTGATTGTCTGCTGCTGCTGACCACTAGTGGGAACAGTGCTTCAGATTAAATGGAGCAGTACAGCTGTTCTTACATAGAATCATAGAATGCTTTGGTTTGAAAGAGACCTTAAAGATCACCTAGTTCCAACCCCACTGCCATGGGCAGGGACACCTTCCACTAGACCAGGTTGCTCAAAGCCCCATCCAACCTGGCCTTGAACGCTTCCAGAGGGGGGGCATCCACAACTTCACTGGGCAACCTGTTCCAGTGTCTCAGCACCCTCAGTGAAGAATTTCTTCCTCACATCTAATCTAAATCTACCCTCTTTCTTTCAGTTTAAAACCATTACCCCTTCTCCTATCGCTACACTCCCTGATAAAAAGTCCCTCCTCATCTTTCATGTAGGTTCCCTTTAGGTGCTGGAAGGTTGCTGTAAGGTCTCCCTAGAGCATTCTCTTCTCCAAGCTGAACAATCCCAACTCTGTCAGGCTTTCCTCATAGGGGAGGTGCTCCAGCCCCTGATCAACTTCATGGCCCTCCTCTGGAACCACTTGAGCAGGTCCATGTCTTCCTTATGTTGGGGGCCCCAGAGCTGGATGCAGTACTCCAGGTGGGGTCTCACGAGAGCAGAGTAGAGGGGAGAATCACCTCCCTTGACCTGCTGGCCACAATTCTTTTGATGCAGACCAGGATACGGTTGGCTTTCTGGACTGCAAGCGCATGTTGCTGGCTCATACTCACCTTTTTATCCATTAATACCCCCAAGTCCTTCTCCACAGGGCTGCTCTCAATCCACTCATTGCCCAGCCTGTAACTGTGCTTGGCATTGCCCTGACCCATGCGCAGGACCTTGCACTTGGCCTTGTTGAATTTCATGGGGTTCACATGGGCCCACATCTCAAGGCTGTCAAGGTCCCTCTGGATGGCATCCCTTCCCTTAAGCGTGTTGACCGCACCACAGAGCTTGGTGTTGACAGTGAACTTGCTGAGGGTGCACTCAATCCCACTACCCATGTCACTGACAAATGTTAAACAACGCCGGTCCCAATACCAACCCCTGAGGAACACCACTTGTCACTGGTTTTCATTAGGACATCAAGCTGCTGACCACAAATCTGAGTGTGACCATCCAGCCAATTCCGTATCCACCGAGTGGTCCATCCATCACATCCATGTCTCTCCAATTTAGAGACAAGGATGTTGTGTGGAACAGTGCCAAATGCTTTGTGCAAGTCCAGGTAGATGACATCTGTTACTCTTTCCTTATCCAGCAAAGCTGTAATCCTGTCATAGAAGCCCACCAAAGTTTTCAGGCACAGTTTGCCCTTAGTGAAGCCACGTTGGCTGTCACCAATCATCTCCTTATTTTCCATGTGCCTTAGCACAGTTTCCAGGAGGATCTGCTCCATGATATTGCAGGGCACAGAATTGAGACTGGCCTGTAGTTCCCTGGGTCTTCCTTTTCTCCCTTCTTAAAAATGGGAGTTATGTTTCCCCTTTCCAGTCACTGGGAACTTTGTCGGACTGCCACAACTTCTCAAATATGATGGATAGTGGCTTAGTCACTTCACCTGCCAGTTGCTCAGGACCCACAGATGCATCTCATCGGGTCCCATGGACTTGTGCATCTTCAGGTTCCTTAGATGGTCTCAGACCTGATCTTCTCCTACAGTGGGTGGTTCTTCATTCTCCCAGTCCCTGCCTTTGCCTTCTGTGACTTGGGTGGTATGGCCAAAGCACTTCCAGGTGAAGGCTGAAGCAAAAAAAGTCATGGAGTACCTCAGCCTTCTCCATGTCCCAGGTAACCAGGCCTCTCCTGTTTCCTTCTGGAGAGGGCCTGCATTTTCCCTAGTCTTCCTTTTATCACCGACATACCTATAGAAGCTTTTCTTGCTGCCCTTGATGTTTTATTATCTGAATAAAATTAAGCATCTATGGTGTAGCTGTCTGCATCAGAGCAAGATCATGTAGACTCCTCTCTTCGCCACTGGAGAGCTGGTCAATGTAGTCAAAGGAGTCTGAGTAGGTTTGGTCAGATGTCTTGTTATAAACTCAATTCTGTCTGTTGACTGTACTGGAAGACCAGTACCTAGCTCATACATAGATGTCTGTATTAAAGATGTTTTATTCCCACATAGGTTGTTAACTATTTAAAACATTTTAATGCCTACACATTAATTTTGTATAAAAAATAAAATTGTTCAACTAATCAGAGTGAGAAAATGAGAATAAAGGCTAGCTTGGAATTGATTTCAAAACTTCCTGTGGACTGTATGAAGTAAGTGAACTCTTCTTTAGCCTTCTAAAATTTTTCTTATTTTTTCCCACTGCTATAGCTTATGATAGTTGATAAATACATCTAAGTATTAAATCAAAAGTTTTATAAGAAAATGGCAAATATATTGAACAGACTTTTCAATTAATACTTCAACTGGTTTTGCTCAGAAGGATTGTTATGGTATATCTGTGAAGCACATAATTTGGAAACTTGGAAGTGTTTGATGTTAGATGCTATCGATAAAGTCTGACAGAGGAGTAAATGTGTTAACATTTTGAGTGCTTTCAAGTAAAAGTGTGAAATTTTGGGAAGTTTTGATCATAGTGAGTTCTGGGAATTGGGCATATATCTGAAGTATCTTCCTAGGAATCCTAAATCATGTGGAAGCAACAACATTATCATGGTGGAGGCAGTCCTAAAACTGTCTTGCGGCAGTATGACACAAACTTGTTGCAAACGAGTAACTTCTGTTACTCTTGATGAAGGAGATGGTCCCATTTCATCAGCCTTTTTTCCCCCCTTTGCCCCAAATTCCAATGGTGGCCATGAGTATCAGGGTCTAAAGTGAACTACCTACCTTAAGTAAGTTAAAGGGAAGTTACTACATTTTGTGCTGGAGTGTTGGGTTTTTTAATGGCTAGGAACATATCCTCACGTCCTTTGAAGACTCATTTAGTGAAATTATTTATACCTAGGTTAGTAATGGTTCAGTTATCACCTTTATTTAAAAAAACAAACAAACAAACATATATTGTCAAGCTCAAGACTTGGCAATTTAGAATTCTTGGAATTGCGCTATTGATTGTAGATTTCCTTGTCTTGTATGTAGCTGTGTAAAAGCAGTCTGTTTGCTCTTTTCTGTTGCAGTGCCAAGAAGAAAGTAATTTTGTTTTCAATGATGAGAAGTTCAGATTGTGACAGTCTGTTCAAGACTAAATTTTGAAAACTGAGACTCCAATTGCATATTTACTACTTCAAGGAATCATTGCTCCTTAAGTGTCAAAAATACTGTGTTCATGAGCTTGTTCTGACAAACATTTGACAATGTGGGAAATGCACTTCGAGATTTTTTTTGTTTGCTGGTTTTGCATTACTTTTAGTTTACAATTTATAACATGAACAATTTCCAAAGCTCAGTTCGGAAGTATTTACTGATAACTGACATCTCATGTTCAGTTTGTATCTGCCAGCTGTAGTAACTTTAATTCAGTATCTCTATGGTTTCTGTTAAACCTGTATAACCCCCAAATACTCCGAAGACACGTTTAGTTATCATGTCTTAAGTAACCTAATTACAGTAGAGAATGTTAGTAACTGTATTTATTCCAAGTTCTGAAACTCCAGATCTCCAGCTTCCCACTTCCCTTTTAAAGTTTTAGGTTTATATTTTTGATTCATTTAAAATGGGTGGAAAATTGGAATATGGGCATGCTATAATGAAAAATTGCTTAATAGTTTTACCACTGTTTATGAAATACAATAAAAAATTTCAGTATTAGCATATTCTAAATTAAGGTTTATTCCTTTAATTGCTTCAATCCCTTTCAAATAATCAGGAAGAATAGTCTTGAAGATTTAAAATTTAATTAATAATTTAATTATTTTTAATTTAATTAATAACTTAATTTTGTTGAGATTTAGCAATCTGTCCGTTCTGACAGACCAAGTCAGACGAAGTCATGCTAGTCTCAAGTGTTTTGAGAGTGTACATGTATGCATGCCCATGCTTTAAGTAAATATCATATGTGCCCACTCCCCAGAAAGAAAACATAATCGTAAATCAAGACATTTTTAAAGTAAAATAAATCTTCTTTTTAGTCCAACAGGCAACCAGCTAAACTGAATTTATTGACCTGCCAGGTGAAGCCAAATGCTGAAGATAAGAAGTCTTTTGATTTAATATCACGTATGTAGCAACTTAGTACCATCTTGCATTATGTGGGATTTCTAAAAATGTCATTACAAGATAGTTTGAGTAAAAATAAGGCTACAGTTCAAAATTCAGGTTTGTCTCCAGAAACATGCAGCGCCTCACGAGTGTTCAGATCCCTCTAGTTTTGAACATGAGTTGAATGGACGAATGAATAAAGAACCTTTTGTGTGTGTATGTGTGACATAAATACTGTTCGTTTGACAACCATGAAATGCAGCGTATGTGCTGTTCACCTAAGTTCAGAGAGATGTTTAACAGCTTAGTGGAACATGCGTAAGCTATATCCGCTAGGAAATGGAAGAGACTTTTGGCCTCATCTTGGTTTTCCTTCATTGTCTATTCTGCTTTTTGAGTGCTGTATGTGGGGTTGAGGAAGGCAAGAAGAACCCAGTTTCTCTTGTTCTCTTATCCTCCTTTTACAATATGCTTCTGTCTGTCTAAAATTGGTAGTGACTTGTCTTCTCAGCATTAAAGCTCCTGTGATTTCCCTTCTTCCTATTTTGTTCTTGTATAGCAGGTATTTGTATCCAGCCTGATTTTTAAAAACGCTTTTGAAGTTGATGAGTCAACTTACTGTTTTCAGTCTTTACATATATAGTATTAAACAACAAACAATTCCAACATTCTATATTTACAAGGACAGTCACAATTACAGTGAGGGATAATACCCAGTTCATATCTCATCCTTTGGTTAGTGAAAAGAAGTTTAACCCAAACGGAGGGAAAAGTATGTAATAGGAACAAAGTCATGTTGCCATTTTCTGCTACTTAGGTTTCAGATGTGACTTCAGAAGGGCAAAATTTGATTCATGTGCTTATTTTTCTTTAATATTTCTAACCATGAGACTTTTGAAATATGTACATTTGGTATAAATCAAAATTCAAAATTTCCATCTTTCTCTGTTTTTTAGAATTGTTTTTCATAGCTATGAATAAAGTATTAATGTTGCTGGTTAAGAGCAATTGCTCTTAAAGGCTTTAGTTGCCAAACAGGTTTTCATAACAAATATGTTGATATTTTAAAATTTTATCATGTGCCAAATGAAAATATGTATTTATTTATTTCAGATAACAGAACTTACCACTTTCAAGCAGAAGATGAACAAGAATATGTAGCGTAAGAATGTTTACATTTTTTCAAGTTTATTTTGCCAATAGAGGTGTATAAAATCGCGCATAACAGTGGAAATAGTTTTCTCAGTTAATGCAGAATTAGTGCCTACTGTCTGTTTTTTCTACTGTTGTGAATCTATCAATGTAAAACTATTTAGTGTCATGCTACAGGGGTCTTTGATAACCTTGTAAAATTATAACAAAAACACAACCCAGTGAACCAAAACTCCATACAGATTGCGTACCCTGCCAGCACATGGGTTTGTGTGCAGTTGCTTGGCATGATATAGTAGATCAGGTTATTAGGATTCAAATGATATATTTTAAATTCTTAAATCTTCTGTGTCAGCCCTCTTCTGCAGTTACTTCTTTTCCTCCTGAATCCTACTTTTCCTTTAAATTTAAAATAATAAATAGATAAAAGATCTCCATATAACACATAGAAAATATTTACAGGTAATGCATCTTTCCTGCTGTAGGCCTAGAATAAACAGCAAAGAATATCTGAGATGTGGCTATTTCAGAATCCAGTAACTTGCTTCATTAATGCATGTTTCCTTTAAACAATCTTTCTTCTTGCTACATCGAAACTACTTCTTGTCCTAAGAACCATGTACCACTTTTTTCCTCCTGAATATTGCTCTTGGTGTCATCAAATGTGTGTTGTGCAGAACATTACAAACTAATGCTCATCACTTGACAATTCTGGGAATAAAGCTACTAGTGAAGAGGGCAGCAAGCCTTGAACCTTCCAGGCTGCCTCATTCTTCAGGACTGTTGTGGTCTTTTGTTACATGTCCATATTCCAATGGAAGACTGTGTATTTCAAAGGTACAGGGAATGTTAGTAGGGTATTTCTGTTGTTTGGTAGTGTTGGGAGGCAATGGCATTGAGAGTTCAACATTGGAAGGCATGGGTGAAATGAGAAGGCTGGAGAGTTCTTTGTCATGCAGCTATTTCCTTCCAGAATCTCCCACAGCTTTATGTTGACTCTTAGAACACAAAGCTGACTTGCTAGTCATGCTTACTGCATTCATTCTGGAACTTAATTATTCCAGTAATTTTCTCAGTCAAGATAAAATACTCTTATTTCTGATCAGTAATGCACTTGATGAGTCATAAGTTTTTGTGTATATTTCATAGATTAGTTTTTACTGTATTTGTTGGTTTACAAGGTGAAGTGTATTTTGTTTTGGTTTGGGTTTTTTTTGTCTTAATGCATGAGCAAGGTAGAGGTAGAATACATTAGTAACATACTTCTTCTGATTGGCAGGTCAGTAAATTTGGTTTAACTGGCTGCCTGGTAGACTCTTTTAAAACTCCAGGCTGGTTTTGCTTCCCATTAGAAGCATAGTTACCATTTGTTTACCACTGAAGTCTGGTTTATCACCTTAGTCCAGTGGCTGAGAAAATAGAATCATAGAATATCTCAAGTTGGAAGTGACCCATAAGGATAATGGACTCCAACTCCCTGCTCCTCACAGGACTACCTGAAACTAAACCATATGACTGAGTGTCATCCAGATTTTCCTTGAACTCTGACAGGCTTGGTGCCATGACCACTTCCCTTGGGAGCCTTTTCCAGTGACCGACCGCCCTCTTGGTGAAGAACCTTTTCCTAATGTCCAACCTGAACTTCCCCTGATTCAGCTTTATTCCATTTCCCTGTGTCCTATCACTGGTCACCAGAGAGAGGAGATCAGCACTTCCCCCTCTGCCGCCCCCCTTGAGGAGGTTGCAGACTACGATGAGGTCACCCCTCAGCCTTCTTTTTTTCAAGATGAACAAACCAAGTGACCTCAGCTGCTCCTCATAAGTCTTGTCCTCAAGGCCCTTCACCATCTTGGTCGCCCTGCTCTGGACACGCTCTAATAGTTTGATGTCCTTATACTGAGGTGCCCAACGCTGTACACTGTACTCAAGGTGGGGCCACACCAGTGCAGTGTAGAGTGGAGTGTAGTATTTTTATGTTGTTGCAAGTTTCAAAAGTTTCATTTAGCTAAAGAGACGTTAGCTGCATCCAAGTGTTGGAATACATGCAGACAAACTAATAGAAGCTAAGTGTATTTTACCTGTATTGGCACTGTAGGCCACCAACAAAAAGGTATTGTAATGTTACTCAGACAAGGGTTCTGTTTCAGAAAGTTACTGAAGTGACCCAAGTAATGGTATATATGGATACTTACTTTCTTTTTTATTTAGGAAAATTTCTGCAATATATCTAGTTAATTGAAGTTCATGAACCAGAATGACTGTTAAGGTGTTGATGAAAAACTACAATATAACCAAATGTTTTGTTTTTCTTGTGCAGCCACTGAGTAGGTCCTAAACAGCTTTATTATCTAAGGTGTCATTCAAAAAGCACCCTTTGACTTCCAACCTTCTTGATTTAAGTGTTGTGCAGGAACTATGTGATGTAGCTCCTTGGTTAGAGTTGTCATCCTCTTGTTCCAATTTCCACTTAACTTGTATATGTGTGCCTCTCTTGACCCTTTCTTCTCTATCTTGTGTTTTGTCCACTGAGTTTTAGTGCTGCCTCTGCTCTGTCTTTTTTTCTTTGTGCACCAATTAATTGAAAAATAAATGCGTAAATAGATTTTCAAATCGCTCTCCTTCCAGACTCACATCTAAATAGAGAAAAAAGCAAGATTCATTTCTTTATACTCTAGTTTAACTGACCTTGCATATATACCCCTAGTGATCATTTTAAACTGCTTCCATAAATAGATCCTCAAACAACTTATAAAAATAATTTTTAAAAGCAGATTGTTTAAAATACAAATTGCTGAAGCCTACATTCTGTTATAGGTTTATTACTGCTTCCTCTCAAACATTTCCTTTAGTCTACTGCATTTCTTGATTTTTATCTGGCCAGCTGTCCGTTGACCTTTAATTGCTGCTTGACTGTCCTTCAAAATTCTCAGTGGATTATTAGTTTCTCTTGTAGATAACGTACAGTGTGTGCTCGGGGTGGGGTGGGGGGGAGTGTGTCTATGTGTGCATGTGTGTATATATAATTATATGTATATCATGAGAAACATAACCTCAGATCTCTAAAATAACTAGATTTATTTTTTTAACATACACAATAATAGATGCTTTCTACTTTTTGATAATTGTGGATAGGGCCAAACATACTCCAGACATCACCTTTTAGTTCTTTTCTACCCTCTTTTTGAAGGTCAAGAGTATATTCATTTCTGTAGGAAACATCTGGATTATAAACAAAGCTAGGTTCAGAAATTTTGCTATGAAGAAACACGCATCTAACTTCAGTCTAGTGTTTAGAAACAGTCTTCAGTCATTTTTTTACTTTGGGAAGGCTGAGTTGGAAGGTCTTCATACTATCTGTTGCTTCTTCCGTACAAAAAAGTTGTTTCTGAATACTTGAAAAACATGCTATTCTTGTTCTGTTTATGCATTTACCTGGAAACATCAATGTTGCAATAGCGATTGTCAGAAAAAAACCCAGAGATAATTTTTTTATTGCAAACCAAAAACCCTATTAGACTGGTTGTTATTCTTGGGGAGAACACATGGGGATGAGATTACTTTTATTGGCTTAGAAACACTGAAGAAAAATAAGAGGAATCTGAGTGAAAGTCTGATCCATCTGAGATTAATGAGTACTTCTGTTTCCTTCATTGGATCCAGAAGTCACCCATGATGCCAGATTTTTGTGTAGCCTCGTGAGTTTCTTCAAAACTGGGAATCTCCAGCAAACAAAATGCCTTAAAGGATCATAAGAAACTGCTGAGATCCAGAAAAAAAAGTAGTAGTAGAAGATTGGACAACCTGTCTTATTGTATTGGATAGAAGACAAAGCGGTTCTGTAAGACTTGAGTAATTTTTAAATTATTTGAAAGAACACTAGAAAGTATTACCAGCAGCTTTTTGACTGTTGTCTTGACACTGGTGGTATTGAGAAATAAAGCAAATACATTTTTTAAAGGGAAGAAAAAAAAAAAAAAGACTAGTACAAATAAGAAAAAAGAGGAAGAACAGCAGTCATAAAGCAGTTTTTATGAACTATTGACATTGAATTAATGTACTGTATTTACTGATTTGAATTGTTTATTTTTAAGTGTAGAGCCTGGCAGGAAGGCCTGGCGACCAACTGGGCACTTCTTGTCTAAATAGCACCAGTCATTAGGAACGTGTCTGTTGTTATGCTTGTGTTAAATGGGCTTTGTGCTGATGACTGGAAAGAGCCGACGCTGTGGTGCTTCTCGCTTTGACTGTCTCACAGATGACACCAATGCCATGCAGCCTTGGACACTGGGTTCCTTCTAGCTAAGGAAATGCAACCAAAATAAGTTATTGCTCTTACGGTTTAGAAACTCGTAATGTGGAAATCTGTATCAAACTAACAGCTGGCTCAGTCATGTTGTGTTTATTTTAATTGCATCTAATAATTTTTTAATTGTTACTGCATAGTTGAGTTTTATTCAAATTCTGTCTTTTTAACAAACTAATCAAATTGTAACCCTGAAAGAAATTGTCAACAAATGTCAGAATAAATGTTGTCTGTCTCAGTTAAATGATCATTCTGTGTGTTTAACCAAACATTACTATAATATTAGAAGCAAGATACTGCTGCTTCTTATTTTTTTAATAACATTGGACTTCATCAGAAAAATTGCAGAAGAATGCCATCTAGTGTGGGTTCTTGTATTTTATCATATAACTGGAGAGAGAGAGAGATTAATGCAAATATTGTTTTCAGCATGTGAACTATGGAGCAAATTTGTATTCAAATTTTCAATTTCTTTTATTTTTAAGGTTGATTTTTTTCAATATTTTTTACGCATTTTCTTATAAGTACAAGTTCCCAGATTATTCTCTGCCCATAAAAATTTAAGAAACATATGTGTATGAAGTATATAATACACAGTGCTCATATACCTGTTCAGGCTCTGAATCTGTATTGCAAGACTATATACATAAATCTCCCTCTGAAATCCTTTAAAGTTTGTCTTTGCATTACTATTTCAGTGAGAAATCATGAATTTCAATATGTAGTTCGCTTAGTTTGTTTAGATGACCATAGCCATTTTAGCACATTTTATAAGATTGATGATTTTGGATAATGGGAATATTATAAACAGGAGATGGATTAAGAACACTGTCAATTTACACCTTTTTTTTACGCGGAAATATTTTAGGTTTTAGTTGCAGTAGATCTAAAACCATCTAAAATCACTATACCTGGGATTAACTTGCTCTTTTTCTAAATTAGGCAACACTGCATCTGCAATGTGCTGGTCCTTAGCGTAACTGCTTTCCCCTCTTTTACTTCCACCTGCAGGGTAGCAGTGACTGAGAGGGGGTTTTTTGTTTGTTTTAATTAAAACATTATTGTGTAAACAAAAACTTGCAGAGTGGTTGGGGAGGCAGGGGAAACTGGTGCCAGAAGTATCATTAAAGAGTCTTGATTTGTTCCAGTCAGCAGCTGCTCTTAAAAATTTTATGTTGGCTATCAATATCGTTACTCTCCTGCCATCTTCTCTTCTTTACCCCATTTGTTGCCATGGCAATTTTCATTAATTTGGACATTACAGTCTGAGTCTGATTAGTGCACCGAGACCTGCATTTTGAAAGGCAACTAGACATCAACACATTCAAAAATGTGCCTGCTGTCTTCTCTATGGAGAGAGAGATGCACATTGGAGAAAGTAGTGGTTATAATTTTCTCCTTTAATAATGAGAGAGACTTAAGGAAGATATTGGGCACCAACTTTTAAAGCAGTTAAATTTACAGGAGCTTAATTGCACCCTTTCTCTTCCACAGCTTCTGCTTATTTGAGGAACCCGAGAACTGTACTGCTTTGGCTTTAAAATTGTTTACCAAAGGGACTTTAGAATTAAGACTTTTACTCTTTGTCTTTTTTCATTCTTACTTACCTTTTCTCAAACCTTTCTTTCCTGTCTCTGACTTTTTCCCCCACTCAGTCTCTCCCACAATAGTCCTTCTTTATATTTCCACTAATATTTTGTTCCTGACAATCTTTCTACAGTTTATAGATTAACTTGTATTTGCAAATGCAGATCTTCATTAAGGTCTTTATCTTGTGCTAGATGGATATCAGTATTGACTAACAGCAAAGAAGAAGCATTAAATATGGCATTCCGTGGAGAGCAGAGCACAGGGGAAAACAGTTTAGAGGATCTGACAAAAGCCATTATTGATGACATACAGAGATTACCCGGAAATGAAGTCTGTTGTGATTGTGGCTCACCAGGTATCTCAACTTGTTCATGTCATCAACTTCGTGTTGGGAGCAAAGTAATTTCTTTAAAGAAGTGTTTGTAGAGTGCAAACTAATTTTCTAAATGGTGTGTTGATCAGTCTTCAACCTGTTTTTAAAAGAACAAATATGACTTTCATACCTTAGTTCCATTTAATTCACTAAAATATTTTTGTGTGTTGTCTGTGCTTACTTCCAGCAGTTCAAGCCCCTCTGGAGTTTGAACTGTTCTTGTTGCACTGTCTCTAGATGCTTGTTGCACTTGAATGGAAGTTGCTTGGCATCACTGATCCTGTGCATGCTACTAAGTAGAAGTGAGTAATGCTTAGACAATGATTGTGGAAAAACTGACCTGGCCAGGATCTTACTCTGAGGTTTTATCTTGGCATGAGACTACTGGAATTGCAGTATCAAAAATACTCAGAGGTGGAGTAAGTAGTCTTGTGCAAAGAATGAGACCCAGAGTTGGAATCTTACCAGATTCTGTCGTCAGAAGTACAGAGCTACAGGTCAGTTGTATGTTGCTTAGAGCTTGAGAATTCAACTTGTCATAGAGCTACTGAATCGATGTGGTAGTTGGCAGCTGTTACAGCTTTCACATCTAAAGAGACACTTCAAGAAGGTGATGTTCATTTGGAACTGAGTAGATAGTATGTATCTTGAAGATGCTTACTGATGTAGAACTGATCCAAATAAGAAATACCTAGATAAAAAATACAAAGTGGAATATAATTATGTCAAATCCTGGAATCGGTTCATTCAGTTATTTCATCATGTGATGTTACAGAATCTTCAGATTACCGTTTTCATTCATCTTTTAATTTATGGTGAAGTTTTAAGCTTCACTCCTGCACCCCAGCTTGCTGCTGTAAAACTCTTGACTTAATGCCTTATCAGTTACTATTTAAGATCAAGGAAGAGACTAATTTGAAGACATGTATGTATAAAAAAAAATATCAGGAGCTTTTTCTTTTCCTTAAAAACTGGTCTTGCTTCTTATGTAGCATTCATAGTATAAGATCTATTCCAGTATTACATGCAGATCTCCTCCATGACAGCAGTTTTTTGTATTATTTTTTTTTTTTAATTTGCTAGATTAGCCAGCATTCCTTAAATTTTCTACAATTCTACATATTGGAAAATGCTATGGTTAATCTTTAATGAAGAAAGACTATTTAAAGTTCAAGAAGTAAAGATTAAAACTTCAGAGGTTACCAACAGTGGAATTTAGAAGATCTGTTCCTTTTAAAAACAGGAAACAAAAGTCTTACCTTCTTTATACAAGAAAAAAATCCTAAATGTATTCAAATATGGTCATTCAGTATGGATTTATAAGACTAAATTCAGTGTCTTTGGGACTGTCCCTAAATCTGAAAATCTCAATTCCCTTGGTTGCAATTTGGGGTTAAATTTGCACTGCAGTTTGGAGGACAGTATGGAATATTCTTAGATTTATTTGCATTTGTTAAAACATTAAATGAGGAATCCTTTCAGAATACATTGGGATTTCTTACCACCATTGAAAATCTTTTCTTGAACTTTGATTAAATATATTAATTTTTTTTAATTCCACAGATCCAACATGGTTGTCAACTAATTTGGGCATTTTAACCTGCATTGAGTGTTCTGGAATACATAGAGAAATGGGTGTCCATATTTCTCGAATCCAGTCTTTGGAATTAGACAAATTAGGAACGTCTGAACTCTTGGTAAGTTTCTTTAATTTGGATATTTATTATTTTTTTTAGTCAAATGTTGACCTGTTTATAGGAAACATTCAGATGTATAATTTACAGTTAATTTTTTTCAAGGTATGGGTTTTGCAGAATGTCATCTTCATATTTTTGTATGTCTCTTACAGGAGGGTTTTTACTATTATGTATTCTTGATGCTTTTGACTACTTGTCACTTCTCGCGTTCATTTCATGAGGTTTTGCGGAATGAATATTGACATAAGTTGTGATTAGTGCCATCAAAATATTGTCTGTTATTAGCTACTCTTGTCCTTAAATCAGGACAGTCTAAAATCTCATGTAATTAAAAAAAGTGGAAGCTAATTTAACTTGACAAGTGAGAATGACCATTGCTAATTTTGTCAGAAAAATATTGGATGAATCTTTTAATTTGATGGAAGAAACCCTGCAACATTAAAGTTATGACAGGAATTTGATGTGACCAAAAAAAGGAAAAAAATACAAACAAAAAACCCCAGTAACAGCAGGTTTATCTCCCCAGCTGTGTTTGGCCTGTGAGAAGACACTTGTTAAAGAAATTTTGTATGGGAGAATTGAGAGAAGTTAGAAGGCAATTCTGGATTTGTGTTTAAGTTTAACATGCACACTAGTGCTCTTTTTGAAATCTTGTTTGCAAAGTTACTATTAATTTAAATCAAATTTTATTAAGCATGACTTCCCAGTAGGTCTGAACTTCTTTCCAAAAGTAACTTCCTGATCAGTGTACTAGCACTGTTTCAGTGTTCATGCTGCTAGCTCCTCATCCTGTTTCTGTACTGGTGGCAGATTGTCTTGAAATATAAATAATTAGCTGTGACTGTGAAGTCTGTTGTATTAGTTCTGGGATGATAGGACTCATACTTGAAAAAGATCTTTAATTGCTTTATGTTTAAATGTAATCATCATGCTTTAATTTTGCAATCCTGTGTGTTCCATCTTTTATTAATAGTGTGGAAAATACACATTAGTAGTCCAATTTTTAGGTTGCTGTTAGAACCCCCCAGAAAACCCACCCTCATATATATGTATATTTTTTTTATTTTTCTTCTTATTGCAGCTGGCCAAGAATGTAGGAAATACTAGTTTTAATGATATTATGGAAGGGAATTTACCTAGTCCTTCACCTAAACCCAGTCCATCAAGTGATATGTAAGTTCTGAATTTCTAAATTCTTTAACAATAAGTTTACTGTGGAATATATGTGATGTAAAATGTCTTAAACAGTAACCAAGCCACAGGAGGGCTAGGATGGCAGAAGACTGGGGATTTTTACTCCAACTGTGGAGTTTCTTGTCATGTAGTCACTTTCTAGCCATCTCAGCTTTTAAGTTTGGTTTTCAAGATTCATTATTTTGAATCTTGAATGTTTCTGAGTTTTGTAGTATATCTTTAAGTGATAAACAAAGTTGGACTAAATGATGCTAGCTTCAGGTACTGTCCTGAGATGGTAACAAGGTTTTTCTTCCTTTCCCTGGTGTAGGAGTCACACAGAGAGCATAACAGATGTGGTTTTGCTACAGAAGACCTTTTAACCTATTAATTATTCTGTTTTCTAGCTGACTTAGTATTTTTCTTTTATTCTGTTTTTACCATGTTTTTTATGCTTATCTTGTTTTTAACAGGTAGATATGTTTCCATGAGAAATCACACTTCAGGCTTTGTTTTTTCTTTGGTCTTAGTCCCCAGTGTCAGAGTAATTTTCATATGTAACGAAGTCAGGGTAAAATTGAATATGTACCTTATTTGGGGCTTGTTTGCAAGAAAGATGTGCATTATAATAGTAACTAACACACTCTTTATCTGATAGTTTTCTTCTTCTCAGGTCCTGAGTTTGGCAAGGTGATTTTAAATTTAAGCAATTGACCCATTTTTCTAAAAATTTCTAAACGAAGCTCTCTTTCATACCCCACAGGACTGCACGTAAAGAATTTATCACTGCTAAATATGTAGATCATAAGTTCTCTAAGAAGACTTGTGCATCTGCAGCAGCTAAACTGAATGAATTACTTGAGGCTGTCAAATCCAGGGATTTACTTGCACTAATTCAAGTCTATGCAGAGGGGGTAGAGCTAATGGAGCCACTGTTAGAGCCTGGACAGGTAAGCTTATCAGGTAAACAAAGCAGAGTATTTTAAATAATGTGTATTTGTAAAATGTCCAGGACCTGGGACTGCTACCTTAGATGCTAAAACAAGAGAAATAACAGATGAAAATGGTGGGGTTTTTCTTCCTTTCCTTAATGTGGCATCCTTGTGGGGAGGGAAAAGATGACTGTATCTGTTGTCATCAGTTGGTCTAAAGGAGTGTGAAATGCAATAGTAATATCATACACTGTTCTAGGTGCGACTATAGTATGTTGAAAAGCACCTGTTCTGCAGTAAGTTTCTTTTAGGAATAGGCCCAAAGAGAGAGGGCTAGACTTTATAACCCAGGGTCACTTGATACCACAGACAGTATCATATCTGCTTTTCAAGTAGTTGCTGAAGGAACACATTGACTGTATACAAGTCTCTGTTTACTCTGTATGAGGAAAGAGTAAATCTGATGTTTCATCAGAAGCTGTGAAGGCATTTACAGGCATACAATTTCTTTCAACCAGGAAGAGAGTTTGGGTTTGTTTGTTGTTTTTTTTTTTTTTAAATAAAGTTCTGAATATTTGATCTTTGTTCTGAAGTCAGTAACAGTTTTTCAAAAAAAATAGTCCTGGTTGACCTCAAGTGTCCAGGTAGAAATGTTGCTCAAGAGCAACGTAACCTGTTTTTATAGGTAATTGATGCTGTGTAACCACTTGGTTGGCAATGTTTTTTCCTGTTACTTTTGAACCCAACTTGGAGAGAACTCAGAGAATGTTTTCAACAAGTTCTGTGAAAATAGCTAACTTGGCAAAGGACAGAGTGCCTGTTTGTATCGAGTGGAGGGAATAAGTTCAATGTAGTCTCAGCACTTGAGATATCACAGAGTATTTATCATGGAAACACATTACAAATTCTCTAACTACAAGGTAAACTTTCTATATTTGTCATCCAAAGCAGTTACCACAATTAGCTCCTTAGCATTTCTCAGCTATTAAAGTTGGTGATACCTAGAAGGGTATGAACACCAGCTGAAATGTAGTCTGCAGACGGGACATTTATAGCAGTATTCACTGCTGTAAATTTTCTCTGATGTTTACTAAAGTCATGGTTTTTTACAAAGTTGTGACTTTAATTCTAAATATATGTACTATAATATACTGTTTTTTAAATGCCCTTTATGATCAATAGGGGTTAATGAAATCTGCATTTAAATTAATTTCTTATGCAACTTTTAAACATATAAGTATGTTTTATATATATATATATATATATAGAAAATAAAGTATGATTCAGTTCAAGTTCAACAAGGAGAAGGAAGCCCTGTATCTGGGGAGAAGCAACCCCATGCACCAATATATGCTGGGAACCACCCAGCCGGAGATCAGCTTGGCAGAAAAGACCTGGGTTTCCTGGTGGACGCCACGTTGAACGTGAGCCAGCAGTGTGCCCTTGTGGCAAAGGCGGCCAATGGTATCCCAGGCTGCACTAGCCAAAGTATTGCCAGCAGGTTGAGGGAAGTCATCTCACCCTCTACTCAGCACTGGTGAGGCCACAGCTGGAGTACTGTGTCTAGTTCTGGGCTCCCCAGTAGAAGAAAGACTTGGACATACTGGAGAGGGTGCAACGAAGGACCACAAAGCGTTTGGAGCACCTGATGTATGAGGAAAGGCTGAGAGATCTTGGATTGTTCAGCCTGAAGAAGAGAAGGCTCAGCAGGATCTCATCAATGTATATAAATACCCAAAGGGCGGGTGCAAAGAGGACGGAACCAGGCTCTTTTCACTGGTGCCCAGTGACAGGATCAGAGGCAGTAGGCGTGGACTGAAACACAGGAGGTTCCCTCTGAATATCAGGAAACACTTTTTTACTGTGAGGGTGACCGACCGCTGGCACAGGTTGTTCAAGGAAGTTGTGGAGTCTCCATCCCTGGAGATATTTGAAAACATTTGGACATGATCCTGGGCAGCCTGCTCTAGGTGGCTCTGCTTGAGCAGGGGTGTTGGACTAGGTGAATTCCCCATGTTCCTTCCAACCTCCACCATTCTGTGATTCTGTAAGAGATTTGATGTTTGTAGGACTATGATTTTTGTGATTCCCGCCCCCCCCCCCCCCCCCCCCCCCCCCCCCCGGTTTTGTAGGAAATAGTGTTGTGGCTATGCTTGATGCTCACCAAGGCATCATAAAGCAACAAGTACTGTAAACTCACTCAGTATTCCTTTATAGGATCCCTTTTAATTAGTAGTAACGAAAATGGTTAAAGGCTCTTCAGGATTGTTCCATCCATCTGGGAAAAAGGACCAGTTTTGAGAAGGCTATGATCTCAAAGTGTTATGTCGCTTCCTTTGAAGCACATGGTGTCTTTTAGAGATCAGAAAGGCAATAACTGTTTTCATCATAATTTCCTAATATTTTTCTGTTGAAAGGGTTGTAGAAGAGTGACATATTTCTCCATAGGTCTGATATTATAAGCTTTGCAGAAGTAAGACATAAAAATCTAACTTCTATTTACATGTGTTTAGGAGCCAGGTGAAACAGCACTTCATTTAGCAGTCCGGACTGCTGACCAAACCTCTCTCCATCTGGTTGACTTCCTTGTACAAAACTGGTATGGATTGCTCATTTTTCATCAAATTGTGCATTAAAAATGCAGATGTTCAAAGCTCTGCTTGCAGCGGTTTGGACAGTGTTTGCTCATCACTTATAATCGTTCTCCTTAGATATGTTTCAAAAGAGCATAATTTAATACCTTTGAGTTGACCTTTGTGTTCCTAATGAGTAGAGAGAGGGAAAGAAATGTAGATTAAAAAACATGGAAAGCAGTTACATAAAAATAGAATGAAAGGAAAAACTATGTAGAGCAAAAGAGAGCATTGATTTAGAACACATGAAACAATGCAAATGAATGGTTCAGGTAAAGGAGGGATGGACAACTAAACGTTCCAAATACAGGACACATGCAAAGAAATTGTAAGAGTAGAAGACAAGGAGCTTTCTCAGAAAATTATGAATAGAAGCTGGACTGACTTTGAAAAAGTTGTTCTAATAGTTAATAAGCTGTATCAAAGCTATTGAGAGCATAGTCTTCTTAACTAGTAATTTTCAACATCTAGGTTGTCTGAGCTATTCCTTGTTGTCGAGAGATGTGTTCATAGAAGTGAATAAACCTTAATGAAAACATTAAAAAAAAATAATTTGCATGGTGTAGTGGTACAACATTATTTTTTATACGTTTCACAATATAGGTAATGATTAAATGAGATCAATTCCAGTCCAATTCTACAGTATGCTATTAAGTGAAAGAAGCAGCAGTCGCTTCTGTGTCAGATGGTGGTTTTTACAGAACGATGAGAGGGGAGGGTTGGGGAAACACAGAAGATTCGTCATAACTTGTTTGAGCTGGCGGGGGAAAGGCTTGAGGATTTTTTTTAATTTTTGTTTTTCCATCAGCATAGCGAATCATCCCTGCTATTGAAATGCAGTCGGTGAATACTTATTTCTTTTCCTTCCCCTCTCTCATAGTTTATGTAGCGTTGTATGTAGGGAGTGTTAGAGAGAAAGTTTGGTGTTCTGGTAACAGGACAGACTTGGAATCCATGTTCCATTCCTGACAACATCTCTTGGGCTACGTGGACTAGCTGTGTAACCTTCACTTAAACTTTATTCTACACTACTCCCTCATGTTAAATGGAGTGCTGACTATTGTAGGAGTGTTACTAAAGTAAAAAATAAAATAAAAACTAAGATACTTATATTTGCAAGCTGTTTGAGATCATAATTTGGAAAATGTTTTAGAAGCCCAAATTATTATTCTGAGTATTATTAAAGGACTTGTTATTTTGCATGATTATTTAAAATTATTTTGTTTAGTTATGAAGCCTCGTAGTTTCTTCAGATGACTATCATCTTTTACATGTTTCTGTCAGCTGTCTGTATTTTTGTCTCAATCTCAACTTTTAAGAGCATCTTCACAACCATATGGGCTCGGCACCTACTGTTCAGTATGGGTAATACTGAGTGGAGGAAAAGCTGTCATCTTCTGAGCTTTTCTTTTCATTTTTATAAATGTATTATATTGATCCCAATGTGTCAGTAACTTTTTTGAGAAACCTTGTTTTAAAAATTGAAATCTGAAGGAAGTACAGTTTTAAAAAGCCCTTTGAACTCCTTTGCACATTTTGTCTTTCCCTAACTCAGTGTCTATCCTTGTATTCCTTCTTATGACTCTCTTATGCATCCTCACAGCCACCTTCTTTATAGTTCCTTGAATGCATGGGACTTATTAACCTAACTGTATTAAAATGATTTTTTCAGATACTCTTTACTGGGCTAATTTAGCATGTTTGAAAAAGAAAATTCCAGTAAAGTGCCAGGTAGAAAACAACTGGCATGACCTTACAAAGGATTAGGTTTGAATCTTTGAGTTTCACAATTTGAGTTTCACTTTTTTGTGGTGTTTTGTTTTGGTTTTTTTTTTTCCTTGAATGAACATTTGTAGATGCTCAGTCCTTTTCAGCCACAGCTCAGGAATTTCCAGTATGCTAGGAACTATTCTTAATAGTCTTTGAAAGTAATTTTTAATTTTAAAATCTTTCTTTCTCCTCCTACTTCATATTTGTTCAGTAAAGTATTTATGCATTTATTATTTATAGGGATGCTAGATCTGAAATGAAGAGCACAGCATAGAATACTTTTCTTGATTGTTTTTTCTTTTGTGTTTAGTGGAAACCTGGATAAGCAAACAGCATTGGGTAATACGGTTCTACACTACTGCAGTATGTATAATAAGCCTGAGTGTTTGAAATTGCTTTTGAGGGGGAAGCCAACTATTGATGTAGGTAAGTTCATTATTGAAAACTAGGAAATAAAGATTTCCTAAAATTTCTTTCCATTATTTTAACCACTTTTATTTATGTCCCACTGTGTTAAGTGAACTTTTAAAAGGAAAAATAAAATTGTATTAAGAAGATGAAGACTTTACCACCAGCAAGCCTAAAGGAAGCAGTCAGTTAAGAAATGGGACTTAAATTCTTAGAAGATAATAGAGACAAAAATTTTCTAATACAAAATACTACTGAAAACCCCTAGTTTTTCTGCAGTTTTATTTCTGACACATTGTAAGTGTCCTGGAAATTAGGTTTGTTGTTTATATTGTGAAATTCATCTAGTACTTGTATGTTAGAATGCTTCAAATGCTAGAATGTTAATGTTCAAATGTTAGAATGCTCACATTAATTCCACTCTGGATGTATGTGGGCTTTGTGTACACTACAGTTAATTCTTCTTTTAGTAGTAAATGTCGGTTGGCACTGTGACTTCACCCAGCATGCCCTAGCCACCACTGTAGCTGATTAGGGAAGGGATTAGCTTTCTCAGCTGCCTTTCTTCTTCTGTTTACCATCTACATGTGTAAGATAGGTAAAACATTTGCTGTACCTAAATCAGTCTGTTTTCATCATGGCTTGGCAAAAGTTTAATTAAAAACAACCTGTGTAAACTGTTTGCTCACACTTAGGGTAATCTCTCGTTTACTAGACGGTCTCCTTTCCCCGCCATATTTTGAGTGTTAGGAAGGCTTGTTAGGCTCAGGAGCTAAAGTGTCATCAGCGTGTCTATAAAACATTTGCATTCTCTCAGTTCTTGGTATAGGAGGGAAGCTTTCTGAACAGTTGGTGCAAACTGAAGAGTATGAACTTTTATTTCACCCTTTCTCCTCATTGCCATCATTTTCCTCCACGGCTCAGTAAAAAAATGTTTCATAAATTTAAGTTCATAGCTCAGTGGCAGAAGTCATTGGTTTCCTTGGCCTTTTTAATACTTCCTTAGAATATTATTATCATAAGTCAAAGAATTTGCTGTGAGCTTTTTTTTAGCAGGTATGTCCCTAATTAAGAAAATGGGAAAGCTATCTGAACAAGCTTAAGTCTGTTTATTGGGCCTTCCATTGAACTCTCTCCTAGGTAGATGCCAGAAGAGCGTTCTTACCTTTTTGATTGTTTTGGTTGGTTGGTGTGTTATTTTTTTTTGTTTGTTTTTTTTGGGGGGGGGAGGGTTTTTGGTTTTGTTTTGTTTTTTTAATGCTTTCACATAGGAACTGTATTATCTTCTTTAGTCCTTGAAATAACAGATTTATACTTAAAGGTTGAAAGTTTGAAATTTATATAGTGTCTTAGGCTGTTTGTGTGTTAACTTAAGAAATACTATTACTTTCATTCCTTTTCATATTAAAACTCCTGAGCCATCTCAGATTGAGCTCTCTGTAAGGAGCCCTCCTTCTTCTAAGGAACTTAATTCTTTCAAATTCATAGGCTTTTCTAGATGACTGCTTTGTGTTTTCTAGAATTCATGACTGGCATTCTGTATGTAGTATTACAGATAGACATATTTGCTTATCATACCTCAGTTTGGCTGTTTTCAGTTCCCAATCACAGAAATGCTTTACAATCTGGCTATTATGTAGAGCATACTCTGTTCCAGCTCCATGGCATTTACAGCTATACTGTAAGAGTGAATTTTACCTGAGCTTTGTCCACATAAGGTTGGGGTGTGGGGGCTGTTTTTATTTCTTGAGACTTGCTACTGAGCATCTAGGAAGGATCCCATTAGATGTGCCAGAGGAGCGTCCAGAGTGCTTGGATATGACCTTCTTTCTGATCAGGCATTATTTTAAAAAGTAAACCCATTTTATAGCCTTTATAAAGAAGAAATGGCTAGAAAGTTTTAAAATTATTCTTGTTCAAATGTCATCTTAGAATAGGACTTCTGTCTTCAAATTCAGGCTTCAAACTGCTACATATTAATCAAAGTAAAACATGCTTGGATCAACTTTAGCTTTTTTTTTTTTTTTTTTTTAAATCTTAGAATAGTTTTTTTCTTTAAGCTATCTTACCCTGTCTGCTTGCTTTTTCTGCTTATTCATGTAAGAGTTTTACTGGCAAAGGAGTTGAGTGGAGATTGAAATGACTAAATTTCTTTATATTCTCTGCTAGGATGGTTAGGAGGGATTTGGGAACTGTCCCAGCAGATGCTGCTGTTCAGAAAGAACCTGATGAAATGCATGAGCACTTAGAGTGGAATCTTAAAGAGCTGCAGCTGCTATAGAGTAAATAGATGTTTTTGATCACTTTTAGAAGTTACTCTGCTAAAAATAGTGAAACTTAATGAATTGATTCTTTAGACATCTCAAAGAATCACTTTCTTTTTCTTTTTCTTTTTTTTTTTTTTAAATTGTTAAATTTTGTAGTAAACCAAGCTGGAGAGACGGCTCTGGACACAGCAAAAAGAGTGAAAGCTGTCCAGTGTGAGGAACTGGTAAGAACCAGGGGGGAAGGCAAGGGGGGAATCTTTACTTCTTTAAAGAAGATATCATTACCACTGTATCTTAAACCTGGTATTGCTACCAGCTGGCTGTGCGCTGATCTGAAGGCCTTAGAAGTATTTTCTAACTTCAAAAACACAACAGTCATTTTCTTTGTAACAGTTTAAGTTCTATTGGAAGTACTTGGTTATTTTAACCAGTGTATTTGAAGACCTTTAGTACTGGAGAGTGAGGTATTTGAATACCAATTCATGCATCATTCTAGGATATTTGGGCTTCATCACCTCAGAAGTTCTTAGAGACATTTCTATCAGGAGTGCAAAACAACCCCTGAAGTATTAAATCTATCAAGACCTTTTAGGTCTGGATCTTTGTTTGACTTTTCCTGCTTTGGCTTTCTCCAGTTTATTTAATGGGACAGATAGTTCAGAGATTGTGAAAGTCATCTTAAAAGGAGAATTGAAACAACTTGAAATTAAACCTCCTCAAAGGCAAAAGAAGCAAAAATGTAATGTCTGGAAGTTAGGGTATCAAAAAATGTAAAACACCAGCTTCTGTGGGACTTTGTCTCTGTATTGAACATGATGAGAGCAAGAACTTTCTGGAATTTTGAGAATGTATGAGTGATGTGAACAGATGCCACTCAAGAAAATTATTGGAGTTCAAGAAATAAAGGTGGTAGAGTTAAAGGTACTCTTCTGAAGCAGTTAGCCAGGAATAAGGATTCTACATCAGACCAACAAGCTTGTTTGTTCTTAGCCCTCTGAGGTGCCTCTGACCAGCATGCATTTAGTAGGCAAGTGAATTGAAGTACTATCAATGGATTAAAAAGTCTTAAGTAGTGTGGTAGTTTCACATTCAAGACAAAACCAGAAGAATTTACAGAATAGTTGTCACTTGCTGCTTAATTCTATTTCTTAGAATTTTTTTGCCTCATTTTGATGATCCAAGAAGGGTATCTACTTTTCTCTGCAGCTGATAATTTTAATACCTTTCATTTGACAATTGAAAGTTCTTGTCATGTATTACTTAATTATTGCATAATCAAGAGAGCTTATCCTTCACAAATCATAATGATTTCCCATATTTCTGGGGATGCAAGTCAACATTTTGCTATGGTTCATAAGGTGGTACTCTCACTGACTTCTCAATTACTCCCATGCCTGGTGTGTAAGTACTGTTTCCAGTGTTTTGAGTATTCTGTTCAGGTAAAAAACAGCTCAGCTGTACAACACACAATTGGTATGGATTGTTTTTTTCTTTGCAGTATATATTTAATAAAGTAACATCTGCCGTTAACGTGGACCAACTGATAGTGTTGTTAGAACAAACAAAAACAAGTGGATATTATCAGTGATCTTATCTAGCAGTTAATTGTTATGATTATTGTAATCAAAATTCCATGAATACCTCACTGATTATTTCAGTTAACTGTAATAGAGCATTTATGCCTTTTCTCTTTTTTCATTTTGGAAGGGGAAAATTATTTCTGGATTTTTCTCAAAAGTGGCAATGAGATAAGGTTTAGAGTAAAAAAGAAATATGAGTGAGCATGCTGTTTATCATGTGCAATAAAAAAGTACAAAATAAATATCTAGATGTTTGAAGTATGGTAGATGTACTAAGCTAATTTCTGTTGCATAGGTGGAGTCTTAACTGTTTAATTAAATTCAATTTCAACTCAAGTGCGCTCATTAATGCTTACATAACAGATTGAAAATACTTTCTTCTTCCAAATTTTATTTTGGGAAGGTGGTTAAAAGCTTTCATGAATCAACGAGTACAAAGCAGACTACATTTCAAAGGATATGAAGGGATAAATAATGATAGGAATCTAAGCATTGAAAAGGCGAATTTATGTCCTCAGAATAACCATGAACTGCAATTTTCTTTTATTGCTGATCATTGAAGTAGTAGATTTTTAAAGAATGTGGATACATTATTTGGGCTGGCAAAGCAGAGGAATTTTGTGCTTAAGACACATTGGCCTCATCCAGTGAGAGGGAGGAAAATATTTAAATAAAGGATAAATACCTTGTGTTTTGATTGCAACAGAAGGACTGTGATTTTGGAGGGGTAATAGTTGTTTGTACCAGAATTTATAGATAGGTTTTGCCTTTTCTTTTTGGAAAGCAGGGCTGCAGATGCATTCTGCTTTTGTGCATATGCCTTCTCTTCTTGTCATCTTTTTAAATGGTTGTCAAACATGGCAACTTATACCTTTTTGAGAAAATCTTCCCTTTTTGCCTTTTACCTGTTTTTCTATACCTCAAGTAAATGAAGGATGTTTGTGTGATTGCTCTGAAATTGTTTCTTTTTAGTGTCTGGAAAAGTTTTAAACCTCTAAATATTTCAGTTTATTGCTTGTTGTTACAAAACTAACTTCGTTGAAACCAAAGGAACAGCAAATATTTTAACAAGAATTGTTATTTCTTTCAGCTTTCTCAAGCCAAGGCAGGAAAGCTAAACCCACATGTCCATGTAGAGTATGAATGGAATCTTCGGCAGGAAGAAATTGATGAAAGTGATGATGACTTAGATGATAAGGTAAGCATGAATTACTGATACGACTTTGCACAACACCTGCCAAAATTTCTGTTGGGGGGGGGGGGGGGGAACTAGTTTTGAGGTCTGTATTAAAGACTGCCGAAGTGCTTTTTGAATATAACGTAGTTATTATGGACTTGAGTTTCAGAAGTTTTACTTTGACAAGACATACAATATAATATAAAGCAGTAAATGTAGATTACTTTGTTGTCATTTTATCCCCTTCTGAATTCTAGGTTGTTAATATTTAGCTGGAGGAAATCCAAAGCTTACATACTTATTTTTCCATAAATTAATTAAAACCCTAGTTGAATCAATAACTATTTTTCAAAAACTGCTGTGCACTTTATTGCTGATTAAAAAAAGTAATGGAAAGACAAAACTTGAGGGCATAGGATAATTGCCATCCTAGAACATGTGAAAACCTAGCTTTAGTGTCCTACTTCAGCAAGTCAGTTAATTACTCTGTGCTCTGTTTCTGTAATAAATGGGAATACACTTATTCTATTTTATATATGTGCTGTAGAAAGAAATGTGGTCAACTTTTCATTTTTCTGTGACACTTGGGACTGAAAAATTCAGAAACCCAAATAATTTACATATCATCCAGGACAGTAGAGAACAAAATGATTATCTGTGCAAGGAGACTCAGGAGGATGACTAATGCTATATTAGAGATAATAGGCTGCCTGAACCAGAGCTGCAATGAAACAGATCGTGCTCCATATGTAGCTATTAATATACAGCAATCAAAAATTGCTGTGCAAAATTTCTTCAAAGAGCAGTTATATACATTTAAAAGAAGAGACATACCACTGAATATATTGCTAGTTCAGTCAACAAATAAATCTGAAGTGTCAGAAGTGGTTATTTTATTTTTTATATGCATCAGTGGGGTTAGTATACTTGATCTTTGAGGGTAACTGTCTGGGCTGAGTAAAGGGCCATTTGAACTGAAAATTACTCATATTCTAAAAACTTCACTAGGCTTTTATTAATATATTATTCAGTATATTATTATTGTGTATCTGCTGCTTTAAGAATAAATTTAACTTTGTGTACATGATGATTGAGGATCTTTCAGGTTGGATCTCTGAGAAAGGGAGGAATGTGGGCTTATTTGTCCAATAAAGAAAGAAATTATGTTTGCTAGAATATGTTCTGTTATATTCTTTCCCAATCCTATTAACTATATTTAGTATTTAGACAGCTGTATAATAGGTTTTTCTATTCACAGCCTAGTCCTATAAAAAAAGAAAGATCTCCAAGACCTCAAAGTTTTTGTCACTCTTCAAGCATTTCTCCTCAAGACAAAATGACTCATCCTGCATTTAGCACTCCTAGAGACAAGCAAAGACTCTCCTATGGAGCTTTTACCAATCAGATTTTTGCTTCTACAAGCACAGATTCACCCACCTCTCCAACTGCAGATGCTCCTCCTCTTCCTCCTAGAAATGCAGGCAAAGGTAAGTCTTTTCAAACTACGCTTGCAAGCAGTAATTTTTCCACAGTTGTCAGTTGTCCTTCCTTTAACCATGTGCATTACAATGGTTCAAGATGTAGTGTGTTTTTCTTACTACACTGATGTGGTAAAATATACAATGCATGTTCAAAACTTTAAATAAACAAACGACCCCCCCACCCCCAAACCAAAACCACAACAACCATAGGGGACAATGCTTTGTAACAGACTCATTCATAACAGCATATGTGAATGGGTGAAAAAAATAAAGTAATACTCTGCTAAATAAAAGTTTGTTCATTTTATGTAGAAATTCTGTTCATATTTTGGAGAAGTGTTTTTACGCATTTACAGTCCTCAAAATACAAGTGTTAGAAAAAGGCTGATGGTGTGTAGTGCTATATGATGATGTGCTGTGTAGCATCTGGCAGAGAGGGCGAAGAAACAAAGCTTTGGTGGAGAGGAGGTGCATGAAGACTCCCTCTCTTGCAGTCAGACAGTGTGTAAAAAGACAAATGCCAGAATGACCTGCGAAGTGCTAAGCAGGTTGGTATTACAGTTCCTCCCATCTCAGTGCATCTGGATTCTCCTCTTCCATTTGGGTGAGTGCTAGAGGGGTGTAAAGAAAAAATACAGGGTGCAGAGAGGGATGCAGAGAAAATACCAAGCCTATTGCCAGACAGTTAACAAGTCACACACTGAAGATCTAAACTAAACATCACCCATTCTTCCCTGAGTGAAACAACCATTTTGCTCTTGTAGAATTATCCATAAGGAGGGTTTGTGCTACAGTTCAATCAGTTTTGCAATCTACATTTAGTTGAAATGAATGAGTTGTTTTTTCTTAGTAATAGTAGTGACACTCTTGGTAGTGCTTGAAAGGGAAGAGGACTTATTTTCATGAGACTTGACTCTTGCAGCTGTAGTGGAGGATGGTTCTTTGACCTAGACAGCTATAAATGTCAAGTTTAGAGGATGTATTATGCAACAAAACCTGTTACTTTACTATCATTTGTGCAAATCTACTTTTTAGAACAAAAAAACTCTTCATCTTTTCCCTTTTTTAACTTATTTAATTTAGAAATAGCCAAATTGTGTTTTTACAGTAGACTTCTGTCCTGGTTTTGGCTGGGATAGTTAATTTTCTTTCTAGTAGCTGGTATAGTGTTATGTCTTGGATTCAGTATGAGAAGAATGTTGATAACACACTGATATTTTCAGTTGTTGCTAAGTAGTGTTTAGACTAAGTTAAGGATTTTTCAGCTTCTCATGCCCAGCCAGCAGGAAGGCTGGAGGGGCACAAGAAGTTGGGAGGGGACACAGCCAGGGCAGCTGACCCAAAGTGGCCAAAGGGATATTCCATACCATGTGATGTCATGCCCAGTATATAAACTGGGGGGAGTTGGCCTGGGGGGATTGCTGCTCAGGAACTAACTGGGCATCAGTCAGTGAGTGGTGAGGAATTGTATTGTGCATCACTTGTTTTGTATATTCCAATCCTTTATTATTATTATTATCATCATCATCATCATTTTATTATTGTTATTATTAGGATTATTAGTTTCTCCATTTCTGTTCTGTTGAACTGTTATCTCAACCCATGAGTTTTACCTTTTTCATTACAATTTTCTCCCCCATCCCACTGGCTGGGGGGTGCGGGGAGTGAGCGAGTGGCTGTGTGGTGTTTAGTTGCTGGCTGGGGTTAAACCATGACAACTTGTTAGAAAAAACTTTAGTTTTGATGAAGGCTACAGTATAGTTTAAGGCTTCAGCAGTTATGCTGAGGGATGCTCCCCTGTGTTAGCACCGCTATAACTTCATATTTCATTTCTTCAACTGGTAGTTAACTTTTTTTTTCAAAAATAATGAAGAAATGCTCTCAGTAAAAGGAACAGAACAGAGTGTGTTGGCATCAGATGTCTGCTTTTACATGTTCAGATGCTGTACTGAAGAACTACTGTTCCACCATCAGTCTTTGTCATGTACTGACAACTTTCAGATGAATCCCTTGGCTCTCTTTTTCAAACAGGTTTGTTTTCCATTAAGAGGCAAAGCGATTTTGTCAGGTTATGCATTTTCACATGAGATTTCATAACCCACATTTCTTTGTATCATTTTTATTGAGGACTCATTTGTATTCCTTGTAACTTTATTATGTTGACCTTCCTGTTTGCTTGACAAGATTCTAACTTTTTCCTTCCTCTCCCCCATGTTTTTTACATGCTCTAACAGTTTGCTACTGATTGTCCATTGTCAGACACATTATATTGGCTTAGATGTTCCTTCAGTCTGGCCTAGGATAACCTTTTTTGTCATAAAGTTGCAACACTTGGAAACTAATCATGAAACTCATTTCCTTAAGAAGGTTAAGGAGCTTGCATCTTGTATTCGTCTGTACACTGCTTAGTATGTTGTCAGCTTTCAATGGATTATAATGAACATTATTTCAGCAAATTGTTTTTTTCTCCAGGAAGGGGAATATTTATGTGCATATTTCATTCTAAGTATGTGTTCAAGTTTCAGAAATGTTAGGCATTTTCCCAGGTGTTCCTGCAAAGTCCTAGACAAGTGAATCAACACACCACCAAAGCTACTTGGAAAGAAATGAAGCGTTGAGTTCTTGTGTGTTTTCATGTCAAGGATTATGCAGAAGAAATCCTTATTTATATTACAACAAAATAATATATTATTACAAAATACAGAGAACTATTGCCTTCTAATGTAACATTAACTGCTTCATTGGAGTGGAAAATGCCAGATTCACAGTATAAGTCAGAGAGAAGTTGAATGGAACTACTGTTAACGTTGAAGTCACCAGGCTTCTCTGCTTCACACATGCCAAAATTTTACAGTCTGTGAGTGATGCTGCATTTTTGGTTGATTTCCATTAAATAATATCGTAAAGTATTTAATCAGAGTTAGAAGTCTCCATTAAATACATGCCTGTGTTACAGGAATAATTTAACAGACTCAAAAGGACAGGGGAACGAAGCGACAAATGCGTAAAACATTCATCAGTGTGGAAAAAGTTGCTATAGAAGCATCATTGCAGATATACTTATGCTTCATTATAAACTGTGCAACTCCTTGTTATCTTCCCCTCCTTCTAGCTCCCAAACAGATTGTTTAAAAGAAAAAGAAGCAGAGGTTCTCCACTTCCATAAGACACTGGTGACACAACTTAATTTTGAAACAGTCTGAGATGATTATTTTTTCCTACAGAAACAAAATTCTTTACAATTTATCTGCTCTTTTGAGGTTAGTAGTAATAGAGCATATCCCTTACATCAAAGTTTAACATACAAGCTTACTTATTGAATCCTTTTTTGTTAGAATAGTTCATTTTAATAGCTACCTATTTGATTTAAGATTATATGAAAACATAGAATTACATTTTGCACTAAGTTCCCAAAATAGCGAGAGTAAGAAGAGCACTGAACCTGTAATTAGATTTCAGCTTACCTTCTGTCCCCAAATGTAATCTGATCTTCATCCCTGCGCTTCTATGAGGCCCCAGCAGATACCATGGGACCCTGTTAGAGCATGGAGACAGTCTGTAGGGAGTGGATAGCTGGTGGGATCCATATTTTAGAAGGAGGCAGAGGATTTTAAATTTTCATGGTTTTTATCCTTTGGAGCATACAGATAAAACTCTTTTCCAAAACATGTTGTATATTTTAACAAACACACCTCCCTTTAGCCCTCTGTAAGCTGGCTTCATTCACCAGTGAAGTTCCTTGGTAGCAAGGTTCTATGGTGTTTGCTGAGATGCCACAGTGGACTGGAAGCCATCAAGTCTGAACTTTGTGTTGGGGAGAGAAGGTAAGTTTAGAGCGATTTACATAATGCACACCACTCTTGCCCGTGTTTTTTAGTGGATATGGTGTCTAAAAATTAGTTTGATTCATCATTAAAATTGTATAGGTACAATTGTTGGAGGATGTGTATGTGGGGATTTTTTAAAGTTTCTCCATACATCATTACAATCTAAGTCCAGATTTTCCAGTTTGATAACTTTTCAAAATATTCTTAAAAATGCTGGAACGTTAGTGTATTCTACTCCAAACCAGCTCATTTGTGGATACATTTTATTTTTCTGCTATCTCTGATACAGATATGGTTAATCCTAGTAGAATGAAAAGTACTGAATGAGTACAGTAGCTGCATAAGCCAGCCACTATGCTTTTTTCCAGTAGTTTATCTAAGCTTATTCAGGTTCAACTTACTTGTGTTGTCAGTCAAGTCTTTAGTCTGTAACAGTCTGAAAATCATCTTTTTCTTTAGTCTTTCCACCTCATACCTGCATTATGGCTCCAGACATCTAGCAGGTCTTCTGCCTGCTTTTTTACAAAAAGCTTCCCCCCCCCCCCAAAAAAAAAAAAATAAAATAAAAATAAAAAAAAAATCAACATATAAGTAGTCGCATGATTCAACACAGTAGCTAAATAAGCTTTTGCACAACCTTAATTGCAAATCCAATGTGAGGGCAATGCTGCTAACTAGTTTTGTAGAAGTGTTAGGCAATCTAAGGCAGGTTTCCTTAATTTTAGCTGAAAGCTAATTCATTTTTGAATGGTTCTACCTATTTCTGTCACATGGGATGAACACGGAGGTTAGGGATCAGTTTTATTCATTGAAGTAAGTTTGGATCTTCAGTTCAAGTTTGCACATTTTACACTCTTTCTCACAGCTCTAATGTTAGGTACATAAACCAGAAGGCACTTCCTTTGTGGTTGCAGTCCACCGATACTGCAGATACTATGTCATACAATTTGCTTCTTCACTTGATCAAACTCAATTTCTAAACAAATTAGCTTATTTGCATGGACTAGTAACTTCTAGTTGTCTTACTGCATTGCTCACAGGATTAGAAATCTTTTCAAGTCCACTAAATTGCTTTGTTCGTGTATCAGCATTATCATTTAGCTTCGGTGTTTTTTCTGTCATAGGTGTCTGTATCAAGGCACTATCTGGAAAGCAATCATACAAGTTTCCACTTCTATTTTGTTAGACTAAACAAACCAAGCTATTTCACCTTTTCTGATAGAAGAGTACTGCCATTCTCCTATCATCCAAGTTGCCCTTTTGGCATACTAGCCCTTCTCTGTACCTTTGCTGTTTAAATCAGCTTTCTTAAATGCAACTGACTGGAAGCATAGGAACGGCAGCAAAACCTTGCTTTTTCTGCTGCTAATACTATATCAAAGCTATTTTATTTTTTTCATGGTTGCATCATACTATGGAGTGTCAGGCATTACACAGGTAGTGTCTACTACCATTTCCAACCAGAGTCCCTAATTTAAAGTACAAATGCTTTCTTAGTCTAGAATTTTAACTTTGCATATACTGTTGTACTTAATCTCATTTCTGTTACCTTAGTCTTTGAGGGTATCCAGCTGCTTCTATTTATTTTGAATGCTTTCAGGATTCTACTGCTTTCTTGCATACACTTAGAGATAATTCTTTAAATATTCTTATAAATGTGTTGTACATTTTCGTTAAACAATATGAGTTATCCCACTCAAACTTTTTTTTTAATACCATAATAGGAAGAGAAGGGTGACAACTGTTGATTTCACGTGTTTTATATTTTTGCGTCAACCCAAAATACAACATCCTTCAATATAAATTTGGGGTCTTTCTTTTTTTTTTTTTTAACTCAATGTATATACTTAGCTTTCTTGTTCAGAGCGATTGTGATAATTTTTCTTTTACTATAGCCTTAATTTTCAGTACTGAAGATATATGATCTAAAGCAAGACAAACTGAAGAAGGCTTTTAGTAATATCTTTGCAAAAGTGTCATAAGAACTTTAAAAATAAGTATAACCACACTTGTTAATGAAAAGACTATTTTAATATAAACTTACTTTCCTTTGCAGTACCCGTTCTGCCATTAACTGGAATACTGGTTCTTCCATATCTCTCATTAAGTGGTAAAAAAATAAATACAAATGTGAGGTTTTTACACTCTAAACCCACCATTTCTTGAGTGGATGGTAACAGCTTTGCATGGTTTCACAAGTACACAGATTAATAGATACTATACTGACTGCACAAAACCTGAAGGGCAATGCACTATTAATTGCAGACCTTTTTCAGTTATTTACCTTAGTACAATAAATTTGAGATTTGGTCTATTTGCACATGCAAGCATGATCCCTTTACTAAGAAAAAGTGATAGATGATAACAGCTTTACTGAAAGCAACTGCTTCAGCTAACTGAAGAAAAGAGAGCTTAATGGAAGCTAAATTTAAAAAAACAAAATCTAGGTCAAGATTTTTGTTTGTTTGTTTTTTGCTTGTGTGAGGGAAAATTATTTACATGAAATGTGAACTTTGCAACTATGTGAGAAATCATCATTAAGATGCCTATGGAAAAGAAATAGTTGGCTTACTTGCTGCCTGGTTAGAATCACAAAATATCTTTGATCTATAAAAATAACTACTCTGATTATTACTTAGGAATATCTGGCTAGCCTTGCATAGTTAAAAATACCATGTAAGAATGTTTTTGAGATTTTGTGTGTATATATATATATGTAATACAAAGTATTTTATAATAATTTTACTGACACTCCATACGTCATCAGGTCTTTCTATTATTCCACCAGTTGTTTCCATAAACTGATTTAGATTCCAGAATGTTTCCCACATTTGCTTTATTCGAAGCATGATGTGACTTTATGCCTCTTTCTGAAAAGATGTTTTGAAGTTTTCCTTTATTTTCGGTTTATTTGAAAGTCAGGTATTTTGTATTTCAGACATCTAGTTGTTAGTGTATGACTTCTAAATTCATATTTATTCCTTCCATGAAATTAATATATGAAAAAATGCTAGGAGTCTGAAACGATGCACTATTTTTAATACCTTAACACCTTTTCACCTTTTCCCTGTAAGGGTTGTATTCCATGTGAACTTTTGACAGGTGTGAAGTGATAATATTTTTCACCTCTTCTGTGATGTCTGGAGATACACTACTGGTGTGAAATACAAAAAATATACCCATATATCCACATTTAAAGAGTTTTTAATCCTACTAAATTTTATTTTTGTAGAGGAGGATTCTTCATTTTATTGGCAATAAAAAGTACAAATTTTACTTCATGTCTGAAGTTTTATTTTTGTGATAAGTGCATAATACTATTTCTATGCATTTCCTCCACTTTTTTCCCTTTAAGCCAAGTTTGAACTGTTTGTCACTTGTGGCGGGGCTGGAGACCCTCTTAGCATTGAGTGGTAAGACTGGAGTGCAGCACAAACAGCAGGACACTAGGTGGTGGTAGGACAGAACCTCTCTGTGATGTTGGCCATTCCCACTTGCATACATTTTGGAGACGTGTAGCTCCTTTTTGAGATGTCAGGACAAGAGAAAAATACTATACTGACGTATACTGATATACTCTGAGTTACTTATGGTTTATAGAACACCTTTGATTCATATTTATTTAAGTGAACTAGAGAATTTATAAATTGCAGAAGTCTAGGGGATCGTCAGGCAAAACTTAGCATGAGAAAAGTTTTTTATTTTTGCTGGCAGAAACATTTCAATGCATGGTTTCAATTAGCTTGCTTAAGCTCAAGGAAGAAATTAAAATGAGAAAGGATGCAAATTGGGGAACAATCATTAATTTGCACTAACATTTGACTTCTTGTCAATTAACGGTTTTGTGAACTTGGAAGTAAAGTGAGAGGAACGATTGCAAAATACATAATTTGATTTACAAGACTAAGCAATTAATGGAAAGCCAGGCCCAAAATACCTGCTGGGGTTGTGGTTGACAGATTCTCCTGAGCAGCAAAAGGCCTTCCAGGTCTGAATCTGGAAGTGAATAGATTGAATCATTAACTTGTTATGGGCAGTTCTATTAACCTTTTCTTTGGCGTTAAGAAAGAGGGAAGTCACCCACTGAAAATATCTGGCAAATGTACACATGCTTATAGGATAATTGAAGTTACTTTTTTCAGTGTTTAGTATTTCATGTGAGGAATTTTAGCAAAGGTTATTCTTCACTGATTTTAATACTTTTATGATATATAGTAATTTAGGAAGGAATGCAGACTTTGCTAATTCTCAGTCTACCTATAGAGACTGGTAATAAATATTTTTAAAGAGGCAGCTCTAGTTCTGTGTGCAAGTTAGGGTATATGCTGATTAATAAAATGAAGATTTTGTCTCATACTGTTCAAATAAGTTACATTTTCAAAAATAGGCAAGTTGGTTCTATAGTGCTACAAAAATATGTGATGATAGACTTGACATTTCAGGTATAAATAAACTTTGCTTTAAAACTATGATGATTTCCTGTATTTATCCAAAGCCTGTGATGGCAAAGCTCTCTTACATGCAAAACTTACTGCAAAATCATGACTGCAGTGAAGTGTTATTTGTTGGTTAGATTAAAAAAAAACAAAACACAAAACAAACCAACAACAACAAAAAAAACCAAACCCCAACAACAAACCCCTTAGAGCTATTCTAACCTAATGTAGAACTAATTTAGATAAATGTTACAAGTAATTTCTTTTGGCGCTAATGGCAACTGACTTGAGCAGTTGTCCCCTCGCTGCCTGTTTGCGCCCCGCACTGCCTGCTTCCTTGAGCTTCTTATTAAAGACATTTTTGAAGGTGAATGGTGAAGTTGATTAGGGAAAATGCTTGTCTTCCCTCTGGGTTATTTTGTCTTTTAACCTGAATCTGTTCCCATATCCTGCAAAACATGCATTGTGTTGAATACTACTTGTGCCAATATTGATGCAGGGGGAAATAAAGTGTTTGAGGGTAGGGGCAACTGTGTAAACTCTATAAGCAATGCTACCATTAAGTATCTAATCTCAGTCTCAGAAAGGGCTTTTCTGATGTTTATTTTATACACACGGTATACAACAATTTGCATTGCTCTAAGAATGCACAGTCTGATGTATTTAAGGCACAGAAAAAAAGGGAAAATAACTACAGAAAAACCTACTAAGCTTACAGTCCAGTTTTCAAAATGCAAGGAAAATTTGTAGATAGATTTTTTATTCCCCTTGTCCCCCCAGTTTATTAACAGAATTCTTATGGGTTGCTCTGGAGGGGGGAAGAAATCCCCACATAATAGAACATCTAGAAAGCCATTTCATTCTGGTATAAATTAATAGTAATTTTAATCCCACATGCTAAATATTACTTAAAACTAAGATTTCATGGGTTGGCTGCTTTTTAAAAAACAAAAACCAATGCCTAAAATTAGAAATCCTGGAGTGATTAATCCTGTGTAAACATAAGTGCACGTGTCATTCTATTGTCAAGTTGCTTATATTCCCACAGCTAAGATGGTTAAAAATGTGGTGAATGTGTCGCTTAATCTAAACAGTGTTTTGGCATGGCTTGTCTTTTTATTTTAGTCTTTTGCTGCACTTCACTGTGGGTCTGACTGTGAATTTTTCAGTGCTGCTTTGACGTTACTGCACATGTATTTGTAAGAAGATTGTTTGTTATTTTGCAGGCCCACCTTCAACCCTCCCTCTAAGCACTCAAACCTCTAGTGGCAGCTCCACTCTTTCCAAGAAGAGACCACCTCCCCCACCCCCAGGACACAAAAGAACCCTCTCTGACCCACCAAGCCCACTACCTCATGGACCCCAGAATAAGGGCCCAATTCCTTGGGGTGAGTTTTGAAATGCAAAACAAAAGGGCAGGGGAAAACCTTTATGATGGATGATATATGATCTTTGGTTTCTTTTACCTGATGCTTGCTTTCCAATGATTGCAGCTTGATGTAACGTCAGCTCAGATAAATCAACAGTTCTATCTTCTGTCACTCTAGCTTCCAGGCTTCTGTATCTGAGTCTCGCTTGAGAAAACTGAAAATATTCCACACTCCCCTGGGGCCCAATTCAATCTCCTCTGCTGCCTCCCTCTCTCTCCCCTAGCTGCCCAGGCTGCCCTCACCCCAGCCCCCTCATCTCCTGCATCTACTTTGCATCTGCTTCTTCACCCCTGCTCCTGTTCTGACCAGCTCGTTAATCTAGATGGATCTTGATTTGGGGCAGATACACCTCTCTGAACCTGTGTAGTTCTCCTGATGGCCAGAAGAGCTTGTCTCCTTGGGCTCTATGCCAAATCCCTCCTGTAAAGTGTTCGCACCTAGCTGGTGGGGATGTGTTGTCTTAATATGTTTTCGGGTTTTGTGATGTTGTCTGTACGTATACAAAGGCTGATAGGTTTGCATCCTTCTACCTGCGGCAGTTATACAGAAACAGCACGTTTTTTTTAACGGGATACGTTTTTGACAAACTTTTTGGAAACTATTTTCCAGACTACTCAAATTCTTCCTCTTTTCAATAAACATTGCTCTATGCAGTCAAATCCTAGTAGCTAATAAATCTCAGGCCCGTGTAATGTTCTATAATTTTAGTCTTGGTGGCAAGATTTCCATAAATCTGTAAACTTTTGAGCTGGAATCCAATGCTTACATAGTGGGTCATCCATACACTACTTGTATCTTAGGAGTATCCTCTCTCTGTTCCAATATAAACATGAAATTACTAGTCTAAAAAAATAAAAAAAATGGCAAGCCCAAAAACACCATTATTTTTTTTCCTCAGCAAATTGAGTTAACTGTGGTAAATCATGGAGTACTCGTGTATAGAATATGTAATTTAATCTAGGATTTAATATGAATTGAAGTACAGAGACCAATGAAAGGCAAAGCCTTTTTCTCAAGGAATACAAATAATGGCAATCTTTTCAGTTCTTTACTCTTCACATGTCTGGGATATGGAAAAAATGTTTCCTATGTTGTGGAGGCTAACAGCCTTGTACTATTTCAGAGGTAGTAAAGACATTTTGAAGAACTTGGACTTTAAAAATTTTTTAAAAGCCCAGATATTTAAGTCTGAAACAGTACCTAAAATACCATATATTAGAATACTATATAATGCAACACTATTAGAATGAAAAGTGTGGTAGGAACAGATGCTGAGCTAGTGCCAACTTTTCTTTTAAAATATTAGACAACAGATAAATGTGGGAAAGGTCCAGGTGTGGAGTTGAAGAACCTCATAGCAGTAGAACACCTTTTCAAAGCAGGGCCAGAGAAGAACATTCCTTATTCTGTCTCTTCCCTGCTCTACAGTGCAGACTAAACTTCCATGGATGGAAGAGGGGCCTCTTCTCCCCTTTTTCGTAGCTGAGGTCTGTACAAAAACTTGTTTCAAAGTCCATTTGGATTTTAAGCAAGTATTAAGTTTTGTGTTTATAAAAGAGGGAGTTTCTTGTATCTGCCTTTGTGGTTTTGGTTTAAGAATATTGTCAAATGTTCACTGCTTTCCCTTTCAGAAGCTTTTTTTCTGTGCTGTTACATTTCTTATGTTGAATTTCAGCATTTGTTTTCTAATCTGTGCATTAGTTGAAGTTTCAAGCAGAGCAATCCTCAGCTTACATCTAAGGAAATTAAGTTACTATTCAAAGATGGTCTAAAAATGTCATTTAGATTATTTTGGATTTCCATAGCAACCATGAGATTTTTCCTTGCTTTATCCATAGGTCTATATGTGAAGGGTTTGCTGTTTGTCTTACCTTTTTTCTTCTTTTTTTTACTTTTAAATGTAAACATTTTTAGCAAGGTTCAGCATGAGCCTTTTCCGCTGTTTCATTTAGACTTCAATGCACTAAGAATGGTGTCTAGGCAGATACATCATTCTTTTGCCCGGGAAGTATTTTGTGTTCTTGGATTGTTAAATGTCACTTTACATCTATTTCAGTAACAAAATTTACTAATGGCTGTTGAAGTTGGTTCTAAGATTGTTTAGACGTGCTGTAATAGAAGAGGGAAAGGGGAATAATAAAGGCACTAAACCAACATAGTTAGTATAATTGTACTCTGGGAATGGTGATGGTTAATGAAAGAGGAGCCTTCTGCTGAAGGAGCTCGGAAACACTGGGGTTTGGATATTGCTGCCTTTTGACAGAGTTGAGCATACCCAGGATCTTTTCTTTAGTAATGGTTAACATTCAGGTTATGGCAACTTATGGACTTAGTCACTGAATCAGTAAAGGCTATTCTTTATGTAGGATAAAATACCAATCCGTAGAAATCTGATGTTTTGTGAATAAAATCAAACTCAGGGCTGTTTTAAGGTGACGTGCGTCATAAAGTAAAATGTAAACATCTACAATAAATTTATTTGATACTGGCCTGCAGGGTCTCCTTCTATTCAGAGAAAATTGAAACACGATATTCAAAACAAATGCCCTGCAGCAGTAACTCAACAATGTCACTAAATCTTGCCTTGCCAGCAGATGTGAGCTACCAGTGAGTTGTTTTAAAATGTGTTGTATGAAAGGTCAAATTGCATTATTATGGTCCCTGCTGCTTTTTCAGTTGCAAAATCATTAATAAAGAATGATCTTCAAAATCTTTAGACGTGTCGTATAGAGGATAATTGGAGGAATATGTACTTTGCTTTAAGTTGCACCCTCTGCTGATTAATTTTAAGTTATCCTAATGATTTTTTTCTTTAATTGTGCTTTTTTCTCCTCAGGTAATGATTTGGGCCCACCTTCAACTAAGGCTGCAAACAAGTTTGAGGGCATGTCTCAGCAGTCAAGGTAATATCTGTGTGTATGAAGGCAAAGATGAAAACTTATGTAAACACAACTAATTTGTAAATTAGAAAAAAATTGTCTTTCATATGAATAAAAATCCAGGCTATGCTTCTTCATTAGTTTTCTGCATGCCTTACTGCCATACAAATACTTTGGCTTCATTGAGCCTCCTACGCTTTGTTCATAGCTGTCCATACACAATTCATCCTTTCAGCAGGATGGACAGAACGACTTGTACCAGAATCTATCTGCTGCTCCTACAGAAGTGTTCTCTGAGCTGGGGAATGTTGCCTCAGACTGCAGTCTAGCAGGACAAAAGTTTTATTTTCATGTCTCCTGGCATTTCGTTTTATCCGTTTCAGTGCGAGGTCTCATGCCTTTAGCTGAAGTGTCACTCGGTACAAGTTGGCATCGAAGATAGCTCTATAAGAGAGAGAATTAATCTCAGTCTTCCAGCTTAACTGTCTTCCAGTCTGTCGAGCTTATGTGCTGATACGGTCTGTAGTAACACAAACTGCTTTTAGCTCGTAGTTCATCAGGTCAGTACATTACAAGTGTCTTTTTCAATAACTGAAGTAGTAAGGATAGCCATACATTCCTGTCACTTCATTACTCCTTTATCAGTGTTGTGATTCCAAGCTCCTGAGGTTCAAAGCATGGTAATTCTAATAAATGTGTGCCTCAGGCAACATGACGGAGACCTCGCATGACCACAAGTGTGCGCGATCAGGCCATGACTGGAGATGGATGTGTAACGTCAAACAAATCACGGTAGAAGATGTGTAGGTAGAATTTCTGGACACTGCTCAGTCTGTGATCTGCCTTGTCAGGACAGGCAGTGGACGTGGTGTTGGTAGCACAGCTGACTTGCCGTGTTTGCTGAATCCAACCAGGTGGCACTGGATATTCAGGGAAAAAGTGGCGATGTTCTTCAGCACAACAAGCTGGTGCCATACTTGATACTTGTAAGACAAGGGTAAAAGTGTGATACTCGTGCTTGATGACATTAGATAAAGGCCAAGGTAATTACTTATTGAATCAAGATTGAGCTTGGCTGTTCTTTCAGTTTTGTGTCATGATATATTTTGACTATTTAAAAAACCCCTAGGAATAAGATAAAAGTGTTTCATCATGCTTGTTTTGAAACATTAGCTTCAGAGACAACACCAGAATTAAGGCTGTCGATGCAGAAGAGTCTTATTTATTTTTAGGTGATTATTTTTAGGTTATTATAGTTATTTTTAGGTGATTATTTATTTTTTTATTGTTTGATTTTTATGCCTTAAATCAATTGGCTTTCTTCTTCTACAGTCATTTTCTATAAAAGTGACTTGGGTGTGGTTTTGGTGGAAGAAATTTGGTGGTTTTTTGTTGAAGCTTGTAGTATATTTTGCCCTCACGTGCCATGTTTGCAAATTTGAGCCAGCCTGGCATTAATTCTGAAAAAAATTGACTACAACAGAAAGCATAGATGGAAAGTTCTTGCAATATGCAACCATCTCAGATTTTTATGTTGTAATTAAATTACTTGCAACTGTCCTGCTCGTATTGTTGCTTACCACTATGAGTAACTAACACAGCTGTAACACAGGTTGACAGTGTTGTTTTCCCACAATCATCAGTATTTCCTTGGAGTAGCAGAGACTTTGTCTCCTAATGCAGCTGCCATTTGTGTGTAATACAATATCATACTCGTGCAGTAGGCTACAAAGCATAGGCTCAGTCCTAGAAAACTTCAAACCACTGACACACAGGACATACTATGTTTTTGAATGATTCAGTATAATTACTTTAAAGACCAAATTTTCCTTAATGGTCAGTATCTGCCCACTGAGCTGGTCTTTCAGCTTCACCTATTTTCAGAACACATTTTTGCACATACCATAGTTCGTGGAATAAATCTGCCCTGTAGCATAAAAGCTGTGTGGGGTTTGTATGTCTTTTTCTCTGCAAAAGCAGTTCATTCTTAATAGTGTTTTGAGTTTTGGGATTGATCCACAGACAAGATGACAAGTTGGTTATACAAAAGAAGCAAAATAAATGGGGATTTTTTTAGATTATAGATGTGTAGAGGGGAAAAAAAAAGGAAAAGAAAAAGTATATAATTGTTGAAAGCACTAATAATTCTCTTCTGTTGATTTAGCACTGGGACTGCAAAGACTGCACTTGGCCCTAGAGTTCTTCCCAAACTACCTCAAAAAGGTAAGTGTTCTTTTTGTGGGTATTCCCATAATGATATCTTTGAATGTGTGTAAAAATACATACTTGTTTTAAATACATGAATCTTTTCAGCATTATTTCTAAAATGCCACAAACCATGAAATTCAGCAAAACTAAAAGGATTTTGGAAGATCAGGAAGGTTTTTATTAAACTAAAAAAATAGTTAGATCTATGGAACGTAAGGAAGAAAGAAAAAAAAATCATAAACTAACTGAAGCTGGAAGAGACCTCAAGAGGTCAGCTGGTCCAATCCACCACTCAGAGCAGGGCTAACTTTTTGACATGAGAGCAGGTTGCTCAAGACCATATCCAGTTGCATTTTGAGTATCGCCATGGATAACCTCTCTGGCCTCCCACTTCTTTGACCACTCTCGTTGGTAAAGTCTTTTTTCTTCCTAATATCCATCAGTCCAATTTCTTGATACCCTTGAGGTGTGTTGTGTTCATTGCCACATTTTGGTGATCAGGGTTGTTGTCTGTATAAATACTCTGAAAAGAATCGGGTACTGTTACATACTCGCTTATATATTGGTGACGAACTCGCTGAGCCCATCATCCCAGTGAATGCCTTATGGCCCTTTCTTTTTAGAAACACTTTTTTCTAGTCTCTCTTTAAACTCATACAGCAGGTTTTATATAGTTTTTTGGATTCTTGCAGCAGTTGACTATAAAGTTGAAAGTAGACCTACCTTCTAGCTCAGTCTGATACAGAACCCATCAAAAATACATTATATCTTTATGAGTGGGTGATCCCTATAGAGCCTGAAGATCAGGAAATTATGCCTGTCCAAACTTCTGAAGCTAGATGACTGAAATTGAGAATGCAAATCATTTTAACAGAAAATACAAATGTGAAATTTCAACTTTATTAAATTATAATTATTATGGTATCATCTTTTGAAAGACGCACCAATGACACAACGGGGTACCACTGCAAAGGAAGTCAATGCTTCCTTGATTTAAAATTATATAGGTGAAAATTTAAGATGGGCTCAATCAAAGCATTTTGATAAGGGCTACTAGCAGTTTTTTCATATCATTTACTTAAGTCTCAAACCAATGTGGGTGATCAGTGCTTGTACATTTGCTACTAGAGGTAAGTCTAGGAGATAAAGCCATATACAAGTATCAACACAGACATTTTTTTAAATGAGGTATCTGATAGTAGCTATACAATTTCTTTAATGGAAATTATGCAGTTTTCCTTTTTTGCTATAAATAACCACAAATAAACCATGGAAGTGTTATTGCAGTAGGTGATAGCGAAATCGAGTATTGTTGCTTTCATAGTAAAATGTCAGGCCATCTTTTTGGCTGCTATTATATGATACTAAAGCAATGCTGAATACAATAGGAAATTATTGCTTCTAGTCAAGATGTGTTTCTTTCATCATGGGTTGTAACTTTTTTCTCTCCTGTCCCCTTCATCTGCTTTAATACAGAGTTGTTTGTTTTAGGGGTTTGGTTTTGTCTTTAGGGTAGATTTCAGTCAAGTTTTCGTAGGGAACTTAGCAGTAGAATGAATGCATGACATGGACAAAAAATTATTTCAAAAGCTATTTTCAATTTCCTTCCATAAAACCTGCAAAATATGCTCGTTTAATACTTCTAATCTTTACTAAATTGTAAATATTTACAATATTTTTATTAGTTTTAGTTTGTCTATAATACCGTTTATTCTATACACTGTATAGACATACATGCTCACTCGCTCTCTTCTTTAAGATTTTACAAGTACTAATCCTGAGACTCAGTGGGTTTTTTGTATGGAGTTCAACTGTGTATATTAATAATTGGTATTAAAGAGAATTTTCATTGCAGTCACATCAGTGGGTTGATAGGTTGTTTTGCAAAATGCATCTTTTCGTATACTTAATTTTTTGGTTTAGGCCCAAAAAGCAATCACTTTATTTCACCTTAAGTAGTTAATCTATAAATTGACACCAAGTAGCTGTTGGATTAAGCACTTGTGGGCTCCAGTAGGAGCAATGAAATGAGATCTCAGTGAAAGAGGGTTAAAGTAAAGACTTATTACCTGGCATTTGTCATAGACTAGGAGGACATATGGACAGTTATCAGGACTCAGTTAACATGTGGTCATTACACAATTACAGTTCTGATATGTGCCTAAATTCTTTAATATTATGATGAGATTGTGGAAAACCATTGTTATGTTCTTTTGTTTTAGTGGCACTAAGAAAAATAGAAACCAGTCATCATCTTTCAATAGATAAATCCCATCAGCACACGGAAATCTTTCAGAAGCCCTCACTGTCCATCGATATACCACAGAAGCCACAACCTGGAGACTTGCCCCCAAAGCCTCTGCCTCTGGAATTAACTCAGAAACCTCAAGTGGGAGATTTACCCCCAAAGCCTGGAGAACTACCCCCAAAGCCTCAGCTAGGAGACTTGCCACCAAAACCACAACTTGGAGACTTACCTCCAAAGCCGCAAATGAAGGACCTTCCTCCAAAACCTCAGCTAGGAGAGCTGTTGGCTAAAACTCAAGGTGGAGAAGCATCACCGAAGCCTCAGCCCCCAGAGGCAAATCAAAAATCTCACTCCTTAGATCTTTCTCCAAACGTACAATCTAGAGACACCGTCCAAAGGCAAGCATCTGAAGAGTCTAATGACATAACACATACCCTGCCAGAAACCCCTGTGCCACTTCCCAGGAAAATAAATATGGTAGGTATTATTCCAGCTAGTTGAAATTATCCATGGAAGGCTTTGAAGTTACTGTAGGATTATCTGTGCAAAAAAACCAAAACCCACCCTTGAGCTATACACACAAAACAACGTAACTTTATGGGCTAGGATGGTGAATGAGGAGGTCTTTTTGCGCTCCCAAGCAGCTTCAGCAAATGCTGGGGGTTTACAAGGCCTCTCGCATGCTGAAACAAATGCTAGCAACATAAAGCAATAGTCTTGGGACCATGACAGTGTATTTAGATTTATTAGGGAACTTGGGCATTTTTATCTGTGCCAGTCATACTTCTGAATTGAGTGCTAGTTTTCTTTGCTGTCTTTGCTCACTGCTTTGTATGCCTTAGATTACTAGAATATTTATGTATTTGATTTTTGTATCTTTAGGAAGGAATGTTAGCACCTATTGTCAGTAGATAAATTTAAGTCAACTGTGACAGACTAGTAAATGTTCCTGTCATGAGTACGTAATGCCAATGTACTTGAGTGGTTAACAAAGGTTCACATATACTTCTGAAGTGGCAAAATTGACATTGCTGGATGGTGTGTAGTAGCAGAGCTGCAACTATAACTCGATTCCAAGTCTCCTTGTTCAACCCCCGATTCATCTTGCTGTTCATCTTGCTAACCAGTGCAATTTCCATCCAACAGAGGATTCTTCATGCATATGTATATTGAAATAATTTGATGAAACTCCAAAGCTCTCTTAAGATTCATTAAGAATACATCAAAAAGGAGAGGGTTTTGCTTGTCAAATTGGCTATGCAAAGCGCTTATGTAAAAAGAAAGAAGACTTCCGTTCTTGTAGTCAAAGAACACTCTTTCTCTGAAGCCATCACTCTGCTTGGCTTCTCTCGTGGACTTGTCTGTAAGCTCCTACCTGACTGAGAACGATAGGGTTGTTGCTTGGGCTTCCTGAGTGTTCGGAGATGAAATAAAATAGTACAGAGATCTGATCAAAAGGTGTCTGCAACTACGATTTGTTTATTTAAGTACTTTTAAATATAAGCCGACAAATAATGCTGGACATTCTCAGCTATTTGTCACTTTAATGAAGAAGGAAAGGAAATAGTGGATTAGTTGTTTGGTTTGGTTTTTTTAAACTTTCACTTTATACAGAAAAATTCTGAGGAAGAATTCAGTGTTCTCCAAATTCAGCCATTTTCATATGTGCAGTAAATTAAATAGTTCCACTGGTTTACAGTGATCAGAATTGTGATGTATCTGTGATAATTACTTTCCAGTTTTCTACACATTGTTGCATGCACACGTGTATCTCTTCTTGTTCGCTGCAGTCTTTCTTGCTCAAGTAATAACATGCAGGAATTCCTCTTAAATGTATCTTGCCTCCAGTTGCATCCTCTACTCTGTCTTCTCCGCACAAACTGGTGAAATGCTACATCACAGTGCAACCGTAAGACCCATGACAGCAGCCAGTAGTACTTCTGGGGACTTCACTCTTGGGTTTGACTATTTAGCCACTAAATAGATGAGCAAAAATTTATTGGAACTTTTAGAAAATCAATTGTTCAGAATTATTAGGTAAAAATACCGAAGCTGTTAATATGTAAGGAGTTGAAAGGACATTTTTAGAAAAATGAAACTTGCTCTGAGTGCTTCTAAAATAATACTGAGCACTGGAGTGTTTTTTTGTGAGTTTTATATACAGGAGACAAAATTATTTCTTTTGAAACAAAAAAAAAATGTTGAATGTAAATAAGAACATGGAGGGATTATTAATGACCACAGCAGCTGATTATTATTCAGTCTTAAGCATTAAAGTCTCTTTTTAATAAGTACTAATATTGGCTAATATTGGATACAAGGAGTTGGGGGTGGGCTGGGTGATATTTGGTTTATAGTTGCAGATTACATTTCCTGTAATTGCTTCTATTTCTTTACACACCAGTGCCCCAAACTGTATTCTAGAAAACATATCGTCTCTTCAGATCCATCCTTTTTTAAACCTTCCCAAGATTAAATACACCTCAGACTTGAATTATCTTTTTTACTGCTCTCCTAACTGAAAGAAATAGAATATTAAAATGTCATCTGTGGTACTAATCAGAAGGAACCAGGAGCAATTTCCATCATTTTTCATGTGTTCTTACAAGCCAAGTTGCATGCAGTTCTTTAAGTTTAGAGGAATTTAACTTTCCTTAGTCTTTTTATTCAATGAGACAAGTTTTATCTGGCAGAAGTAGTTATTTCCCTTCATCACCAGGGTATTGATTGGAAGTGTTCTTAGTTTGTAAAGGTTCTCTGGAGTTGAAAGCTGGGACTGGCCCCAAATACCCATTAATATTGAATTCCAATCCCTAGTGATAGTTGAGAGTTTTGTTCAAATTACATGAATTTGTTTTAAAAAAAAAAAGAGAGAAAGCATTCTTTGAAGTAACTTCTTGCTGCAGCAAATCCTTGCTGTAAAAAATCCTTTGATCTATTATGAACTTCACTTCAGGTATTTCTATTCATTTGTCTTGAGTATGGTTGGGTTTTTTTAGTTTTACGTTGTTGTGCCAACTGCTTTGTCCCTTAGATCCCTCTAGAATTGTTATTTTTCTGTACTTTGAGTTTAGTATGAACGCTCTTTGCTGTGTGCCTGTTCTACTGTTCATCTGCAGGGAATTTTTTTTTTTTTTTTTTTTTTTGCCAAGACCTGGAGGTATTTTAAGTGTGTAGGTAATAGCAAAGAGAAGGCTCCCTATGAAATTTCCTCTGTGAAGTTACTTTTGGCTCAAATTCCTCTAAACCTGCTGACTTTTTCCTTCATAGCCCTTCTGCTTCTCATCTCTTTGTGCTCTTCTTGGTTTTTTGCATTCTTGTTATCTGACTACTTCTGTTCAAAGAAGGAAATGTAGTTTTTGAAGTGTGGGTATGAAAATACAGGAATATAAAGTAGCAGGAATGTTTTGCTGTGAATATTGCTTCCTTACTCTATTTGGAAATAATTTAAAGCATTTTCCCTGCCGTGAGAAACATATGTTCAGGGAGGAGTCCATGGCTCAGGCTTTTTCATATGAATTATCAGTATGCAGCAAAGTATGACCTAGAAAATACTTGGCCTCAGAATGGTAGAACTGCGAGAATATCTATTGTGAATTATCATCACAGAATAGCACTGCCATCTGAAATTAAGATTCTTTTGGTAAGAAATTGCTAACATTCTGGATGAGCAGATCACTCAAAAAATAATTTCCAGTCCTATAAGCAGATCTGAAATGAAAGGATACTGTATTTTTGCACTAGATCCAAACCCGAAACTGTAAGGAATACTGGGAATTCAGTGCAGAATTTTCCTCAGCCCTTGCCCCTCTTGTAACATTGAGAGGAGACTGGATTTCGTTTTCTGTTCATGGTGGGTTTTGTAATGAAGTATGTATTAAAGGAAAAAGAGGGTGTTTGTGGACTGGAACAATGTAAAGACATTATTTATACCTTCTTTACTGGAGGAAGCATAGGTTACTTAAGCCATGCACTACATGTTAAAGTCTCTTGGGAGTTCTGAATCTGAAGAAAAAGAAAACCTACACCTGCAAAGGTAATTTTTCATTCTGTTGTTTTGTGGGTTTTTTTAAAATAACCTTGTTGAAGCAGAGTTTTTTGATTTTAGGTACCTGATTGCAGGGAAAGCAATTTGGTAGTCTTTACCTTCTTGTAAAATAAAACATAACTAAAAGGCAAAATTGATATCATATGTATGGTTTTGCTGTTCCTCATGTCCTTCATCTAAAACTTCATTCTATTTTTAGGGGAAAAACAAAGTTAGGCGAGTGAAGACCATTTATGACTGTCAGGCAGATAATGATGATGAGCTCACGTTTGTTGAAGGAGAAGTAATTATTGTAACCGGTGAAGAGGACCAAGAGTGGTGGGTATGTATCTTTTCCTTTTATAGTTCCACATAACTTCTGTATGACTTTCCTTTAAAAGCCTTTTTTTCCAAATTTGAGGAGTTTCTTGTTATTTTGGTTTGTGGGTGGTGGTTTTTTATTTTCTTTGGTTTGGTGGTTGGGTTTTGTTTTGTTTTTTTCCTGAGCTAACATCCAGCCCTTAAACTCATATGAGAGGAGGTCCCCTTTCTCTGGTAAGGTCTGTCTCTTCCTGGGAGTCTGCTAGAACCGTCCTGACTAGGTTTGACTTTATTGCTGGCTCATAACAACACGTACTTACATATGTCACTCTTTGGAATGCACACCAGCCTTTCATTAAATGAAGAAGTGGTGATTCTTACTCTATTTAGCATGCTTACACCCTTCATGAAAAATGAGATATGTAATTATCTTCAGTTCACCAGAAATGTTAAGTTATACCTACAGGGGTTGCAGGAAGTCTGAAAAACTATTTATAATTGGTGCTGTGAGCTGATGGTTTTCCTCCTTAAATGAGAGGTAGTTAATATTTTCTTTCCCTTCTTTCCTCCTGTGCCATTGGTTTGTATCATACTCCCCCCTACCCTGGACTGCATATTTTCTTTGGTTCTTGAGTACCAACACCAGGTTTTTCTCTACCCCACTTGAAGGCTCCAACCCTCCCCAGGCACTCTACTTCTTGCCTCCAAAGCCCTGCTACATCATACTTGGCTGCCTAAGAATTATTACGGGGAAAAATGAGACAGATTTCATTTTGATTAAAACAAATTCTTACTGCAATGCTGCCTATGATTTCCTAATCTAAGTGCAGTGCAACCCTTGCTGTTTCGGTTCTAGCTACACGGTTTCCTCTCACTCATGATTTAAGTGTGGAAGATTTTCAACTGAGAAGATGGTATCAAAAGAGCAATGCCCAGTGAAAAGCTGGTGTATCAACCATATCATCCAGTCCCTGATTATGGTTGTATTAGTTGCTGAATCTGTTTTGTGAAGTGGCTTTTTTAAATCCTTGGGTAGACGCCTGACAAGTTCCATGAAGTGCTCCAGCTTGAGTGTATCTGAGAAGGGAAACGAAGGCTGTTGACTCATATGCTTCAAAAATTTGGCTCTACAAGAGGAAATGGCCAGCCCTGCATGTTTCCCCTTCCCATTTTGTTAGCTTGTGGAAGAGGAAGGAGGTACACTATTATTCTGAAAGTAGTGAGCAGCACTGTAGCTGATAGTTGGTTATAATTATACATTTTAAACAAGTGAAGTTCATATAGAAGGAGCCTTTTAAAGTTGCTTGGCTATTTCTTTATAAATTACTATTATGCAAATCATAAGAAGTTGTACATGAAGGATACTTAAATGATACTGTGATTTGTTATAAACACCAGTTTGCACATAAATCATTAGGAATCATCCTAATTCAATGAGAAAATAGCTGGGCCTTTATCACTTTTAAGTGAAGCATGCAGATTATCATAAGTAACTTAACAACTATAGCAGACATTTCCCTTAAGTGAGATGTTTAGGATTTACTCAGTTAACTAAGATGAATGGGTTTGAAAGACATAGACTAACTTGCAGTAACAAGATACATCAGGCAAGAAAATAAGGCTTCTGTTTTGGTGAGATTCTTGAAATTCAGTGATCTATGTAGCTCTTTTAGGTTTCCATATTCAATTGTAGTTGTTTAGTTCTGTTTAGATTCAGTTGGCTTAATTTGTCTTATTTATAACATGTTTGTATGGTTTTACTTTGTTCCATTATGCAAATTCAAATATTAACTAAGGTCTGCTTTAAACTGTCCAAGAACTTGCAAATGCTCTGTAGGATCCACGCAGTTCAGCTGCTTTTGAAGGAAGTAAATGCAGTCTATGTACTCTATGTGTACACACACACATATATATGTACGTTTTTCTCCTGTGTTGCAGATTGGCCACATCGAAGGACAGCCAGAGAGGAAAGGGGTCTTTCCAGTGTCCTTTGTGCACATTCTGTCAGACTAGAAAAAACAAACAAACAAAAAATCCTAAACTTGAGCATTGCACATTCTTCATGCAAGACGGGCTTTTTAGCAAAAGCGAACGCTGCTGCCTCCCTGTAATCCTGTGCACAATTGTATATATAGCTGCTGTTACAAATTAAGAATTCATTTAAGTTTCACCTCATGAGGTTGAATTATATGTATTGTAAATATACTGTGTTATTCTGCCTTTGCCAGTATTATGGTAGCCTTGGAACCTGGCACGCCTTATTGGGTTCGTTGAAGCCATCCTTGGCATCTAGCACTTACATCTCTGTTTATGCTGTTAAAAATACGTATGAACTGCCAGCTTTCCAAACATAGGTGGTCTCCGTCAACCATGTAACTGTACAGAAATGACTGTTCCTAATAACTCTGTATTTTCAATATACAATTAGCAGAAAGTTAGAATGAGTGAATGGTTTTGGACAATTTAAAAATCAGTCTGCAGTTTATAAGTGTATGCAGTTTACAGCTATGAAACCCACTTCGGTATTTATTTAATATAGTGCTCAGTTAAGTGTAATTATGAAGACAAATATTCACTGACTTTACAGATAACAGTAATGTTTTATGGTGTGCATACAGCATTTCATGTTTATATTATGTGGACCTATGCCAAACTGTGATTGCAGTTCCCCTGTGATATTACCTCACTATAAAAAGTTACAAATTTATTTCATTCGAAAACTTATTTTAATGAAAATTAGTCATATTGTTCTTTAGTAGATATATGTGAAATTTGCTGGTTTCTTTCACTGAATTCTTAGTAACCAAGGACTTCTAGAAAATGTTAACTGTTGACATTATGCATGTATTTAGACGCTTACTTGAAACCTGCCTTTGTACAAAAGTAGTACTGTAGTCATATAGCTACATTTGAGGAAAAGAACATTTTAACTTAATTGCTATTCAGATTAATGTGAGCTTGCAACAGTATTTGTTTATAGCTAAATTGGCTCTTTGAAAAATGATTTTGTGGGGTTTTTTTCCTCTGTCTTCAATCTTGCTAAAAGTTAGTTACCTAAAATAAAATTACTTAAGTCGTGATATAAGGATAAATTTAAATTATTTTTAATTGCTCTAAAAAGTGGAAGTTAAGATGACCTCTCATGCATTCGATCAGGCTGTTAATGGTAGAACTCAGATCACAAGTATCAGGCTGGTTTTAGTAGAGCTCACTAAACTGTGAGTGTAATAGTCTTAATTCAAAGCACCAAGTAACAGATACACTGTTATGAAGCTAATTTCTAAGAAAATCTTTGGAAGGCTGCATTTGACCTGAGGTTTCTTGAAAGTTGGTATAAAGTTGCATTGCCAGAAAACACTTAAATGTATTACTGGAAACTTTCATTTCCTATGTCACTTTAAACATCATTTTTTAACTTCTGAAACATAATGAAGTTATGTTTTTCCCATAGTTTGTCTGTAGCAGGTTCCATGACTTTCATATGTAGTTTTGTATTACTTGCTTTAAATGTTTTTTTGGCTTCAGTACCTAGTACTGCTATTTCAAAGCAGATTGTCTTGGCTGCATGGAAAGATTTTCATTTCATAAAAGCACATCTCAGACTTTCTGAGGGCTTTCATTTTTAATTCAGTTTTACAAGACTGTAGTCAGTGAATATTTAATTCTGTTTGTGGTTAATATAGAAACAAATATCAGTCTAAACCCCACATGGAAAAAATGCAAAACATTTATCAACTGTTAATGGTTTTATCATTTATAACAAAAGTTTATTTAAAAAAAATATAATTACGCAATGAGCAAGCAAGCCTGCTGGCATCTAATCTTCAGTATTACCAGCTCCAGTATTTCAGACTTTATTCTGTTTTTTATGGAAAGGAAGTCAGGTTTAGCATTTACTTAGCATTCCATTTTATCCATTGCTACAATGTTTTAAGTTGCATTAAAGAACAAAACCTATTCACTTTTGTGGTCAATTGTATTTTTAAGTGATCTTGAAATAAACTGATAAAAGCAAATCATATAAAGAAAACCTAGGCATGTAAAATTATGTAGAGTCAAATGTCTATTCTTTTCTACGCTCTTTAAAATAGTATACATATGCATTTTATAAAATTAAATGAGTTCCATCGGGAACAATAGTTCTGTTTATTCTGGCTTATTGTGGGTCATAAGAAATCTGAAAATGTATGATATTGATTGAGTTTAAGTACAGTATTATATTTGAACTCAGTGAGCCACTGTCTACAATTTTGTATATGACATAGTATTTGGAAAGTCTAAATCTTTATGGAAAATTAGCTGATAAGGGGTTGGGGGGAGGGGCAGGGGAAGGTGCCCCCAGAGGGGGAAGTATGCTCTGCAGATGATGTCTTATTTACTGTTGAACAACAGTTGCTATTTATTTTTTTATTACATAGTACATCAACGTGTACAGAAATCGGATCTGGTCATGCCACTAGTTAAAATCTTGACTTCTCATTGAATGTTAAGGTAAAACATCAGTACACATGTCTATTCACATGTATTTAATGTGACAGTTTTTGAGTACTGTATGTGTTAATTTCTACTTTTTTAATATTTAAAATTGCTTTTAAATAAATGTATTCAGTTGATCCCAGATATCTGAACAAGGCCCTTTTGTCAACTGGAGTATCTTCTAGGGAGAAAGCCTGGATTCCAAACAGGTAGAACTAAAACACTTGAAATGTTTTCTCTGGAATATAAAGCACCCCTTATATAATGCAATTAAATGTGTATGTCTTTAACAGCTGTTAAATATGGATGCAATTGCCTTTATCTGGAAAACTTTACTTACTAAAGTTAGCATCAAAACACTTATTTTGTCCATGAGTTTCGATTGCTTTCTCTCTGGCTCTAGTAGGCTCTACAGAAAGCCAGCCTGCTGTGTCTTGTTTTCTACATCTGGCCCTTCAGGTTGAAAAGAGCTGCTCAGCATGGCCCTCTGTCCTGTATACGCCTTCCTCTGTCTGTGGGCAGGTCTACCAAACCCGACAGCAGCTCTCAAACCAACTCGAGCAGTACTAACCTTTCCTGGATGGAGTGACTTTATTGCTTACAATTTCAGTTCTGACCCAGGTTGCAGAGGTTGTTTTTCCCCTCCCTGACTTGGTTCTTCAAAGTTTCTCATTCAAGACCCGTTCCCATCAAAACTGCTCCAAAAAGAACAAGCCACTTGAAATTGCTAGAAAGTGATGAGAACATCCTTTAGCCAGAGGGAAAGTTGGAGTGTGGAATTCTCAGATCTGGTTTGTATCAAAAACAGTGACTGCAACAGCACAGGGCTCAGGAGACCACTGTGATAGGGTAGCTTTTCAAACACTGAATTGTAGCCCAGGCATAGCCTGGGTTGATCATAGAATATTCTGCTCGGTTAGTTTTGGGCTTTCAAATTTACATAGGCTAAACATATGTATGGTGCGAGGTGTGTGTGAAATGCGGACGTGGGGCAAGGGAAGCAGTCTGGTTAAATATTCTGCTCTTGCTCAGTTTCTACCTTGTCACAATATTTCAGATAACACCATTCAGAGATCCGTTGATTCCAATATCCTCAGTTCTCTGTCCTACTTGTATTACTTATTCTTCAGTGACATGTATTGATTTCCTTTTGAAAGTCAAAATTGAGGTGGATATCTTGTACGCTGTTTGGAGCAGAAGAGACCAAGACAAATGCATGCCCGGAGAACTCCCTTTCTTGTTCAAAGTTTCAGTCTGCTTACCCTTCTGCTGGCAAACTTAAAGCTCACAGTTGAACAGAAGACTGACTGGTAATCAAAACCAGTGAAAGTGGTGCAAATCTTAAATATCAATGAGTGAAACTCAGAATTGCTCCCCACTGCCCAACAAAACCCCAAATGCTCCAACCCCATAAATATGATTTGTTTTCAGATGCTTCTCCCCTCCCCAGACTCAGTAGTCCTGTGTGACAGTTCACCAGAGCATCAACAAAAAAACAACTTTATTTTCCTCACACTCTACCCTGTTGTTATAAATTCATAACCCTTCTATGCCAAGAAACCAGAATGTGACAGAGGAGCAAAAGTAAATAAAGTTCAGCTTCAGACCTTAAATTCTTACAAACAACTTATCAACTTAGTCTTGAGTTTAAGGCTTTTGGGGGTGTTTTTATGAGACACTTTAGCCCTTGTAAAACACAGATGGAGGCTTTTCAGATGGATACAGAATGCACACAGGACTATAAGATGTTTTTGTCTATATAGCTGCAAGCCAAAAATTTCCTTATCTAATACAAACTATTTCAAGTTTTCTTAATGATACTTCTAGGGCTATAATACATAACATGATTTACAGCTCAGGCATCTGCTGAGAGAGTGGTCAAGTTTCTTCTTGAGATAAGCGAAGTGCTGTTTGTCAACTTGTACTTAAGCTTACACCCCCCCCTGCCCCGCTGCAGCATGCACAAAACCTGTAAGTCTTGACTAGTTCTCGTCAGCTGCTGTGCAAGTAACACTAAGAACGATAGTACAGGCTTTGCCTTGTTCCTCTGTAAATTACAAAACCGATCCTCTTGTCTGCAGTGAGGCGGATGTCTGCTCTTGTCATTTTTATAATAGCAGGGGCAGGGGACAAACAATTTGTGACAGCTGTCACATCTGCTAAGCATGTCAGAGCAGAGGAGAAGCTGATCTGTCATTTGCTGTATCCACCTGAAGAATGTTTTGAATGAGCTTTAAACTTACCTGGAACTTTAAATCCAGTGTTAATGCTACTCTGCAGTTCTTACCGCTTTGGTCTTGGTTCTTGTAGTGTTTGATCAGAAACATCCCCTCCCCTTGTGCTTGTTGCTTTTTGCTGAAAGGTGGTGGTGTGGGACTAAGTCCATTCCCCCATGGGATTTTTTCCCTAAGGCTTAAAGATGTTTCTTGTGCTTCAGTTACCACCTGAAATTTAGAAATCTGATTTTTCTCTCACAGTCCCTTTGTGTAGACAGATCACCCTTGAATACTCCAGAATGGCTGTATTAGAGGTCATTTCATTGTATTTACCTTTGTTCAGTTTAAAGCAATAGCATTAGGCTTGGGTTTTGGTAACTAATTTCCCCAGTCTCTTCCCCAGGAAAAACTTACTACAGCTGCCTGTAAACTTACAAGACTAAGGAGTAGTGTGCAATAGCTTAAGTCTGAAGCTGCTCTAAAACCTACTTTACTAAAGTAATGTTTTTCATCTCTCCCTGCTCCCACACCCCTCCTACTGTAGTATCAACATGCCTCTGAACTGGAGTTCTTAGTGTTTAAATAAAAATCAAAAACTTACTTATGGGAAAGGATTGAAATGTGCTCCTGAAGAAAGACAAGCCACCTCTTGAGCTGAACGTGCACAGAAGAGGTCAGCAGCTGTTTGTTGGTTAAGCAGGGGTTTTGCAGTGGTTTTCTGTTGAAACCTGCAGACTGCCTTAGCGACCTGGTGACACCAGTAGCCACACACTGCTTCAAAGACATCTCAAAGATGAAAGCAGACATTTTTTTTTCAAATTAGTAAAGATTATACAGCCTGTCCATGCTGCACGCTATTCCATCCATGGCTCTAGACCTACACATTGTAGAACTGTAGAATGGGGGACCCTAAAGATCACCTAGTTCCAACCCCCTGCCATGGGCAGGGACACCTTCCACTAGACCAGGTTGCTCAAAGCCCCATCCAACCTGGCCTTGAACACTGCCAGGGCTGGGACACCCACAATTTCTCTGGGCAACCTGTTCCAGTGCCTCACCACCCTCACATCACAGTGAAGAATTTCTTCCTTACATCTAATCTAAATCTACCCTCTTTCAGTTTAAAGCCATTACCCCTAGTCCTATCACTACATGCCCTTGTAAAAAGTGCCTCTCCAGCTTTCTTGAAGGCCCTCTTTAGGTACTGGAAGGCTGCTATAAGGTCTATATATCCATGTGTCCTAGCCTTCCCTTTATTCATTGCAGATTTTGAATACTGAGCTGTAGCTCTACTTTAATAACTCTAGGCAGGAAAGCAAGAGGCCCAGGTAGCTGAGCAGTTAAGTGAGCTGTATCCAGCCACACACTGTCATTCAGGTAAGACTTTTTATTGTGTGGAAATGTATCCAGGAGCTGGAAAAAAGCCTTGTGGGGCAATTCCAGGACGAGTGCAGTAGTTCTGACCTCTGTGGATAGAAGCATGGGGATGAAGGGCAGATTTGTGATCCAGGATCTTCCTCAGCCTCTTATCTTCCCTACAGGAATTGGGCCAACCTCCGCAGAGAACAGGAGAGTAAATGCTAAGCCTGCCTCGATAGGGTGTTTAGGAGGGGAAGTTTAGCAGGTTGGGTAACGGCAGAGCAAGGAGCATTAGGCTCCATGTGACGGGAACTTACACTAGTTCATTGATGCTGGAAGATGGAGACTTCCAGGTCTTCTGCAGAGTATAGGAACAAATCTGAACTCTACATCTGCTACAAGGTGGAGGTGTGGGAAGAGCAGGGGGCAAAGCAAACCACAACTTGGACACCTTTGAAAGAGTATGAATAACTACATCGTTGACGTGAAGATCAATCATAAGGAGTCAGGAGCTCTTCTGTGAGCACTGCCTATAGGTGGGCCATATACTCGCCTCAGAGCTCAGGGTAATGCAGAGATTCAAGTGATACAAAGAAGCGAAGGTCCCTTGTCCAGGAAGAGCAGCAAGGTCTTAGCAAACCATAATGGGCGAGAGAGGGCAGTGGGGCAGTCAGACCATCTGGTCAGCACCACGCAAGTAGCTGCTGCAGTAGCTGGGCCCTGTGAAGGAGCAGAAGGTACCAGATATGTGGATCTGTGCCCAAGATCCTGTGAGCAGGAGCTTTCGGTGGTAAGCAAGGAGGTGCTGCTGCCCTGCCAGACCAGTCTCTGGCAGCAGCCCTACACAGGGTCCAGGTCCACCTTAGATGTGGTTCTGCCCCCCCCACTATCTCCTTGGAGCAGGTCTGGAAGGGTCACCTTGCTTAGGGATGGATTTTGCTCAGGATCACCCTTTAACTCGGCACCTGTGTTCCTGCCAGGTCTGCCAGAGTGAGATGATGCTGGGTCCAGCAGAAAAGCTCTTTCTGTTCCCCCTTACCTGCTAGGATGCAGAGAAAGTTGAGACGAAAAAGAAAATACTAAATTTGGGAGTAGAAACACCCTCTCTACTTCAAAACCCTCGAGAGCAGGATTTTGTTCCTCTCACTTGCCCATGGCAGTGTTCTGCCTAATTGTTTTTCATGCAAAATGTGGCCCCAGGTAGTGTTTATTTAGACTGGGGTCTGCCCAAGGTCATTGCCTCCCTCTCTGTATAGCAGACGCCTGGTCTTCCCATGACCCATAGATTTAGCTGCTTGCCTGGTGGAATATAAAAGGCGGCACTGAGTGTAGCACCTCTGCATAGGGGTCCTGTTATCTACGTGACTTCTCAGCACCCTGGCCTCACTGCCGCCCACGTCTCCATCTGCTTTGGGCCAGAGATGGGACTTGTAGCCATTGTGGCTGTCGCAGTGAGACCTGTGCCATGGCGTGGGGCCTCTGGGGCTGCAGAGCGAGCTGAAGCATCGCAGCCCCCCGCCAGGGACTGACAGGAAAGCCGGGCAGCAAAATACCATTTAGAGAAATTACCTTAAGACGTGTTACCCCCATCTAATCCCTGTCCCTTCCTGAAAGGGATTGATGGTGCAGGAGAACAACAGCATCTGTTGCTGGAGGGAGAGCTTCCTGCTGGGCAGACAGGGATGGGGATGCCGCATCCTGGGGGGACCCTCACCCCTTCTGCCACCAAGATGCCGTCAATCATGAACACGAGATGGAGGACAGACCGAGCAAGGTGCCTCAGGGACGTCACAACCGCTCCGGTGCCCGGACGCAGCTCCAGAGGTTGAAGGAGCTGTCGGGATTTGCAGGAAAAAATTCAGCTGCGATGAGTTTTCCCCCGAGTTTGGGAGGATCAGTCCTAAAGGCAACATCTCACCGAAGCTGGTTCGGCTGCCAGGCCCCATAACCTGGCTCTGACTGTAGCAGGGACCGACACCTGCGTTTGGAGGTGCCACCAGCCCCGTCCCCAGGACTGTCGCCGGCCGTGCCCTTCCTTTCCCCGGGTGTCACCCTGCGGCCCCAGCCTGCCCTTCAGGCCCGGGCAGCGCTCCAGCCGAGCCTGCAGCCAGAAGGCCGCTGCAGGGGGTCGTTCGCGGTGTGCACACTCGTGAAGGTACCCCCGGCTCGTCGCTGCCACCATCCTATTTCTGCAAAGCCCGGCTCGCCCTCTGCTTTGGCCCCTGCTTGCCTGCAGCGGCCCGCCCCGGTGTGTGGGGACACGGCTGAGCTCCCCGCGAAGGGGGTCCCTCCTCACCCCCAGGGACCCCCCGCCGCGGGTGGGGGCTGAGGCGGAGGGCTCTGACCCTCTCTCTCCCCGTCCTACCCCCGGCCGGCCGGGCCTCCCTGGGCGGCTGAGGGGCAGAGCCGCCCCCACCCGAGTGACCGCCTGCCCTGGGGCGGGGGTGTGAGGAGAACCGGCGGGGGGGGGGGGGGGGGGGGGATCGGGCGCGGCGAAGGTGCCGGGGCCGCCTCTCTCTCCCTCTTCCCCCCCCCCGCAGCCGCTTCCTTTTATAGCGATGCGGCACCGCGCCCGCCGCCCGCCGCCGGCAGCCAACCTGTGGCCGTGACGACGCCGCCGTTGCCGCCGCCCGGCAACCCGGAAGGCCAGGCTGAGCCCCGCGGGCCGCCCCGCTCCTCCGCCGCCCAGGTAGGCTGCCCGCGCCCCCCCGCCGCGGGCGGAGCGGAGCCGGAGCGGGGCGGGAGGGGCGCGGCGGGGAGCGGGAGCGGGGCGGCGGGCGCCCCCCTGCCTCGGCGGCTGAGGGGAGCCGGGGCGGGGCGGCTGAGGGGAGCGAGCGGGGGATCGCCTGAGGGGAGGCGGGAGGAGCCTGAGGGGAAGCCGGCGGAGGGGAGGCTCGCCCCCGCCCCGCTGCTCCACCACCACCACCACCACCACCACCATCACCGCGGGGCCGGCGGAGGGTGCTGGCCGCCGGCCGGGGCAGCCTTGCCCCTTCTCGGTGTTCCCCCCCACCCCGGGGCCGTCTGTCAGACCGGGGGCTGAGGCGGCGTCGGCGGCAGCCGGGGGGAGCCCGGCGCTGAGCCCGGTTTCGGCGCGAAGGCCGGAGCCGCCGCCTCGGTTTCCCTCAGGGCAGGGGTGGGGGGTGCGAGGCCGCCCGGGTGGGCAGGTGCGGCGGGGGCTTCGCTCGCGTCCGCGAGGGGCGACAGGCTGGGGCCGGGAGATCCTCTGTGCCCCGGGAGCGGGGGACGGCGGGGACGGAGAACGGTGTAAATGGTTCTCACGGCAACCGAGAGGATCTCCGGCAGCCGCCGGGTTGAAACCGAGCAGCAGTAAAGCCGGGGCGGTCGGCTTCAGGAGGGAGCCGCGGTTCGGTACCGCGTCCTGGGGGCGGTGGGCGCCGCTTATGGCCGTCCTGGGTTTGGGAGCAGCGGCAGCGATGTCGGCTGGCTGCTCCTTGCCCTGAGCTGGGTGCGTTGGGTTGGACCATCATCCGATGCCCGGGACAGGTGTCAGGCTGGAAGACTGCTCAGTCGTCACCGTGCGTGCAAATCTTGCATCTACAAAAGTTCAGCCCAGCAGCCAGAAATGCGCTGGACTGGCCGGCGAGGAGGCGAGCGCTTCTGCTTTGGGGGATCCGGTACTTCCTCGTCGCGCAGGGACCGTGGTGTGGTTGTGATCGTGACTGTGTGCGGAAACTACCCCTCTCTTAAGCAAGTTGTAGCGTTTCAAAAGGATTAGTGGTGAAATAGAGAGGAAATAGCCCAGAGCAACCCCTAAACCATGGAGGTTAACTGGCTGTATGGTTTAGAGCGGTGTTACCCTTTTGCCATTTAAAAATGAACTCTTATCCCTAATAATCATTCTTTAACATACACGACCCAGAAAGCCACGAGGGGTATACTGTTTATTCGGTGTTTTGTTAGGTGTGTGATTAAAACAGTAGAGAGGCCCTTCTTTCCGTTCAAACAAAGCAAACCCCGCATTTGCGCCCCAAACCGAGAAGTATTTTGAAGAGATGTGAGACTTCGTTGGAAGTGCAACGTTGTCTTTGTTTCGGTGCTTGACTGCAACCAAGCCTGGTGGCAGGCTGCCGCCTGTTTAATGTCAGGATTGCCAGTACTGCCGCTGTGGGGGGGGGGGGGAACATTTGGGGTGCCTACATGAGCTCTGAGGGACTCTCCTGGGTGCACACAGGCACCCTGGGTCATTTCGGTGCTCAGCCTTCATGGAAGAGCTGCTCGGAGTCATCTTGCCTTAGTGAGAGGCAGCACTTCGCTGCATGGCTCCTGCTCGGCAGGACCGGGAGCCTGTGCCTATCCGGGCAGCAGATGCTCTGAAGCTGCTGTTGCAGGTAGCAGTTCCTACCTGCTGCTCGCTCTTGCCCGCTTCGAGCACTGATCAGACCGAGAGGCCTTGCTGGTTTGTTTTCTGACAGTTGTCACCACTTGCTTTCCCAGGGTGCGGCAGGGGTCGGTGGTGCGGTTTCCTCCGTGGCTCAGCAGCAGAAGCACTCCCGGCACGATGGAGTTTCTGAGCAAGTCTGAGGCAGTGCTCTGCATTGGGACTAGGAAGTGCTTAGGATCCAGCAGGAACAGTCATACCAACAGGACTTTTAAAAACGTTTCAAATGACATCTAGAGCATCCGTTTCTCTAACGGAGATCGATAGTTCAGACTGCTCAGCAAGGAGCACGTGTGATGGATTTTCAGTAATCTACACGGCACAGATAGGGCTTGAGGAAAAAATAATTAGGCCTCATTCTGTGCCTCTGAACGCGAGTTGCCCGGTAAGAGCAGTGGAAGAAACTGATGCGCTGAGGGTAGTTAAAAGCTTGATGCTGCCTCTAGAGCGTGGGAGGGCACAGCCACTCTCAACTGCTATTTCTTTTTACTCAAAGGTATCAGAGGATAAATAGTGTCTCACAAGAATAAAGGCTGGTGTTTGAGATCCTTCCTGTGCTTGTTGGAGAAGAACAAGGCCAAGAGTATTTTGAAAGTAAAAGCGTATTTCCTGTGAAAAACTTTTGCTGAAGCGAAGGGTGAGATCATTTTAGTCTCAGCTGCGGTGATTCAGGCCAGCCACGCTGGCACCTGGATGGGGCTGGCCGGGTTGGTCTGAGGCAGAGTAGAGGGCACGGAGCACTGGCCTGTCTAAACCTGCAAATGGGGAAACAGGCACAGCATCATGTGCTCCTCTTGCTTCACTGGGAACAGGAAGAGAAGGCTGTGTCCTCTGCCTGCAGACAGCCTCGAGAACTTGGTTAGAGACTACAGGTTGGTTCATCTGCAGGTATAGACTGGCCTGCTCTGGTTGACTAAATACACGCTCCAGAGGCTCAGTTGAGAGCCAGTGTGGGCCTCTTGGCTGCCCAAGCAAAGTAGACGCAGGAGTGTGATCCCGTCACGGGTATCAGAACTGTTGCTGTAAGCTGAAGGTCATTGCTGCAGCGCTCTCTCAACCCTGACTTTAGAAGGGCTTGTCTCTGAGGTTAGCTCAGTCCAAGACCTGTCTTCCTAATCATCTGGTTTAGGTTTTCCTTAAGCACTCACCATGTCTGTGAGCTTGCTTATCTGCTGAATCACTGCCCTCATGCAGACCTGGACGGTTCCACCAGGAGCTGAATCAGGCTCGCTGGCTCCCAGGCACTGCCTTTCCCCTGCAGCAGCACAGCTCTGGGGGAGGAGATGGCCAGGAGCGGAGTATAGCGCTGACAGTCTGCTGGAATACAGTTGCTGGAGCAGGGATTTCAAATCTGCAGTCAGGCTGTATCTCGCAATGGGTAGAAAGCACTTTGCACGGTGTCTGCAGTTACTCAGCTGTTGGAAACCTTTGTTCCGTGCTGCTCCATGTGGAGCTTGATATAGCTTGGATTTTCATTTGGTGCCTGAGTTCTATTACTGTCCTTGCTGGGTATATTTTAAAACTCTTATCCCCCAGTGTTTTGGGTTTTTTTGTTGGTTTTTGAATACTGCACACGTGAATTTATTCCCTTAAGATCTTTCTATGCTAGAGATGCTCAAACTGAGTGTATGTGTGACCTTGTGGTATTAGGTGGGGTAAATCTAATAGATAGCTTTTGTTTCCATTCCCAGCAGTTCTTTTACATGGTGCAAGCTGCTTTTCTATAATCAAAAATGCAGTTTTTATAAAATGCTTGGTTTGATACCTGCTTTGCAGAAATGCTGTAAGATCTACTGCAGAGTATCTAGTGGACAAACTCTTTATTTCTCAAAGGCTTGCTGGATAGAAAGGGAAAAATATCAAATCTTCTGACTGCAGCAGAAAACCAGGAATTTTATCTGAGTCTCGCTAGGACAGTCTTTGTCTCAGCCAGAACTAGGAACACCCCCCCCCCCACCACCATCTTCCTTTTCCCAGTCTTGAGGTCAAACCTCCTGGCCACAGCCCTCTCTATTTAAGAAAAAAAACACAGACACTAGTTGTAATCTGTGCTATGAAAATCTAATCTGTGACCTAATTTGTTGTGATACCATGAAGAACCTGTCAGTAGCAATCACTGTAACCCGTGGCACAGCCGCACTGCCCGCTTTCCAAGAGCGCTTGCTGGTCGTAGCCTCTGAGAGAGTGGTGTCATGCTGAGCGCGTACGTTTGGGCTCCTCTGCTGCCAAACTTGGGGAATAATATACCGACAACTCTCAGTGTAACTTCTGTTACTCTTTTAAAATGAAAGTAGCATTGGCAGTCTTATTGTGTGTGGAAGTGAACCTCTTCTGCAGGCGATCCCTGTGGAACAGGCTGGTTTGAAATGTGGGAAGGAAAGTGAGATGCAACCAAAACTGGACAATTTTATGTGTGTGTCGTAATAGCTGTTTACCTGTTAATTGCTCATTCACCTTGTCTGTGGCAGCGACTTGGATGCAACCAACTCACTGGGTGAGTGGTTAGAGGAGTGACTTGTCTAAATAACTTGGCACCAGTGTGAGCTGAGGTTTCGTGGGCTAATTCTCAGAGGGCAAAATTGGCTGGCTTCTGGTACAGCCCCTTTGAGTTGAGTTTGTTGTCCTTTAAGGAAAAAACCCAAGATCTTCTGTGGTGTGTTACTGAAACTGTAGCACTGCCAATCTTGCTCTGCAAGGCTGGAGAAGGAAGGAAGGTTTTACAAGCTGGGAATGCACAAATAATAGAATGGGAATCATATTCCTAGGTCTGTGCACTGCTACATCTGACAGGGAGAAATCTTAACTGAGGAACTACTGCTCTATCAGAAACAGACAGCAGAGCTGGGCTTCCGGTTTGATTGTTCTAGAAATAACAGTTCCTTTTTTTTAAATATTAAAGTGCTTTACTTGAAAGTACTAAATTAAAATGTGGAGGGGCATGCAGTCTATTAATAACTGCTAAGATCTGTGTCCATGCTTAGTGAGACGCCATCAGTCCATTTGGACTTTGAGAGCCTCCAGGTTACTAGCTGGGGTTTTGGGATCCAGTAAGATTTATGTCCAAAACGAGGCCATAACCTACGATCTGATGCCTTCCCTGCTTAGCTTCACGGGACCTACCTGGGCTGTTGTTAAGGCATTAGCTCTTAGACTTTTTATTTTGTGCCTCCTTTTTATTTTCAGTACTTACACAGGTCTTGTTCACTAGCATATGGTAGGTGTATGTTAGCATAGAATACATGTCTTCGCGTAGTATTTTGTAAACTCAGTGTCCTTTTATCCACCCTGGGCACTCGGTGCTCAAGTTTCAATGTGTTATTTGTTGATTTTTGTTCACTCCAGGCTTTTCCCTCCACCCACTCACTTCCTCTCACAAATGTTTCCTCACTTCACCACTTTCTCACACATGGTTCTAGTGCAGGGTTGCCACCCGTTGCGGGCAGGCTCAGCACTTCATCTGCCGTTCACCTCTGCGGGAGATGGGCGACAGGCTGGTGTGCCAGGGGAGGAGCAGAGGCAGGGAGAAGGTGATTGCACATGTTGGGGAAAAGGTGCAGCAGCGGGGAGAGGGGTTCTGGGTACAGCTGTACCTCTTGGGGCAAGAGGAGCAAAGGCTTGCAAGCGGGGTGGACGTATGGGTGGAGGGAGTGAAGGCAGAAGAGGGCAGATGGTTATATGCGTGCTCAGGGATGGGGCGCAGCGAGATGTCTGCATGTACGCAGCTGGGAGATGGCAGGGCATGTAGGGCTGGCACACATACAAGCTTTGAGGAAGGTGCGTGCTCCAGACCAGAGTGCAGGCAGACCAGAGGCCCTGTCCCTTCCTCAGCCCAGCACAGGCAGGCTGGTCTGCCTCCAAGGCTTGTTCCTGGAGCTTAATAGCATGTTTTAATGTGCATTTTTTTCTATCTGCTTCTTATTTCTAACAAAGTTTTCCTACCTCCTCTTGGACAAAACCGATTTCTCAGCCACATGGGGTGCATCTGGCAGCTTACAACCTGTTAAAAAGAGGGGAAAAAATAAACCCACCATGGAAATAGCATGTCTGTAGTTTTAAATTAGGCAAGGGCCAAAATTAGTAAGAACAGGCCTGCCTGTGGCTGTACGAACCAGCAGAGAATTAATATTCATCTGATGCTGAGCAAGGCAGGCAGAGGTTTGCAGCTTGCGCTTCCTTTGCCTTGTCCCACTCCTGTCCTTGCAGCTTCTCTTCCCTGTGGGGCTCGGTCACTGGTCAGCAGAGAGCTGAACAAATGCCGCTAACCTTGTGCCAATACCAATGCTACTTTCAGCACTGTGAAATGTTAGCAACAGCCAGAGTTTTTTTACCGTACGCCTTTAATTTCTTTGCTCGGCTGCTATGAATGCAGCTTTGGATGCATCATGCTAAGGTCACTTGTTGTCAGAGCCCGGGATACGGCCCAGGTGCCATGCTGGGGCCTGTGTCCACCCACCATTTCCTTGGTGAGATAGGTGCCCCTAACACACTTGTTCTTGTTTCCTCTCCCCAGCTGTGGTTTACTTTCCTCCGCTGTAATTGTGTTGCTGTTAATGGAGCTGCAGTATAAACCAGTTGCTGAAATAATTCGCATCACAAGAATAACTCTAGGTTGGTTTGGTTCTTTTTAAGTCCATGTTTCATTTTACATCCTGCCATCATTTTCATCTGCAGGATCACCCATGCAAATGGGTTTATCTGCACAAGTTAAAGTGGTCAATAGACTGGTGGGAAAGGGTGGAAACTTGATGGTGGAGGGGAAAATGATATGAAAAAAGGATCTTGAGTTGCTGGGGAAGGGAGTTGCAGGAGGGGTGGTTGCGTTGTTTGGCCCTATGTTGTTGGTGGAGGCGACATGCAGCTGCTGATCTTTGGGAGTGGGGGTGATGTGTTTGAGGGAAGGGAGAACAGCAAGAATCTTCACCTCTCTCCCCCCTCCTTTGGGAACCGCTCTGTTATGCCCTGTGCCCGCCACCAGAGATAAACTCCTGGGAGTGAATGTTCTTCCACCCCTAACATATCCAGAGGAATGGGAGGTCACTTGGAAATCAAAATTAAACAATGCCTTAGTGCAGCTTTGAAAAGTTTACTCAAAGGGCTGGCGTTGCTCCAGCACGGTTAAACTGATGACCTCCCTCCCGTAACAGTCCAAGAGAGAGTTCTCTGCTTCGGCTGTCAGCAGCCAGCAGTGACTGCAGAGCTGCTTCTTCGGTGGCAGGGCTGGATTCCTGCCCCTCTCACCTTGCTCCCATCGCAGCACGCAGGGTGCGAAAGGAGGGAGGGCTGCGCTGTGCCAGGCACGTTGCAGCCCAGCAGCGTCTGGCGGGGATCATGCTGGAGGCTTGTGAAGTGCCTGGGCTGCTGCAGGCAAGGGGCAGCGCTGAGGGACCATCCCAAAATGGGAAGAGCCATGTGGTTGCTCTCTGGAGGATCACAGCAGCCTGCAGAGGACCTGGAGTTGGCTTGTTTCTGTGGGCTGAGCTTCCTTTGAGCTGCTCTGTGGAGGGACAACTGGAGCCTGTCTCTGTAGGTATCATCCAGCATGCTTCTGATGGTGGACAGCTGCTGCCATCGGGGTTGAGTTACATGATGAATGATTTATGTTCTCCCCCCAACTCAGTGTCTTGCCAGAGACACAGGGACAAGGGAGTAGTGTGATGGGGAGTAGCTCTGCAGTCTGCAAACTCCAGGCATGATTTGGCTTTTCATGGTGGTGGGTCTGGACTAGGCAACAAAACTTAAAGGGAAGAAATAGAAGCCCCATTCCCAAGACTGTTCTGCCAGTCCCAGAACTGAGGAGGGCAGATGTTCCTGCCTGTGAATCCTAACTCCCTCTGAAGGACTAGCTGTATGACCAGATACGATCTGTGCATTAGTAGTTCTGTCTGGCATCCTGCTTACGTTGAGGCATTAAGAAATATTTACTGTATGCGGCAGTGTTCTCGTGTTAGTGCGCTCTGGGTATTGCAGATATCCACTGGCAATGGCATACAGCAATCTGTCAAATGAGAGCATTGGTAGGATTCCCTGTGAATGAAGCAGCCGCTCACATCTCTATTTAAGGGTTGGGACCAAGTTTCTTTCCCAGGATTACTGCTTTGAAAGGAGAGGGTTTGTTTTAGGAATGGCTCCGAGTTGCAAAACTTGTACCAGGACTTCCTGTGCCCAGGATCCACAGCTGATCAGACATCCTGGTTATTGGCATTACTATCGTTGCATTTATGAGGAAAAACTGCTTTAGGCCCACTTGCACCTCTTCTAGGTCTGCTGCTACCCAGTCGTATGCCTCGACGTAATATGAATCGCAACATCTCTAAAATATGTTTATGCATTCAAGGTATGATTACGCCTAGGACTTGTAGCTGCTGTTAATACCAAAAAAATGGTCTTTTAAAGTTGTTGAGGTTCTGTTTGGTCTGTCATCTTTTTCTTAAAAATAAACTAATTGATGTGAGAAGCGGTTGGTGGATGTACTCAGAACTTTTGTTCTTCAGGGGAACACCACCCAGATGGAGATGGCAAAGCCTTGCATGCTTTTGCATCAGGCTCCCAAGAGATCATGTAGCTGGTACAGGACCAGTAAATTCTTCCCCCCCCAGACTCCTGCAGCACATCAGTCAGTTTTAGGAAGCAAGAAGGCGGGGTGAAGGCCCAGAAGGAAAATACTATGCTTGAGTTAGCGTGTAGAAAAGGACTGATCCTGATAACCCAGTGTGCACTGGCAGGCTGGAGTGCTTATCCACAGCCCTTTGAGAGGACTGTCCCATACAAGGCCACCAAAAAGATCGTGGCTTATCAGCCGTTGGTTAACGCTTCATGGGTTTGGAGCTGTTCCTAGGCAGTTGTTTTTATAGAGCTGAATACAGTCGTTTGCATATTGCACAGCGTTTTGGGGCTTTTCCTCTTCCTCTTAACTCTGTTGGGCACCATTGTACGTGTGTCTGTGAGGGAAGTCGTGTTCTCAGTCAGCACCCAAATTGGTGTAACTTCCCCTGGGCAGTGGCTCCCAGAAATGCAACCCCCTCTGCACCAGCCCTGCTGGGGAAGGGAAGGGGCAGAGGCTGCTCTGCAGGGGGACCTCGGCAAGGAACTTCCCCTGCGTTTGCTTCTTCTCCTCCCCAGTTCCTCCTGCATGAGATGATCCCAGTCCTCATGTTCCCCCTGTCACAGGACATTCACCAGCCGGGGCTTCTGCAACAGGGGATGCTCGTGTCCGCTTGAGAGGAGCCACGGGCTTCCTCTGAAATCCCCCTGTGAAATAATAACACACACCCCATCCAAATTACTACCCGTGTGTCCGGCATGCCCCAGCCTCTTGTCAGCCCTGCCGCTGTGGAGGCTTTGGGGGGCAGCCAGAAGGTGCCCTTGCTGCTGGGGGAAACCAGAGCCAGCCCCCACCGGCCCTGCCTGCCAGCGGGCAGCACACGGAGCAGATGCCCCTTTTGGTCCACTCTGTAGGGAGCTGTACCGCCTGCTGAAGGACAGGGAGAGGAGGAAGGTGAGCCTTGCTTCTGACCCCATGCCCTGCCTGTAGCCGTGCCAGTGCATCCCAAGCCTTGGTCCAAGTGCAGGTGGTGGTAGTTAACACCCAGCTGAGACCCAGCAACTCTCCAAGCTGGCCCTTCTCCAAAGCTGCTCCAGGCCTGCCCTACCCTCTTCTGCAGGATGGAGCCCAAACTGACACTCAGGCTTCGTTGGGTTTCGTTAAGGTTTGACCTACCATACCAGGAACTCTATCCAGGTAGTTGTGGATGTGTCCTAAACGTTTGTTTAGATGGTCTTTCTCACAGTGTGCTGAATAATTTCTGAGCTGGAAGAGTGGCCAGAGCCTCTGCCTGGGCAAGCTGCCCCCTCTTGCTGTATTTTGTTTTGTTTCCTGCGCTGTTTTGTTGGGCTCCAGTCCTACCGTGAATTTCACTGACATCAGTAAAACACTGACAACTCCCCCAGGTGGAGTTCAGCAGGATCAGAGCTGTTCGGAGATGAAAGCATATCCGATAGCGTGAAAGACGTATTTTCAGAGGTCACTGAAACTCGGTGCCTTATCTCAAAGCCTCCATTTGCCCTAGACACTATTACTGCAAGTGCAATAGGTGAATTTAGGTTCCCATGAGAGGATGCACCAGTTAATACAGAGAACTTTAGAAATTGCCCTTCCTTTCTCTGATGTCACTTTAATCCCTTGAGTGTACAGAGATTAAAAGATACTTGATGAGTATACTAAACGTATATTGCACATTTCTCTTCCAGTATCCAGCTGACCTCAAATCCTGAATGAAATGCATTTGCATTTGTTTCTAAAAGTGTCTTATTTTGTGAATCAAAATGTCAACACATTTGAAAATGGTCCCACATGAGATGTTTGTATCTCTTGGAGTTTAAATTGCTGGATCAATTTCCCATTAATGCTAAGGGTATTTAAAGGACAAATTCTCTGCCTACTGCAGGGAAAATTTACCCCAAGGTATGACATTTCACCTGCCACTGAGTGCAAGATTGTTGCATATAATGGACTGGAATAGCTAGATTTGCACATACTGGTAACAAAAGAGGGTGAGCAGTGGATCCCATTACAGAAAACCTCCTTTTTTCCTCCTTCTTTTTCAGCCATCAAAACTTGCATCCTCTTTGCAATTTATATTACTGTGCTATTCAGAAGCTTGTGCCTGAATTTGGGCACAGTTTAATCACGTACCGTATGAGTGGGTAAAGAGAGCCCTGAAGAGTTTCCACTCAAAAGGGCGTAAAGAAATGGGAGCACCAGGGTGCATCCAAGCTCTCATAGCTGAGCAGCAGCCACAGAGCCTGGCTCCAGCTTCACTGGTTCCTGCCTTGGACCACAGAGCTACGAGCCCCGCCACATGCTCTTCTGGTTGTAGGTATGCCGACTGACGGGGCTTTGCCACAGCTTGTCTCTCTCTGCTCCTCAGCATGGCTCTGTCCTGAGTTAGAAGAAAGGAGGAGGACAGTTGGCGAGCCTCGACCCCCTCCTCCTCAAATGAAATGTGGAGGCAACTGGAACGAGCTATCAGCAAGCTAAAGGAGACAGTATAGCTACAAATAATTTCAATCTAGGGGCACGGTGAAACTGAGCCTGCGCTAAGGCATGTTTACCCGAGGAAGTGCCAACATAACCTAGGAGAGCATACCATAAAATTGCACCATACTGTCCCTCCCTTGTGCTATCACGGAAACCAGATGCCAGGATGGAAAAGCACCAGGAGCTGAATAAAAAAAGCAAGTGTCAGAGAGCCCTGCTCAGCCCTACCTTCTGCTGCAGGCCATCTATGCTTCCCGGCATTCCCTGGTTTCTTGCCAATTCCCATCAACAGCTGTGGTTTGTGGTTGTAATGCTCAGCATTTGTCTCCTCTTTCTCCTAGCAGACCTGCATCAAAACTAGATGTGCAGCATGTAGCAGTTTGGGAGCCCCAGGACTCCCAGAACTGGCCTCCAAGCATGAAATCAAATCCTTCTTTACTCCTTTATCTTCCCCAAGGTCTGAGACACCTCAAGTGTGGGTTTGTAAGTCTTCTGGGCCCTTCTGACAGAGTTTGTGAGGAAAGTTTATAACAAAGTGCTTTGTAACACTTTATTTTGTTTCTTTTAAAGAACACAAAAGTGCCAGTAGTAAATCTAAAGCTGGATTGCCAGCCCAGAAGCAGCCTACTTACTGCATTTTGCAGATAAAATGTTCTTCCCTCTACCATGCTTATTCCCAGTTTCTGTGTCTCTGTTTTACTGTTGAGACTGCAGTTTGAGTAGGAGCAGCTTCAAGATGTAAGCAAGTGTTTGTTAGGAATCCCACTCCTTGCTTCAGGAGGCCCCAGAAGTTCATTAGATGTTTAATAGCTTCCAGCCACTGCTGTGCTGGATGGACCTGAACTGGTGACCAAGAGGGGAAAGGTTCTCTTGCACATTTACAAACCGTGAGGCATCTGTTCCCCAGACACAGATTTGTCTAATTTCCCTAAACCACTGATGACCTGCCCTGAAATGATATTCTCATTCCCTTAGGAAATCCCTTGGGTTGATATCAAGTAGATAGTTATTTTTGGGCTCTTTCCCAGAGAGAGTGCACTGTATTGCTCTGAACCCTACACACCAAATAAATATATCATCAGACTGTAGTAAAGGTCCAAAAAGCTTTATTGAAGGGGAAACAGATTATTAATAATTCAGGGTAGTTCACTGTATTGTTTTTGGGCCAAGTAAAGCTAATAGAGCTTTTTTTTATAGCAGAGATGAAAGTGTAGAGTATCGAGACTGAATTGATTGCAACATTTAATGGCAACATAAAACTCAATTAATGAATTGCAATGGTTAACTCTGCATTAAAGTGAAACATGCAGCTCCCAGGCAATGTATTAAGCATTTTTAAAGACTACCAAAACAAAGAGACAAAAAAAACCCCAACCCCTTATTGACTAGTAAATGCCTATATTGTTTTTTTACCTGGGAGAGAAACTCATATGAACATATTTTTAATTAATTTATCCTAAAGCTGTGGGTGCATGTATGTACGTGGTGCTTTTCCCTTAGCACTTTTCAGAATTAAATAAAGCCTTTACATGAAGTTGATCAGTGATTAATTCTAACAAAATTCTCTCAGGGCTGCCTGCGATTTCTCGTGGCAGGGAGGATGGTAGTGCAGAGAGAACAGGCTTCAACAGATGCGTTTGTAAGAAAGGCTCTAAACAAGGAGAGTACCAAACTGCTACGTGTTTGAACTGCCTCGTGTTGTTTATTATCTACCCAATTACGGTTTCCTAATTTAAAAGTATATTTTCTATTTCTCCACCATAACAGAAGAACATAACATTGAAAAGAGAAAACAGAATCATTGGGTAGAATAGCTGTACTTCTAGAGGATGAGGAAGGTTTTAAAATGTTCCACATTAAACAAATTAAAGGTTTATTGCAGAATAAACCTGCAGCCATTCCTTCTTACTGACAGTCATTATATTGTAATTTTGTCCCTTTGCAGCCTTTCCAAAACCATCCATTTCTTTTGAAACCTTTGTTCAAGCCTCAGTCTGACACGAGGTCTTTTCCCGCACTGCGGTCTCCTACTCTCTGCCTATTTCATGGTAGCCATTCAGTCTTCCAGTGGGGACACATGCCCCCTCTTTGCCATCTGGCCGTATTTGGGTCCTCTGAGTGCAGTCCCCTCTACGCTAAACCCAAGCTTGTCGCACTCATCTGCAAAACCTTTCAGAAGCTCAGGGCCAGAGTCTGTCATCCGAACGCTAGTGTGTTATGCCTTAGGTCAGAAGTGACCCCATTAAAACCATTTAGAAGCATGCATACTTAGGACTGTCTCGCTGCCCTTATGTTTCTCTCTGCTCCCACGTGGTTCCCCAGGCCCTTTCACATCCCTGCTTAAGCTGGTCTTCTTTGAGCAAACCACGTTATATTCTCTACATCCTTCCCGGCCATCCTTTTAAAGTAAAATTCAACAGATAAATAATTAGGATTAAAATAATAATGGGAACATAATAGGAGCATGAAGAAGCCAGTACCGTTCGCCTTTTCTTTGAAGAGAATAAGATATAATTGAAAAATAGAGTCCTCTGAATAGTGTAACTAATGAATCCTAATTTTCTCCTAATTTGGGTTCTGTGCACCACGCATTTGCCAGTGGAACCTTGTCACTGCAAAACCTCTGGGCCCTTCCCTGTTCCCAGCTCTCTTCTTCCCTCCCATGTTCCCATTGCCTCCACTGCAGTTGCCCTCAGTCTCTTTCTTATATCTTGCCAGCTGGGCAAGAGATGACACGTGCAGGTTGACTGGGCAGTATACACATGCTGTTTAGTGTCCAGCATCATAAATCAGATTTCCAGGAGAAAGCAGGCTAAATGTCCTGGGATAGGGAGGATTGCTACCTGGCACAGGCCAAGGTCTCACCAGCAAGCTAGAGCCAGCTCTGAATGATCAGCCTTGCTGGGAACACGTAGTAGAGATGCTGTACTGCTTTGTCTTTTGTACTCAGGTTAGTTGGCTTAGGACTAGCCTGGTAACTGCTGTGGAACATTGTATTTTGCCATGTGGAGACACCTTGCTGCAGTGGTAGAAAACCAATGTGTACAACTGATCTCGGTATTTGTGTTTTCCTCTCATCTCTGACTGTGAGCTGCTTTGAGCAGGAACTGCACCGGTGTTTCTGTAAAAGCACCATACAAATCTTTCCAACTTAATTTTTTACATATGAAGTTACTGAAGTTTAATGGTATCGCTTTAGGCACTTACAAATTATCAGAACGGGAGGTACCAATGACAGGCTACCTAGTCTTCTCGATTAGCACCATGCAAGAAGTCCAAGGCCAGAAACATGGTCTACGCTTCTCTGAAGTATAGCCTAGTACCTCACAAGAGAAGACTATTTTGCTTCTTTCCACTTTTTAGCTTGTTCACTGCCTGAGACAGGAATCATTTAGAATAAGGAGTATTGTTATTATTAAGGAGTATGACCATGTACTTAAAAAAACCCACTGCTTTGTGATGCATTCCTGTTGAGGCAGCATGGTCATGGTGGGAAGCTGCTTGTTCTAGCCTGATTGCTAAAATAATACACAGCTAAGCTCTGACTCCAGGAACCCAGATGTCTCAAATGGAAGTGTATCCAGGTTGGTATAGACAGGCACAGAGTGTTTCCCAGCTCATGCGTGGGGTTTATCAGCTGGACATAAAAAATATCTTTCCATCAATTGGCTAAGCTCAGAATAAGTTTAAGTAATTGCAGCGTGCAGTGTCAGCTTTACTCCCTTTTCTTGCTAGCTGAATGTTAAACAGCTGCATCTGGTGCTAGATTTAGTCGTGGGTGCCATATTCACGCTCAGGAAAAGGAAGAGAAAGACGTCTGGTGTGCAGTGTTTCAGTTGCTCAGCAAAGGAAGTGTTTAAGTGCATGCCTAAATGGTTTGTTTTATGGCAGCCTTCATCTGCACCCAGTCTGTCCTTTACAGATTACAGTATGGGGAAAAGTCCTGGCTTTCCATTTCCTCTGCTAGCAAACTCTTCTTTGCCGTTAGAGAGACTTCTGCTTACATGAGCAGTAAGGACTCTGTTTCTGTCCTTCTAGCTACCCAGGCTTCTTAAAATGATCACTCTCAAAGACTTTACTTTGGAAACCAAATATACCTACCATGCAGGTGATGGGTGACTGGGAATTTCATATCCCACAGAAAAAGAGTGCTACCTGCCCACTTCGTATGAGATCACTGGATGGTATACAAGAAAATTTGTGTACTGATGGGGAAAGGGTTTCTTCAAAGTTCTTTACATTCAGCAATTGGGTGCACTAAAATTATTTTAAAGTCTGCTGCTCTTTGGAGCATATTGATGGAATTGCATGAAGGTAACAGTATAATGGGATACAGCAGATGACTGTACCAAAATAGTGTTATTTTAAAGAGGTGGATATAGTTGGTGAGCAACTAACTAAATCATACTCTTTTTTTCTCTCATTATTCAGTAAACTTACACTCAACATCACTTAAATCACAAATGAGGATGAATTTGATTTATAGTAGTTCAAATGAATGTTGCAAGACCAGTCCAGGTTTTGATCAGCTAAACTGAATTCTACTTTTCAGATGGGAAAAAACAGCCAGGTCCTTTCAACCCGAGCTAGTGGTGCAAGGACAGAATAGCGGCAACAGTGACACTGCAGCCCCGTGGGGTGCTGAGCCACCCTCAGTTTGCGGTCGTGCCACTGGAGGCACCCTGAGATGCTTGTCCTTGGTCGTGTCTCTCCCAGCAATGCCTAACACTGTTGTTTTGTGAAATCCATGTTTGTTCACTGAATTTTGAAATTGGCTCCTGAGACTGACGCTCCAGAGCCCCTCCCTGAGGAGCTTTAATTAACTTACCTATTTCTCCACCAAAAGATAGCAGCATCCCCTGTGATCTGAAGAAGAAACTAAGTACCACTGTAGCAAAGGAAACAGCTGAGACAAAGTGAAACGGTCTCTTGACGATGTCCCTTGGCAACACCTAGACACAGCCCAAAAATCACTTATGAGCCAAGTGCTATTCTGAGGGTTTCTAGTAACAAATGAATTAAGCACTTTGGGGAAAAAGGAAAAAGAAAAAGCAATAAACAAAAAGCCTCCAATGATTACATCACTACAAAGGATGTGACCAAAGTAAAATACCAGTCTCATGCTCCTGAGGTAGGCAGAATTCTCAGTGAAATCAATGAATATTTGTTTCCATCAGGGCAGCGCAATTGTGTTTGCTCAAAAAAAACCCCAAAAACAAAACAACAAAAAAATTGGGTTCTCTTCCAGAGAGTAATGAAACAGTCTAGCCCTCTTAAATATTGCCTTCCCTGTTCTCTGAAACATTGATTCTGTCCATTAACTGGAATACTATTACGCTGCTGATTGATCTGAAACATTTTGGGGGGAGGGGGGAAAGAGGCTTGTGAGAAAGTTCCAGTTCAGATTTATGGTTTATTTCCTACCGTGGTCCTGGTGGTTTACTTTGTTTAATAAACTGGGTTGACTGAATGCTAAGGGGAGGTCAAGTGACACGCCTGCCACTCATCGGCCCCCAATTTGCAGCCACCCCTGACTTACTTAGTGAAGCCCTTACTTAAAGGCACTAGCTGCTATCCAGAGTCAATAAACCCAGTGACATTTAGGAGCTTTGCTGGATAAAGGTGGCTTTCATACGAGCAGAGGTGACGACCTGGCACCTGCTGAAGGAATCATAGCTTTTCCACTACACTGAGCAAACCTCTGCTAAAGGAAGAATGGGTGCATCTCGGGTTTTTCCTCACCCGAGTGCCATAAATTCGGAAGCACAGTCTGTGGCCGTGACCTCCTGAACTTGGTAATGCTGGATGATCTCGATTGCTTAGCAGGCCTCTTTTCTTGCTGGCCAGCTCACCTGTTTGCTAGCAGCATAGGTTTTACCACTGCCATTGTTCAAAGTACTTCTCAGTGCAGTGGTGTCCATGCAGTGGTCGCTGAAGAAATTCTGTATTTCACGAACTTTAATAAGCAGCTTAAAGATCTTGGTGTCTAATACCATGTTCTGCTCTATTCTGTAACAGGTCTACTACTAAAATTTATCTTTCTATTTTCCAGTAGAGATAAAATGTGATTAAAATAGCTGCAGTTCCTCTTTCCACCTTCCCCTATGCTTCCTAGTCTACAGTCTTCTTTTTAATGCAGGCTTAACACCTGCCATTTTCTCTTTATTCCTCTTTTTGCTTCCCTGTCTCATACATGTGAGCTGTACTGTTGAGGAAAGGCAGCAAAATGTGAAAACAAAAGAGCTTTATATTGTAAAATCATCATTATTTGTAACCACGGTCCAACACTGAACCCTCCTGTGTCATTTGACTTAAGTGTTAATCGAGAGCGTGCTGCATATGTTAGCTGAGGCCCCCCTGTACAAAGAGGCCGAGCTGATTGTTTGCAGGGAGCGATTGCATCAACAGATGAGCGAACCCAAAGATAATCTCAGACTTTGTAATGGCAGAAGAGGAGATGACTAATGTCATCTATTCACGTGACTATTAGTCACGTGAACGACAGACTTGCACCAGGTCTGTCAGAGTAGAAAGAATGAACTTCTGAAGTGCCTCAGTTTCCCCACTTGCCACCTAAATACCAAAATGACCTTTTGAGGGGCGGAAGAGGCATTTTGAGATCGCGAGTGCCTGTCTCCATGCAAGTATAAAACATTGTAATTGTTTGGCACTACAATATCTGGAAGCACTTCAGGCATCCTTGTAAGCCTCCAATGATTTGTCCTTGGATTTTGTTTTGTCTGCGCTTTTTGAAATTTATGTAGATCATTCATATTTTGTTGCAAGTGTTTATATTTCTAAAAAGCTACACTTATATCAGAGGATTTGTACTATCCAAAGTGAAAGCCCTTAAGGACACTGTAGTGTGAATGACTGCTTCTGCAATCCCTCATCTACTAGCCATGCACTTGAGAAGATGGAGAAATCTGGAAGGGGGAGGGCAAAACCTGATGTTAGCTTTATCTGAACTGAAAGGTGCTATGAACCACAACAGCGTAACAAGGGATCTCCGCAAAGCTGCCTCTCTCTTCCGTTCTTGAAATTTTGCTGTAAGAAATCGTCTCTCTTTAAAAAAAAAAAAAAATAAAAAAATCTTTGGGTATAGGATGCTTACTTTCTATTTTTAGCCACGTAATGGAAAAGTTAGTGGTGTCCTCCCCCCCCCCCCCCCCCCCCCCCCCCCGACAAACAAAGCTGTTGTCAGTGGACAGTGTGCCCTATTGTCCCTGCTGAGTACAAATGGAAGAGGATGATGATGACTTCCTTTTCTCCTTTTGACTTTCTCCCCTAGGCTACCATTAAGCATAAAAGTAGCCGAAGTATTCAAACTGTGCATGGCACTTAAGGGTGGGTTTGCTTCTGTGGTTTTATTTACCTGTCTGGCCATCTATATATAAAATAAAGTTATCTTTTGTCACTGGTGTACACCCACATGTATACAGTACATATACATCCGATAGTACCTTGGGAGCTTAATAATCTTTGCTCTATGAAAATGCTCTGACCTGTTTTCTTTCCTAAGTGTCAGCTATACCTACCTGGCAGCAATACTCCTACTAACAAAACAATCCACAGGCATTTAGCAGCATAAGAGCAGTTATGTTCTGTTACCCCTCCTTTATTTTATGATACTAGTTGGCAAATACAATCTATAGTTTTGGGTTTCATATTTATCGCAGTAATAACCTGGTAAAATAATATTCTATTCAGAAGAAGCAATTAAGAAATTAAAAGTGAAGGCAGAACTAATAGAAAATTGGTGGGTTTTGTAGTCACACAACATTTTCCAGAGTGTTCAGTAATTTTTTATGCTTCAATTATTACATGGGATGTGGATGTCTTAGTATGCAGCTGCTGTTGAAAGCATTGCTGATGCTCAGCATCTGGGCATTCTTACTTGTACTTCTGAAAGATCAGAGATCCAAATCAAGGGTACCTTACAATTTTGGAGAGCTCTAAAGGGTAGATATTATTATAAACCTGCTTACGGTTTCAGCAGGAAATTTTCCTTGTCTCACCCCACCCTGCCAAGCCCCCAGCAGCTCAGTGTTAGGAGCATCAAAAATCATTCATCCCTGAGGCTGGTTGTGTGGTTTCCTTAGCTCTGTGTAACAGCACAAAGTACTGTAGTAGGAGAGGTGAGAGCCCCCAGCTTTGTATTAAGCCCACACAGTAACAAGTCCAACATAAACTCAGAGCACAATTCTGCTTCCCTTGAATTCAGTTCAGTGGGACCTGGGTCGCTTCCTGCCTGGCACACAGACTCGCAGAGGTCTGCGGACTTCAGAGAAGAAGGAGATGTGGTAGTGACCTGCCATCATCTGAGGAAGGAGGGTGCATTGACCCACACCTCAAAATTTGTATCCGCTAGTTGCAAAAAATCCTTTCCAGAGCAGAAGTGAAAAGTCATGTCAAGCGCTTTGTTTAGCCTACCCACTTACACAAATCAAGCACAATCAGAACTGGGACTTACCCTGTCATTCTGCCCAAACTGCTCCTGTGAAAATCTTCTTTCCTATCTCCTTGGGCATCTCCTCTATTTGCTGCAATCTACTCAAACTTCTAGGAGCCTCCAGGGCTTGCCTGAGCACTCCCCTTTCCCTGCTTAGGTGAAGGCAGCAGGCAGGTACGTGGTGTACCTGCCCTGGTCTTGCCAGAATGTTACCCAAGGACCACAACTAAAGCGCAGTGATTTCCTCTCAGTTCACCGAGCAGGTTTTGCAGCTGAAGTGCACTCACAAATGGCTTCCTTTATATCCCAGGATACTCTTTTTATGTAGAATACTTTAAAGTTATTAGTGTAGTGAATCTATGTATCTTGAATCCTACCGAGTGACAAGAGAAACTAAGTTTACCAGTTTAAGTCAACATATATGTAGGTATGAAAATAAAAAGAAGAGAAATATGTCGACATATAAATAAATCTCTGAGGTCCTTTCCATTTTTGTTCTTTCTCAATGTGCGTTTGGGGGAACCTGGTATTCCCTAATATTTGGCGGTTATCAAATTGGTGTTCGGCTTCTGAAGAGAAAGTAGCAGAAGTGGTTAGACTTTCAGGTGGTTTGTTTGGCTCTTTCAGATTGAATAAGCACCTTTGCCAATGACAATGCTCTACTGGTCGAAGCTGCGAGGAGTTTTGTCTTGGCTGTATCCGTACACTACTGCCCGGCTGTCCGGCTCGGTCTCTGAACCGCTCCTAGCGCAGCCTCACCGAACGCAGCATGTTCTGTCCCTCGGCTTCAGAGGAACCATTCAACGTGAAGACCAGATGAGACTTCATGGCAAAATTTTGAAAATCATTGCCTAGTTTCCAGGTTACTTTACGAAAAAAAGAAGCAGAACTTCTAATTTTTCTTACTCTGTGTGCGTATGTGCAATTTTACTAAAGAAGCAAGACCAAAACAGGGTGTTTGTGCTATCCCTCTGCTTTGGCAAATTTATGCAGAAGTAGAAGCAGTTCAGGGTGTGCGATGTCCCAGGGTAACGCCGCCAAAATCCCAGTTGTGATACAGGCAAGGAAAAGGTGAAACCTTCATCAACAGGATGCGTGCAACGGGAGAGGAAAATACATAATTAAGTCCATGAAGTGCCCTTAAAATCTATTTTTGTGTTTCTTAACACATTTTGCCTGTCTTTTACATTTCAGGGGAGATGGAGAGCAGTGTGGCGTGGGGCCACGAGAGCAGCGGGACGTTCGTCCTGCGCGGGGTTCTGGCAGCTCAGAGCTCACTGAGGGATCCAACTTTCCGCTTTTTATTTTTTTTTTACCTTAGGTCTTACAACATGATCCCCCTGGGAAGACATTTCAGTCAGCAGCCCTGCTTTTCACACAGAAGGAACCCGATTTTCTTTCCCATCCTGGCTTTGCCAACTGCAAACGTTTAAAAACCTTGAGTCAGGCCTTTAAAAAAAAAAAAAAAGTACCGAAGTCACACAACTGGCTTAAGCGGCCATCCGTGAGGTTAAGTTAGTGGCTTTGATGAGTTGTTAGTGGAGGCGGGGAGGGTGTCTCAGCCCTGCACGCTGGGAGCTGCGGGAAGATGGCTGCCCCCTCCCCGGGCCGCCGCGGCGGCGCCTTTAAGGCGCTTGACCCACTCGCCGTCTCGCTTGCCCGCCCGCCTCTGTTTCTTTCCCCCGCCCCTGCCCGAGACACTGGGAGTCGAAGCAGGTGCATGCGCAGTGCGCTGGCAGCCTGGCGCGCTTGCGCAGTCACCTGCTGGCCGCCCCCCGCACCACCACCACCACCCCCCCCCGCCGCCGGTACATCCGGGTCACCGCACGCCCGCCCGCACGGCCGGTCCCCCGCGGCGCTGCGCGGCTCGCTCCCCCTCCCCCCCCCCTTCCCCCCCAGCGCGGGCGGCTCCGGCGCTGTCGCCATCCGCGCCCTCCCCTGCGCGGGGCTCCGGCCACGCCGCTGCTGTCGCTGCCTCCGGCCGAGCGGGGGGAGGCGGCGGCTCCGGCTCCCGCTCCGGCTCCCGTCCAGCATCGCCGTCCGCCGGGCGGCTCGGTGAGTGTCAGCGGCGTGGAGGGAAGGAGTGGAGGGCGGGGGGCCGGGGCGGGGCGCCTCGCTGCATCCCCCGCGTTCCCCTCAGCCCCTTCCCGCCGGGGCCCGGCCTGCCCCTGAGGGGACGGGGGCTCTCCCCCCCGCCCCGGCCCGCCGCCCCGGCTCCCATCTGTTGCTGTCCCTCCCCCCGTCTCCCCGGGCCGAACCCGCTTCCCCTCAGCCCTCCGCAACTTCCCGCGTCTCTGCCCTTCCCGTCCCGCCGCCGCCTCGGCCCCGCTCTCCCCGCCGGGGCGAGGAGGGGGCTGCCCGCCCGCCCGCCCTCCCGCCGCCGGGGCCTCACGGCCGGGGCGGGGGGAGGGTGTTTGGTTGGAGAAGCGGCGGCCGCTGCCTCCCTCGCCTGGGGAGACGGCGCTGACTGCCAGGGACCTGCCCTGCGCTGAATAACCCCGCTCTGGGTTTCCCCTGGTTCTGCGGCGGGGCTCCTTCCCCGCCCGGCGGCGGGTCGGAGGCAGAGGACCCGGTGTGCTCCCTGGTGCAAGCGCAGGCAGCTGCCCGGCGACGGCGGCGCGACCGGCTTGTGGCAGTAGCTGGTGGTGGTGGTGGTCGGAGGAGGAGGAGGAGGAGGAGCGGGTCCTCCCCGCCGGCCTTCATCCTGCCTCTCCTCTGGTGCAGCCCTGCGGGGTGCAGGTGGTGCGTGGGGAGGTGGAGAGACGGAGTGACAGTGTCAGTGGTTAACCAAGAGGAGGAAACCTCCTGAAGGGAGGTCTGCAGTCCTCCGAACTGTAGCTAAAACGTGCAGCGAGTTAAGCAGAATACAGAAATCGCCGCGCGTTTGTCATAGTTGGGGTGTATCCTTGCAGTTCTGCGTGCGGTAGCTGTGATGCTGGGACTGTAATGCCAGGTAGGGTTAAGGTGAATTCAGAAGCTGTAGCAGGAGGCTGCTGTTTCTAACCTATTCGTTAAGTAGCTGATAAAAGCAAATTTTATTTGGATTTTAGTTCTCTCCCGTGCGATTCGGGAATAACGACACGTGCAACTCGGTTCTATTTTGTTAGTTTTTAGTCTGGTGTTTCATCTTGCGTGGTAATAAAACAGAAGAAGTTTCTTCACAGAAACATTTCAGATACCAAAGAAATCAAGAGACTGTGTTTTGCGAAGGTTTCTGAAGTGCTTTTCTTTTTCTGTTCCATAGCATCAGCATCCTGGATCCAAATGTCAGTGACAGTATGACAGCTGTCTTTCCGCTGTGATAGCGGAGTCTTACTAACATTTTAAATCTGTCTTGCTGAATTTCTCATAACGTAATATGGAAATACAAGTGTTGATTAGCATGTATGTTAATCTTCAAACCGGTAAAACTTTTTCTAGATTGATCTAATAATCCGTGTTCTTCCTTATTACTGGTTTTGTTGTTAAAAACTGCAAAGTCTGTTTTTCTTAACGCCACCCCCTCCCTCCCTCCCCCTCGACACAGTCTTTCTTTGTGTTCTGATTGCTTGGACTTTAAGTATACCTTTAAGTTAATGAGCATTTTCTGTAGCAGGTTGTGGCAGATAGGGGTATTGGACAGGAGATGGTTAGTAATTAGCCTGAGGTTACTATTGTCAAGGTTGGAATGTGAATCCAAACTTACAAGGTTCTACGTGACAAACATCTTTGTTTAGCAAGGTGCGTTGTTTTGCAAAACATATCTTCAGTTCCATGTGGCAAGTTTAACACCAAAATCCTAAACCACATGAATAAGGTGCTGCTCTTCCATGAAGTAGAAATGTTTTTTTCTGTCTAGCATACAGCGAGTATTCCATTGTTGAAACAGAAGCTTTCAGCAGAAGAGTAGATAGCTTTTTATCCAAGTCAAACTGACAGATTTCTTACCGTATGCATTAGCTGTCAGAGAGTAGGGTCTGTAGAAAGAAGCAATCCCAGAATCTGTTTTAAAGTATCCCTGTCAAGAAGTACTGTGGTTATATGGAAGTGAGGAATGAATTTGATCCTGTCTGTTATACAACTTCCATTTGTTGTCAGGTGCTCTAGATTTTCTTCATTGTTTGCAGTTTGGCTGGGACCACCTGACGTGACGGATTATTGAAAAGATTGTCTTCTGAAATTCTCTGCCTCTTCATGTGAAACCTTTCCTGTGGGAGCCTCGCTGACTGTGGAAGCGTGATGCTAGCCAGTTCTGTTCTTGCATACATAGCTGTCCTGTCCCCTTATCTGAGTTTTGCCGGAGTCTTAATGTCTGGATAAAGAGAAAAAGGAAACAATTTTTTACTGTGTCTTTCAGTAGTTATATATCTTAGCAGAATAATTAATTCTGAAATTATTTGAAGACAATAGGTAAAATAATTTAGGGATAGTTACGTGGGGAGTTTAATTCAAGGTGTTTGTCACCAGACTTCTAACAGTTCTCACTAGACACTTGGAATTAATACTGTAAAGAGGCAGAAGGGTGGGGAATATTTGTATTGCTAACTAGTGAATTATTGAGTAATACAGTAACAGAAATTGGCTCTGTCATTTGGAAAAGCATATGTAGGTACCACTTTGGACTTCTGTAGCTGCTTAGGCACAGTAAACGTAAATGCAGGGTTTTTTTCCCCTCGCTGTGTATCTAGGAGAATACAGATAGACAAACAGCCTGCAGTACCCTTTTTGTTATTGCCTGCCAGCTGGGGACATAGATGGAACTAATGCATACCCTGTAGCAGAGACACGCAAAATTAAAGCTTATGTGCAAGAAGTCAGATTTGGTTTTTAAGCAGTCAGAATTGTTTGTGTGTGTGTGTGTGTTTTGGTTGTGGGTTTTTTTTGTTTTTTTAAAGAAATAATGGTGCTAGTGTAAATCAAGGTTATCATCTTTGCCTGTCCTTCCTAAAAGCTTGCTCTCTTATAATTACACTGAGAGTTTTAGTCATTGATGTAGATGGGCTTAAGTTGAGAAGAATGACTCCTGTCTGTTAAGGTAATGTTAACTACCCTGAAGTAGATTATAAATCAATTTTATGAGACATTTTCATTGTAAAAATGTTTGACATTACATCTTCAAAGCTGAAATATTTTGAGTGTTGTCAAATTGCATCTCATGGGCTATCAGCTGTCAAGCAAATGTGCTACAGGCAAGGTATGCAGCCCAAGTGAATATATGTGCTGAATCCACACAAGGTTTGAATGTCAGTGCCAAGCTCCTGTGCTTAGTATCAGGATGCAGAGAGTCATCCTGGTAGTCATTTTGGTCCAACTGAATCCCTCCGAGTCTATCAACATGGCCTCAGAGGTGATGAGGACAGGGGGACTGGGCATATGAATGAAGCTGCGCTTGAATTGGAAAGAGTTCAGTGCTGGGAAACCTGAACCAACTATTGGCAGTGCTTACTAGCTGTGGCACCTGAAATACATGCATCAATTAGGCAGGGTAAAGTTTATTTCAAATAATTTTCCAGCTGTGAATTGTGGCCAGTTTTATGCACCTTTTGATATCTTTCCTACTCCCATTCACTCACGTGTATCAAGAGAACTTTTAAATAAATGGATGGTCCTCTTGCGTACCTTGTAAGTCTTCCTTTAATCTATGGACATACAAACTTTACTCAAGAGCATTAGTAATTTCTTCCTTGTGATTGCGGAAAATTTAACTCCTCTAACTACCCGACATGGAGAAGTTTGCTTTTGTCTTCATGTGTATGAAGACAGAGGCTTATTTGATCGCCTTTAATTTCAGGATCTCTTATAAATTCACCTCAGTTTCCCCCCTTCTGTGATTCAGGAATGTTCTCTCGAGTGTCACAAGTTGGCAGCTGCAGCTGGTAGAGTGTTTCAAACTGTCTAAAATTTGCTGAGAGTAAGAGGCTCTCTTATATAGGTGCTGTTTTACATTTGCAATTCCAGTGGGTGCTGGAGGTATGTGTATTGTAATTATATAAACAGCAGAGCTTAACAGAAACCACCAACAATGAGCAGTTTTAGAATTGACTAGGTAAAGCTGAAAGTATTTTTAGTTAACAGCACTTTCTCCTGTGTTCCCCACCTCTTGTGGTTTTAATTGCATTCTCCTTTTTAGAAATAACATTTTGTCTTCTCTGTCATGTGAAAGCCTGATGCACAGAGAATGCCTTCACTGTGGACATAGTGAGACTAGTTACAAAGCATATTGAAAGGTGCAAGTAAAAAGGTGCATTCTTTTGCCTTCACTTATGATATTTTGAATTTCAAGGTCATCTGTATGCTACTGTCTTAATTTACTGTTGCTACTGAATCAGGTGGTCTTGGTGAAATGTTTAGTAATTTATTTCTGGTTAACTCTGGTAATGTTAATACGGGCCATGAAATTGATTTCTAAAAGGACTTTTGGTACCAGACATTTTGAGTGCTCTTTAACATTACTTTTTCAGCACCTAGAAAAAGAATTTTTACGTATCTAGTACCTAGACAAGTATTGGCTAATTTGTGTGTATCAGGAAAGATTGTTGTTGCTTTATTGCACTAACCTAAAGTTCTGGTATTGTATTTGGGGAATGATGTATGACTGACCAAACCGAGCAATTTTTTTTTTCTACTACATGAAAACATTGTGGGACTGCAGGAAAAATTGGAGGCTAACTATCTCTGAAACAAAGAGGTTGTACTTATGTACAATCTTAAAGTATATAAAAATTGTTTCCTCTAATAATGCTTGTATGGGAGGATTTATTTTTATTCTTTTACTCTTGTTCAGTGGAAACGCTCTATGGTTTGTGGTCTTGTTTACTAAGTGTTTGGCTGATTGTATCTACAGCTTCTATCTGCAGCACTTGGGATTCCCAGGTGGTCTCTGTGCAAATAGTGTAATTGGGTCTGGGACAGCTTAGTTTGTGAGATTGAGTGCATTCAATTTGGTGTGGCTGTAGCTACAAAAATAGCATGCCTTGCAAAACAGGGCTTCTGTCTGCCACCCACACCAAAACCTAAAGCTTGATCCTGTAGGCAGTTAATACGTTTGTCTGGAAGGCTGATTCCCATCAGCAAATGCTTTACCTGAATTGGTAACCAGCAGGCAAAAAAAAAAAAAAAAGTTTTCTATCGGTAATCACTTTATATGTAAGAAAGTGCAGCAGAACACTGTCCTAGATACATTTTTAAAAGCACTTTTTACTTCAGACTGCGGGGCTTAACCGTTCCCCGGTAGCAGCAGGCTGCTCTGTGAGCGAATTCTGTTTAACTGGCGTAGTTCAAAAGACTCTTAAATTCAGCCATGAAGCAATTCTGGTTCTCCTTCAGTACTGGATGATTAAATTAAATGGAGTGTTAGCATGAGTAACTTTTTCTGGTGTACTATACAAGGTAATAGATGAGTTCCTACCCTAGTTGTAAATTAGTTGACTGGAAAGCCCTGTTTTTGTGACTAGTAGCTCTAGCAGTTGTATAACTTCAAAAGTTGTGTCTAATTGTGTATTAAGTCAGGTGTGGCACTGGATGATGGTTGGTTCACCTTTTTACTATAGCAGTTTTGAGGGTAACATCCTCACAGGGAGAGGGAATTCTTGCCTTTTTGTGTAGGTCAAGAAATGTGGGGTTTTTTCAGCTTCTGATGTACAAGTCAGTTTGACCTTTCTACTGAAAAAAAAAAAAAAAGTAATTTTCTGAATTCTAGCACTGTTCATAACTCTTATTTTTTAAAAACCAAAACCTTCCTGTTTAGTGTCCCTGAAAGTGAAACTTCTCAGGCAAAGCGCATTCTGGGCATGAAAAGCCAATTAATTTCTTTTTGTTATATTTGTACCTTTTATGTGCTGAGACATACAGTTATTTGAAACTTCCTTCTTAATGTGGAAGTGAAATATGTAACCACTAGACTTCATGAGGCTTCATCTCAAAGATAAAATTGCTGACCTTTTATATAAATGAAGATCATACAGACAAGGCAGAACGTTATGTAAGGATTGCTTATGGATAGTAGTTAATTGATTTAGAGTTTAGATTTCCTGCTTGTGTGTAGAAGTCTTATGTGGGGAGATGTGAATTTGTCAGCTGAACAGGCAATTGAATTGTAATGACAGTTTTGAAATTTTCTGTTCTGGGTACTTCTTGTAGAAGATTACTTGCTGCTTGTTCCCATGTGCAACTGGCTAAAGTAATATTCTCCTGAACACTAAAATAGTACTTCAAATGCTTTAACTGTTCTTACCTTTGCATCTCAGAGTTCAGATCTGAATGAATTCTTCCTAGCAGTAGTAACAGAATAACATGACTGAGTTGATACCTCCTAGCTTGAAGTTCGGAGGATGATCTTACAAGAGCTTTCAACTAGCCTAACAAAATTCAAGGTGTTTTTTTTATATTTTCTGAAGTTTCTGGTTTTAGCAACGTTCAGACTTCTTATGGAGAAGCTACCCATTTTTCTGTAACTATGGCTTCTTAATAAACACAGGGTAGAATCATGTCCTGGTAGGGAACTTTATGTAGGTAGGGCTAGCAGTAAAATCTAGTAAATGGCAGTGTAGGAGACTATTGATTAAGACCTAATACTTTGAGCAAATAATGTTATATAATATTGATGTTAATATTGTGTCAGGTTTTCAGAGGAATTTCAGTCAAACTACTTCAGTAGCTGCCAAAAGTGAGGTTTGGGAACAGATGTTGTAACTGTAGTCTTAAAATTTTTTGACAGCTCTTCAAATAGCTCTAGTATGTCTCAGCTTTACAGCAGAGTGTTTTTACAGGGCTTATACCTCTTGCTTTGCTTCTCTCCCTGTCCCTAGTCCAGAATGGGCCTGAGTTTGACCCCATTACAGTCCTGTGAAAACTCATGCTCTATCCAGCCAGGCAGCATGGGAGAAGAAACGGGTTTGGATGGAGAGGACAGCTGAGGTGAGGAGTGATGGCAGTTAACTAGGAGGAGCAGCTTACTTTGGGCTGAAAGCAGGGAAGAGTATTAATTAGACTCTGGGACTGAGTTGGGGACAAGTTGTTCAAAAACTAGTGGAGAGGTTGGGTTGGAAGCTTGTTGGCTGTGTGGAGAGTATCGGTCAGGTACCAAGGGAGTGTGTGGAAATGATGCTGCTTCTCACCAAGCATCTTGGGGACATCAAGGGAAATGGGGACTTGCTGGACAAAGAATACAGAAAAGAGAGCTGATGGGGAGAAGGCTGGACAGCAGACGTAAGAGTTAGAAGCTAGAACTTTGTGAAGAAGGCAGACGGGCATGTTGGACAAGGAACTCGGGATGGTAAAAATAGAGTCAGAAAAACTATAAGGAAGGGACTACAGTGAAATAAAACATACTAAGTTTTGTCTATTGCCATTAGTAGCCATCATGTTTTCACCACTTTATCTTAATATGTGTCTCTAAGTGGTAGAAATTGGTGTTGTGAGGAAATGGTTTTGATTCTGGCGATGTGCCATGCAGCTATGAGCATGAATTGTCCAGGCTTATCCCCTAGTTAAGAGTTTATACTTGGTCTTTTCTGTTATGCTGTGAAGCAGTGCTCAAAAGTGAAGAAACAGCAGAAGGAAGGCAGTCTTGAATACGTAATGTATGCTGTTTCTTCCATTAGGATGCTTGTTTTATCCCCACGATGAAGTGGCTGGTGCTAGTTTAGTGAACAAGTGCTCAATAGTTTGTCGTCTTTACTTAATACCGTACTATGCTCTTGTTAGATTGCTTCAGAGATGCAATTAATTTCCTCTTGGATAGTCTGGTAACTGCTTTCTGTGCAGTTATTTATTATCAGAATGGTCTAGTGAGATGAGGAAGTGGTTTGCTTCCTATTTTGCACATGAGGAGCAAAGGCACGATGAAGAGAAGTTATGCTAGTTTTGCATGGTTAGAAATGACTAGAACCTGAGTCTTTTTAGACTAGTTTAAATATTGCAGCCACATCCCCATTGAACTCACTGCTTTTCTCTTGCTATGATTCCTTTTTAATACTATATTCTAACTTCACAGTTGTTTCTTGTGTTGATTTATAGTCTGTTTAGACATGTAGCTACCATAACTGAATTGGAGAACGTGGCAGCGCTCGAGGTCATTCTGTTTATCACAGCAGCAGAACATGGCCATTTCATTTCATCAAAAAGGCAAAGTTATTTCTTATTGTTTCGTCTTGTGTAAATATGTTGTTTGTTCAGAGAAATGAGGAAGGATTAATTCTGGTATTGTGTGACTCTCAAGAACTCATACTCTGGTATTAGTAACTCCCACAAACTTTTGGTATTGATGCATATTGATGCATTCCTTAGCTGTACTGCATTCACACAGCTTTAGGGCCAAACTTAAAGGGCCAAACTGCCATGTGTGGTAAAAAGACCTATTTTTAGTGTTTAAATGTTATGGAAAAGTCAAAGTGGTGGTGCAGCTTTATTAACAGAATTGTGGACAATGAATTCCTTTCTCTCCTTTATGGTGAAGGAAGGTGGTATGAGCTGATTTTTATTTTTCAGTTGGGACTCTCTCAGCTGTCTACATTGCTTTGCTTAGACATTTAGTTTGAAAGATAGTTCTGTCCTGCTCTAGCTACTGGAAGGAGGAACCATAAGCTGTTTCTGTTTTGTAGAGCCTTGTGGCTTCTCAAGTTTCTCTTTAGAAGAGAAACCATGTCAACCAATGTAAGAAGTATAAAGCTGCTGTTTCTTCTGCCATTAGAAGGAAGGGTAAAAAGCCTTTGCTTATCACTTAAAGTTTTTCTTGGGAGCTTCTTTTTTTAAGAGAAATACTATGAATGAGGCTTATGCTGGTTAGGAAACTGTATAGTATTTAAAAAAAGAAAAAAAAAAAGTGTTTACTCCTGGGTAAAGGAAAGAACAGCAGCCTCTGCTGATGGAGCTGTGGTTTTTTGACTTTTCTTGCCAGGCCTACTGTGTTGGCTTATGTTCAGTTGATATTTGGCTGATCAGCTTTGCAGCTAGCAGGACTAGAAATACTTCTGCTGTAGCTTAAATTTAGTGGAAACTTGCTTTCTTTTGAAAGCTTTGCATTCGTTGGTAGCAAATCTCTTTTCAGGTCTTAAGGTAGAGATTTTTCTCCCCTGTTAGGGAGGGGAATGGCCACAGGATTGCTTTTGATCTGAAAAGTCAATCTGTACTCTGGGTTTCTTAGAAGCACAGCTGGCTTCTGATGTGATACTGGGTATGTGACAAACATTAGTGTTCAAACTTGAGGTACTTTCATGTGGAAAAGGACACCCAAACAAAGCTTTTAAACAATGAGAGCCTCAGGTGCTGTTTTCTGGCTTTATGCAGGCTTTTTGTGTGTTTAGTTATGTGATCTGTCAGCTCTGCCCACCTTTACCTCTGTGGGTGGATTTATGCAATTTAAGTATCTTAAGTTCAAGTAAGAATTGTAGTGACACTTTATAAAAGAACATGAAGTGCAACATGCTGAAGCACAGCTACGTGTGGGTGAGTCAGTAGATAGCTGGGAGTAGCAGCACTAAAAAAGAAAAGGAAGTACAGTCATGATAAAACTTTGTTTAAAAAGGAAAAAAAGAAAAGAAAACAAAAACCCAACAAACCAACAACTATCTGTCCCCAGAGGATGGGAATGCAATAAGGTGATATAGTTAGTATCTTATAGTTAATCTCTGTGTGTATAGATTTTTATATGCATGTGTATATATATATATCTATATTAACACATGTGCACTCACATACTTGCATATGTGTCCACACACTGTTCAGTGTAGTTAGCTATATTATATCTCAATACAGTACTCAAGTAGGGCAGTTTGTCCCAAGCAAACTTGAGCTGATGTAGAACCCACATGTATTTTTAGGAAACTAATATTTTAATTGCTGGTCAAAATACTTACATGATTTTCAAGCCTCTGTTTTGGTATACCAGTGATGTAGGCTTTGCATATGCTCTTGTTCCATCTGTTGAGGGCAAATCCTCTCTGCCAGGGGACAAGAATGCACATACTCATCAGGTCACACAATGTGCTGCTGACTGTTGTCAGGTAATAAAAAACACAGAGTACAATATAGTTCATTTTTCGCAATGTGTTGGCTTTACAGCACTGCCGGAATGATTCAGTGCTTCTTAATTTTGTGTTACTGATGTATATGCAATAGCTTCAGAAAAAGAACTAAAATTCACTTACTAACTTCAAGTAGCTTGTATTTAGCTTCCACTATTATATAGCTTTACCTTCCTCAGAAAACATGTTGTCTTTGGTCTTAGTATTGCGTGTTAAAAAAAAATAAATTGAAAGCCAAGTGCTTTCTTTAAAATGAAAAGCACAATTGTTGTGCCTAGAATTGGTCTATTTCCTGGTTCTGAATCGGAGTGTTAGAAAAAAGCAACTATACCTATTTACTTTAGTCCTGGTAAAATGCTGTTCTTGGCAAAAGGATTGGGTGTTTAACTTTTATCATGCATTGTAAATGAGCACAGATTTGATTTAACAGTTCAAGATGTTTCTTAACTTAATCATAAGAAAAGCTATTTTTATGTTGGTACTTAACTGTATCTTTTCAAGGACAGTGTTCAGTCTTAATTTGAGCTAGTGTTACAACTCGTCTTTGGAAGTTCAGAAAAAGAAAAAAAAATTGAAGTCAGTGAGTGAAAGCCTTGTTAGATGTGTCCTTTATAAATACCCTAATTCTTTAAAGTACTTATGCTCTTGTGTAGTTTTTTGTTTGATTTAAAGCTGGTTTAGTTAAGGTATTATTTTTTCCCCTTGCCTTAGGAGGTCCCAGAGTATGGATTTCTACACTTCATCTGCTGGCCTTCACTGAAGGAGGGCACCGCATAAAAGTGTTTTTCCTCTTATCAGCCAGTTATTGTGTGTAACATCATCTCTTCCTTACTACTGTCAGCTGTGCTCTGCTTCATAAATTGCTGAGACTGCTGTTAGAGGATAGGCTTGTAACGGAAATGCGAAGGCTGTGTCCTGCCTGTGAACACTGTAATAGAAGTAACTGGAAGGTAGGGTTCATGCTCTTGTTTTACGTCTGATCAGATAGTTTCACTCTTAGTGCTCTGTCCTTTCTAATCCTCTTTTATTTGGCATTTATGTAGAAAGCTTATCTTGCTCATACTTCAGGAAATATCTGGCATAGGTAACATTCTTTGTGTTTTCTTTTGCTTTTTACCAACTATACTTTTCTCTGCTTTATTCTTCCTTCAGTATTTGTGGAAACAATGTTTAGGGTAACTGCTACTAGTAGCATCTAATTCAGTAGTACAGTAGCTCTGGTTGGTATCCTAGTGCTTCTTTCATTTAGCATCATTAATACTTGTAATCATCTCTGCAGAGTTGAGGCTAGAACTGCCTGAAAAGGAAATTTTGAATTTTGTCTTTGAACTTTCCTTTTTTCTCCTCCCCGCCCCTCTTCCTGACTGAGCAGGTTCAGGGATCCTGGAAGTATGCTCCTTAGGGGCTGGTTTTCAAATTTCTCCAAATGCGGGGCCAGTCTGGCCAGAAGTCCAGACAGGTTTCGTTTGAACTGTGCTTTGGAGTCGGGGATGGCTTGTTGAACAGGACGTGGTGTCTCCCCCCCCGCTTTACATTTACACTGTGGTTCTCAGGGTTTCTCAGTACTTGTAATTGGGGCAGACTGTGTGCCTGTAGTAGTCTGTTTTTCTGACAAATACTCCATTTGGGTCTGAGTAAAATTTACAGTGCAGAAGCAAACTTTTATTCTTTGTGAAGAGCCATGAGCACTATTCTTATACTTTCCAAAACAGTGCTTCCAGTAAAAAAAGGATAAAATTCTCACTTCAGCAGCGAATCTGATCTTCCTGGTCAATACTTCAAGATTTTCTAGTATCATTTGAGCAAAAGCAGTAAAGTCGGCATCTCCTTATTTTTTTTTAACTAGGATGAGCAGTGTTTATCATAGGCTGTAGACAAAAACTGTTGAAAGATGCCACTCTTACTTGTCAGTGTCTATTACTCCGAGACTTTATAAATGACATGTATTTCTTACTTATATGGGAGTAATTCTGAAAATCTCGCTGGGCTTTTGTAGTTTGTCTTGAACAAGTTTCAAAAAGGTGATCTTTTCTTAGACAGGTGGGTGTGTGTCGTTCCCTCCCCTCCCCCCAATTTTATAGGTTAATTATGAAAATAAAACCTTTTGGGGAAGTTTGTCTCTTAACACAGTAACCATGTCCTCATCCCGGAAACTTGGCAATAAGTTCCTCCTTTGCTGTAGCACCTGCACCAAATAGTTGACTCTGTGTACCTTGCAAAATAGCACTGATTTAATCTTTAAATAGAAATAGTATGGTCACGGCTTTTAAATATGTTGCATTGTTGTTTTAATAGCTAGCTAGACTTTAAAGAAATTATTTTGGAAAATATTTCTGAAAGCTGCAGCCCCAGAACTGTCCCATGCTTAATGAGACTTGTACCTTTTACAATTGAGTTACAGGTATTAGTTTTATCTAAACCTGTGTTTATAGAAAAGTACAGTACATATCAAGACTGATACAATATATTAGGGCCTTTAGCCTATCCAGATTAGAAAGGATGGATATGTGTTGTCTACCCCATTTGCCTGTTAACAGGGGATCAGTTCTGTCTGCTTATCATAATTATAAGAAAATGATTACATTTGCATTTGCCTCATTGCCCAGCTTCTTACTCACTGGCAGGCACGGATAGTTATGCATAATCTAATGTGTAATACATATAAACATACTATTTACAATATATCTATACAAAAAATATATTCAAACACAATATTAAATACTATGTGATATGTGAGTAATTGCTCCAGAACCTGATAGACAGATTACGCAGTTGAAAGTTGCACTGACAGAAACGGCAATCTGATTCCAGCAGATCTGGAATGTTACTTCGTTGTCTTTGTCAACTGAGGTGCTCTAATCCCAATTGCTTAATTGTTCTGATCATACAAATGTGTAACGTAGATGATTTGAAGAGGTCCATCCATTTCAGTTTGATGAAGTGAACTGTAGTAGTGCATTGCATAAATAGAAGTAGCTATCTAAAGCTTGAACTTACTTAAGTTAACAGTTTTGCTTGCCCCAGCCTGTGTACTGATTGGGCTGTGCAAAACAGACTTGAGAAACTGGTCCAGATTTCAAACAACTTGTGGGGGTACAGTATTTTTAACCAGGGAACTTACCTGTGTTAACCCAGTGGTGTTCATGTTGGTACAATAGAGGAAATAAGGGAAGAACCGTTTCTTCTGCTGGCAGTCATGGCTTAAAATATATTAGGATAAAAGCTTTATTTTATTTGAAGTGCTAGAGAGGCCAAAGGAAACAAATACAGATCTTAATTTTATAGTGAACTTTCTCTTTAGAAAGACATTCATTGTCTTTAAAGGTAGTTGAACTTTCTGCTTTCTCCTGTATGTGAGGGTTTGTTTGTTGTTTTCTAAATACTGTAATTTCAAGGAATTTGTTTTCACTAATTCACTCCTTATGAATGTTAAAGCCTTTCATTTATCTCTGAAATCCTTTGACAAAGTTCTCTGGCTATGAAGAGCACCAGATTTTGCTTCTAACAGGAAAAAAGTGTGCAGTTCTCTTGTCTGTGTCACTGCAGAAAATGAGCCAAAGAATTGAACTGTGGCCTGTGTCAGTGCTGTATGTTCTCTTGAATGTTAGGTTTCTCCATTAAAGATTTTTTTTTTCTCCTTCTAACATAGTTTGTTAGCTTTCTAAAAGGAGACCTAAGGATGTGACTCAACCTTGCAGAAGGAAGGAAACATGAAATGTAGGCTGTTCTCCTGTTCTGAACTTACAGCAGACCTTTGCAGAGGGTTCAGTATTGTTGCTAAATAAATGTAGAACCACTGTACTGTGCATGGAAAATAGGGAAAGCATAGCTATGTGTGAGTGTTCTTGGCTTTATGAAAAAGACATTGTGATTAATGACATCTTGCATGTAAGTAAAACAAAAAACCAACCTACCCCCTTATTTAAATAATTTCAATCCAAAGGAGTGTGAAGTCCTGTTCTTCCCCCTCTCTCTTAGAATGTGGGAATGGAATGCTATGTGTCCTTGTTGGTATGAGATGGGACTTTGAGAAGGTGGATTCAGGTTTGCTGACACTGGTGTGCAAACAAGTGAAGTGTGGACAGGAGGAGGATAATACTGCTAGTTCTCCATTTTTTTTATGCTTGAATCATTTTGTCATTTAAAGGTCTGAATATGATGATTCCTATCATTTGTTGATCCAAAATGAATTTGTCTTCAGTGCAAATTTAGAAGCCAAAATGGTGAGCATCAATATTAAACTTGTTTTCCATAGTCATAATTAAACTAGGCTTTCCATAGTCATAGGAACTAAGGGTGGGGTTTTTTCCCCAGACTGGGGTATGGACAGTGTACTGAAGTATATTTTTATAATAAGTAAAAAGCAACAACAACAAAACCAAACAAACACTAAAAGTAATGCCCACTGTGCAAATCACAACTGGTGGCCCCTCTGAGCCAGGAGAGAAGCTTGTACAACCATACAAATGGTTCTCCTGGCATTATTGCAGCTGAGGACAGTGGAAATTCCCAGTACTTTGGGGGTAGGAACAAAAAGTTGTGATGTGATTAAAACGTGATTGATGGCTGATCCAGGACTTCTGCACTATATGCTTAACTCTCAATCTGTTATGCTGCTTGGTAAATCTACAATTTGAGTTGTAGGGTAAGTGAAGAAGGGGAAACCTTCAGGAAAGCAAAGATGGGAGGAGAAGAGGTGGCAGAAGATGGACTTTGTTAAAGGTGCAGCCTTATTGACTTGATACCGGATTAATGACCTGTTCAGATGCCACTCTTAGAGTACAGTCATCAAGGGCAGTAAACTTTAGCAAGGGATTAAAGAAAAACCATGAAGCTTCTGAAGAACAGCCTTGCTCTAATAAAGGCTGAAGAGTTAAATCCAAACAAAAACACAGCATACCATCATCACCTTTTTCTGCTTGTTTGCAGAGATTGAATCTGCATGGATTTCAGAAAATGGTTGACCTAGTTTCTTGGGTAGTAAATTAATGTACATGCCTGCTTTCAGTAAAATCTGGTCATAGACCAAACTAATGTTTAAGGTGATTGAAAATCTTAGAATACAAAGACAGGATACTAACCTAAACACTTTATGCCTTAATTTTGAGGAAATTGAGAGGCAATGTGATAAAGGTAAATAAATGATACAACACAGGCTCTCAGGGAATGAGTAACTTTTCTTCGTGGCACCTGAAGTTGGCACCCAGTTATCAGGCTATAAGTGTAAAATAATAAGTCTTCCCCCCCCCCCCCCCCCGTACCTAATTGGACTGTGGCACTTGCTGCCAGTATTGGTTAAAGGAGCAGACGATGTGCCTAGCTATCAAATGTGCAGCTATACCTTCTAGTTCAGACAGTCTCTGCACTACCTTTGAAGTGATCCTGAGGATATTTCCCTAAATACCTGCTACTGAACTAGGTGAGCATTTGGTGTGAATCATATTGGCTGTTCACTCCTTGCCAAAAAACACCCATCTGCATTCAATAAATGTGAGTGTAATGGGTAATAGTCTATGTTCAGTGTCAAGATCCTTTAACTTTTAAGGAGAAAGTTCAGGCCTTTTGTTTGTCCTTGGATTTTATCAAGTATAAAGGCAAAGAAAAGATACTCAAGGAAAAAAAAGCTTCTGTTACAAAGAGAGATATTCAGCTTTAGGTAATGCTTGAGTTTTTAAGTTCTGTAAAAATAGGAACATGTGTGTACTTATTCTTGTATCATTAGTGAAAATCAATGTATTTAAAGCTAGTGGTGGTGCCGGTTGTGATATTGTGAGATGTTTTGATGCCAAAAATTAGAGGGTGAGGGAAGCTACTCTCCTTATCTTGATTAAGGCCACTAGATATGAAATCCTGTACCTGTAGAGCTACTTCTGAAGTAGTCCTAAATCAGGATCTAATGCCCTTCCTGTGGTAGTCTTTGTTATTAAAAATGCTGAATGATTATTCATTTATCACTATTCTGTGTGGAAGGTGACTTTGTAAAGCTGCTGATATGGGGCTATTAATCAGTTCCCACCCCATCACTTGCATACTTGCATCAGTGTACTAGTTAGCATCTCTTGCTCTGTAAATCCAAATTTTGTGACCAAGTTAAGCTTCAGCTAGAGTCTTTTTTGCTACTGTGTACAGCAGAAGAAACAGGTTAACCTGCTGAATGGAAAAGAAACGAATTGTCCCTCCTTTTGTTCGTGTGAAGCTAACAGTGCTACAAGTGGAGGGGAGAAGGGTGGGAAGAATATGCTTGCCGATTAACAGCTACCGTAGTTTTCAAACAGAGCTGCACTTAACGTTATTCAGTGTTAGACAGTCAGTCTTGTTTAGTGTGGAATTGTACAATTCTGCATAAAGGTAATTCTGTATTTATTGTGTGGCTGCTTTTCCATGCCAGTATTGTTTTTCTTCCCTTTATGAGAGTACTATAAAAACTGAATTGTCAATACTGTTCTGCCCAAAACTGGACTTGATGGGTTTTGTTGCTTGAAGATGGGATTTTTCTGCTAGCAGGTGTAGTTCAGATTGGGTTTTAGTTATAGTGATTCCTGTTTATATTAAAATATTGTGTAAACTGACTTTTTGTAGCTATTTTGGTGGCTTCACTTTTTCCTGAGTGTTTAACCCCAGCTGACAACAAAGCACCATGCAGCTGCTTGCTCCTCACTTCCTCCCTCCCTGCCCTCGTTGGGACGGAGAGGAGAATCAAAACCAAGTAAAAATCATGGGTTGAGATAAGAACAGTTTAATAATTGAATTAAAATTTTAAATATAATAATAGTAATAATTGTAATGAAAAGGAAGATAACAAAAAGACAATGAAATACAACCCAAGACAGGCAAGTGATGCACAATGCAGTTGCTCACCACCTGCTCAGCCAGTTCCCAAGCAGCGATCTGCTCCCCACCCTCCCCCCCCCCGGCCAACTCCCCCCAGTTTATACACTGGGTGTGACATCACATGGTATGGAATATTTGGCCAGTTTGGGTCAGCTGTGCTGGCTGTGTCTCCTCCCAGTTTCTTGTGCCCCTCCAGTCTTCTTGCTGGCTGGGCGTGAGAAGCTGAAAAATCCTTGACTTAGTCTAAACACTACTTAGCAACAACTGAAGACATCAGTGTGTTATCAACATTCTTCTCATACTAAATCCAAAACATAACACTGTACCAGCTACTAGAAAGAAAATTAACTCTATCCCAGCTGAAACCAAGACACTGAAGTTAATAGCCTCAGTGTAGTTTAGCATGATAAATGAAAAATCAAGAGCAATGATGTCATGAAAGCTATTATAAAATCACACCACCACCCCCAACTACACCACCACTTCCTACCCCTCCCCCCATCTCCATCTAATCCCTGCTGTGGGTTCAATCCCACCTTCCCACCCTCGTGCTGACTGCGAGAACCCTGTGCTTGCTGGGTGGGTTTGGAAAGGTGCTCTTCTGCTCTTCCCCTCGCTTTTCTGGCATGCCAGGCTGAGGCGGTGGCAAGTCTGCCCCTGCATCCCTCCGTGGCTTCTGTGGCCCTGTCCTGATGGTTTTGAATTGCTCTAGGCTCAGGACTGCATTGGAGGTCTCAAGGATGCTGTAGTTGCAGGTGAGCAGCTCCATGGGCAGTGATAGTGAGCCGCTGTTGCAGTGGGAAATGGCTCCGCCAGTGCCACTATGGTCCCCAGGCATGGGGATGCTGCTGGGCCTATCCTGGCTGACCAAGGAGCAATCTGGTAGCATCTCCTTGGGCAGTGGAAGGTTGCCTGCTGGGTCCCCAATGGCTTAGATGTGGGGGGCAGCACAGTGGCGGGGGATGTTGCTGCCCCACTGGGCTGGCCATGTCAGAGAGGCTGAGCTGTGCAAGCTGCCTCTCCATGTCCTTGTACCCAGGAAAGTATGGTGGCAGCACTGGGGGGACTGAGGCCACCGCTCTCCTCTGAAGGTTGAAGAATGTGAAGTGTCGCAGTTGGCCCTGCGGGGGGTCCCAGGGACTGCCCAAGCTGGGGGGATCCCACAGCTCTGGGCGCCCCACAGGGCAGCACCCACCAGAGACATAGCGCTGTGACCAAGCATGGAGGTGGCTGGTGGAAGCAAGTCGTTGCTCGTCCACTGGACACAGAAGACCTGGGGGTTGAAGAAGCAGCCACATGGAGCCGTCTGCACCCCTGCATGGGTGAGTGGGAGCTGTGCTGGGCCGACTCCTGGGGAGACCCCCACTGAGCTGGCCCTGATCACTGACGTCCCCCAGCTCTGTGCAAGGCATGTGGGGAGCTTGTGGCCAGGGCGCTCCTTGTGGTGTGAGCTGCTGTGCCAGTGGGACAGGGTTGCAGATCAGGGAGGAGACTCAATTAAAGGAGGTGAAGCAGGAGAGATGGCCCCAAGTGTTTGGGGAATTCTCTGTAAATTGTGTTTACTGGGCATACCTCACCCAGGTGAGGGCAGGGATGCTTGCACAGGATTGCTGAGCCTTCATGCCACAAATGCTGGGGGGTGGGAGTGCTGGGGATGCTGGAGGTGCCAAAGGTTCCATACCTGCTTGGGGGTGCCTGGGGTGCCCAGGCTGCAGGGAAGGGCTGCTCCTGCCCAAACAGCACAGGTTCACTGAGCCAGAAAAGAGAGACAGGGGCAATTGCCGGTGGTCACCTCCACTCTTGCCCCCAGGAGCGTCCCCAGGCTGTAGGGGTTAGGGTTGGTCCCTACCTTGGGTATAGAAGGTTTCAGGATGGACAAAAGGCTGAAGCAGCCAGGGCACTGGGCGGGCCCAGGGGCTGTGCAGTGGGAGCTGCAGTGCTGGCAGCCCCATGGTCTGTTATGCCTGTTGGCTGCTAAGGGCTATCTGGGGTTGCCAGCTCAGGCCTTCTGTTTGGGGGTCTCTCAGGAGGGAATGTGGGGGCTCCCCATGTTCTACCCCCAACAGTCTCCCCAGCGTCTCATGGGTAGGTAAGGGGTTAAGGGGGGCTGGATTGCCCCCTGCCCCTACAGGCAGCTATTGGGTGCTGTGGTTGCAAATGCCTTTGGCTGGAAGCCTTGGTCAGTTCTCAGAGCTACAATAATCACTGGTGTTACTGAGAGGTGGCAGAACAAGTCCCACAACTGGACTGCTGGGATGGAGGGTTATAGGCTGTTCCCTCTCTGTCCTTGTCTTGACCCACAAGCTTTTCTTTATATTTTTTCCTCATCCCACTGGGGCCAGGGAGGGGAGGGAGGAGTAAGTGAGCAGCTTCATGGTGCTTTATTACTGGCTGAGCTTAAACCTTGACATACAGCCCTTACAGTTAGCAATGATGTGGTTTAGAGGCTCTGCATGAGGATTAAGGGGATGGAAAACAAAGGAGATGTTGTAGTGGGTCTCTACTACTGATCACCCAGCCAGGATGCTAGCACCAAGTAGTTATTCTATAGATGATTAGGAGTCGTCTTTGGATCAGTAGCCCTTGTCCTTGTGGGAGATTTCAACTTCCCAGACATCAACTGGGAATATCATACTGCTGTGACAAGCAGGTCAGGGAAATACTTGAAGTTTGTGGAAGATAACTTCTTGTCAGAAGTACTCAGTGAGCCAGCGAGGAAAGGTGCCCTCATAGACTTGCTATTTGGGAATGAGAAGGACTCCATGGTCTCCTGCAACATCATTCTCTAAATTGGGGAGAGGTGGATTTGATAGATGTGCTATTTAGTGGATAAGGAATTGGTTGGATGGTCTCATCCAGAGAGTAGTGGTCAATGTCTCAATGTCCAGATGGACATCAGTGACGAGTGGTGTCCCTCAGGGGTCTGTATTGAGACCAGTACTGTTTAATATCTTCAGTGACAGTGGGATCAAGTGCACCCTCAGCAGATTTGCAGATGACACCAAGCTGAGTGATGTGGCTGACATGCCTGAGGGATGGGATGCCATCCAGAGAGACCTGGACAAGCTCAAGAAGTGGGCCTGTTTGAACATCATGAAATTCAACAAGGCCGAGTGCAAGGTGTTCTGCACCTGGGTCAGGGCAACCCCTGGTATCAATACAGGCTGGGGGATGAAGGAATTGAGAGCAGCCCTGCAAGAGAAGGACTTGGGGGTGCTGGTGGATGACAAGCTGGACATGAGCTGGCAATGTGCGCTTGCAGCCCAGAAGGCCAGCCATATCCTGGGCTGCATTAAAAGAAGCGTGGCCAGCAAGACAAGGGAGGTGATTCTGCCCCTCTGCTCTGGTGTGACCCCACTAGGAGTACTGCATCCAGCTCTGGAGTCCTCAGCACAGGAAAGACATGGATCTGATGGAGTAGGTCCAGAGGAGGGCCACAAAAATGAACAGAGGGATGGAACACCTCTGCTATGAAGACAAGTTGAGAGAGCTGGGGTTGCCTTTCAGTATGCTTATAGGAAAGATGGGGACAGACTTTTTAGCAGGGCCTGTTATGATAGGACAAGGGATAATGGTTTTAAACTAAAAGAGGGTAGATTTAGACTAGATATAAGGAAGAAATTTTTTATGACGAGTGTAGCGAAACACTGGAGCAGGTTGCCCAGAGGTGGTAGATGCCCCATCCCTGGAAACACTCAAAGTCAGGTTGGACGGGGCTCTGAGCAGCCTGATCTAGTTGAAGATGTCCCTGCTCATTGCAGGGCGTTGAACTAGAAGACCTTTAAAGGTCCCTTCCAGCCCAAACCACTCTATGATACTGTGCTTCTCAGCAATGTAATGTGTTGGGAAGATCTGTTTTCAGATATTTCTCTGATCTGGTGATTTGTATTGGCTTTGTATTATGCATTTGTGGACTGAATCGCGTGTTTCCCTCTTGTTCTGTTAAGGATGAGTAGTTCATCAGAATCAGAAGAACAACGGACAACAGGTTAATTTTTGGACTTGTGTTTTAATCGCTTATGCAGCTTTTAGCCTCCTTTAGCGTCAGTAAAGAAGGAGCAGTTCATGAACACGTAGTTGAACCTGCTTGAACAGCAAAATTGAAATGAACTTAACGTTTTTCCTAGCTGAAAAGTATAAACAATCCTAATCTGAAGGTTATCAAAAGGCAGTCAATAACATGCTGTTGAGGAAAGCTAGAATTTAACTTGTCCTGAGATACTAATTATGCTTCTTGTGACACTATGCTGCTAGTGAGAGTAGCCTGGGAAACTGTAGGCATACATACTGCTGGCAGTTACTGGAATATCTTAAAGATCCAAGATTTTGCTGGTTTACATTTTATGTTAAACATAAGCCCTACCAAGAAGTTAAACAGCACATTCTTTCAGGTTCAGATCTGTTTCAAACTAATGTTGCACTTCCGATCCTTTCAGAAATCTGTTCCAAATGTGACTTGTCTCTGCACTGTGCTCATTATTTAAGGCCCTGTTTTACGAACCTGTTGTCTCAAAGCAAACTTGAGATAAGTACTAGCCTCCCCAGATCGTTCTGACAAACTGCTTTGTTTAAAGATAATTGGGAGGCTTATCTTGTAGTGGCTTCATATTCACAAAGAAACCCAAATGAAAACTCCAAACTGTATCTTAGTATTAAACTGAGATGTATATGTAACTGAAACAGTGAAGTGGTGAAAGAAGTATTTGTTAATGACTTTTTTACAACTTAAAAGAATTTTGCTTGCTGAGCAGCAGCTTTTTGTGCATGTGTGTAAAGACGAGCACAAAATGATTGCTGTTCCAACTGTATGGCAGATTATTGTGCTAGCTACTGTTAAAATAAGTGGCATAGTGCTATAAATGGTGTCGGGGAAATGAAAAACATTTTACATATTCGAGCAAATTCTTTCTGCTGTTAGTTGTACACAGACAAAGTCTTCTTTCTATTATATCTCAGTATTCATTAAGCACTATTTGATGCAATCGGACTTTAGATGGCTACATTTAAAACTATCTCATGAGAGCGGACAGTATTTTTTCTTCCCATGATATAGCTAGAAGCTATGTTAAGTAGGACTAGGCTCAGCTGTATGAAAGATAGGGTGGAAAGTTTAAAAAAAACAACAACAAAACAAAAAAAAACCCAAACCCAAAACTCACTGATCATAAATCTCTGGTCTGTAAACTCAGAAGATAAGATGGTCTCACTGCACAAGTGTGGCGTTCATGGTGGCAGAACTTTTTTTTCTGTGGAACTTCTGAGTCCTGAACAATCTCAGTGCTGTTGCAGTCTTTAAAAAGTAAGGCAAATGGGAGAGATCTTTGTTTATTCTTAGGAGTTGAAAGGAATTGTATTGAATAAGAATGCAAAGTAAAACTGAAATCTGTTTGAGTACACAAGTAACGTGTTGAATTACTGTCATGCATTTTGTATTGAGGGCTGTTTATTCTTGGGATTGGAGTTACTCTGAAGTGTAGTTATTTGTATGAATAGTAGAGCCTTTAGAATAAAAGAAGATTGATGAAAAGTCACAGTTTGACTCTAACCTGTGAACAACAAAGTTGAGATTGTAAGTGTATACAGATACTAAATCCTGCAAGTGCTTGACAGGCAGAACTCCTCTCTCATAACACAGAAGTTGATGAAGGTTTGACTCCAGTAAAAAGATGGGCTGCTACATAACCTGTAACTGTAGCTACTTTACTGGAACCAGTTATAATTCTCTTCTCATTTATAGTATGGGTCTAACTGTGTTCCTGGCATGTCAGCCTTCCACCCTCCTAATGTTTATAATGTTGGGTTTTTTTAATTTCCTGCTCTTTCTCACAGCTAACCTTTTTGTGTTGTACAGCAATAAAAATACGTGTCTTCCTGTTTCCCCCTGGGAGATAATGGGGACAGATGATAAAATGGTTAATATTACCTCCTACCACTGTCTCTGTTTAGTAGCTCCTTCTAGGCTTAAATAAATTTGTAGTAGTTCTTGTCAACGTGTATAGTTCATTATGTTCATTTTCAATTTCAGGTTTTTAAGGCTTTTCTTCTGACTGGATCAGGCTTGTAAAGAAGTAGAAATAATTCTTACTAATCCAACTCTAATAAACTGTTGTCACTGCCAAGTTACTCATGGGGGACCTGAAAGGGTTATGTCTGTAACTGTCTCATGAAATTCCAGCATTCTTCCTGCTTTTAGATGGTTTCTAAGGAAAAAAAAAAAAAGCTGGTAATTCAGGCCAACTGATCTTTCTTTTGTGAGGAGGAGAAATGGGCTTTTTCAGGTCTGATAACAGAACAGATCTTTAAGCTAGGAAGGACTTACTGTCTTGCAAATGCCTTTAAAAGGATGTCCTCCCATCAAAGTTGGGAAGGCAAATGCTTTAAGTAAAAGTTTGGAGATAAGTATAATCCTGTGATCTTTGTCACAAGCAATCCCCACTGTCATTGTGAATTCAGAAGTAATGTGGTATTGATTGCCTTGATGCCTGCCTTTGAATTCTGTACATTTGTGCCAGTTTATTTAATATTAGTTTTGTATGTACTTTAGGATGTAATGGGAGACTCCCTTCACCTACAAGGAGTTACTTCATTCATCCTTTTTCTTTGCAGATGCCTGTTCATATATGTACAACAAAATTGCTTTTACAGTTTGTATGCTATCTCAACATTGAAAGCATCCAGGAATGGCATTCCTTGATTTTTATCTCCTTTCTGCCATGGAAAGGAACAAACTGCCAAGACTTATGTGCCAATAAAGAATACTTTTTATGCATTTCTTTGTGAGTATAGCTACATAGAGACAGTGTAAATTAAAGAATGTTTTAAAACTAGGAAGTACGTTATTCTAGACTGACAGAGCAGATATTAGGTCTTGCTTAACTTCTTTTAGTCAGGTAACAGTGGTAGGCTGAAAGCCTGCTTGCACTTAACCTTAATAAAATACAGCTGTATAAATTAATGTTTTGAATAGTTCCGAGTTAAGAGATTTATAAGAACAAGACCGGTAGCTACAGATAATTCTTCATTTTCCCTAGCACCTCAGGAAAGTTCAAAGTTGACCTCATATTTGAATAATTTGCCCATGGACTTGCTTTCATATGCAGAGATTTCTCCTAGAATTGTATTATTTTGGCATGGTCTCTTTTCGTTAAATAATTGCAGGACAGTTTTTCATGCCTTTCCTAACTAAGCCGAGCATCTGGAACTGCTTGCTCTCTGCCTCCAGAAATGGAAAAAAAAATAAAAATCTGTGCATGTGGACAGGTTTTGGTTTCTCTAACTTACAATAGTGTCTATTTTAGTCTCTAAGTATCTATTTTGTAAATAGGAAAAAGTAGACTTGGTTAGAATTTTTGAAAGCAGAAACGAGTTCTTAAAGGTCAGTCACTTAAGAAGTGCTCATTTTTCCTTAAAATATCCAGTTAGGCATTTTTAAAGAGGAGTAAACAGGACAGAAATAAGTTTTTATTCTTCAACAGAGGGCTACAGGCTAAGGAAAAGGCTGAAAGCTATGAATTTGCATGCTGGGATTGGTGTTTATAGTAGTGACTTTGAACTGTGTTGGAACACTTCTGAGCGCTTTACCAATTTGAGTATTTCTGATAATGCTTGCCCATCAGAGAAGCCTGTTGAGGGTAAGTGTGCAGCTTGACGGCAGATGAAATTTGCTGTCAACAGATTCAAAATCATGAACAGTGGCACAAATAATGTCACTTATTAAAAAAATTGTTAATTCTTAAGCTTTCAAAACATTTTATTGTTAAAAAAGCTTTTGGGGAGCTCTGATTTCTGATGAAATGCAGTGATAAATTCAGATTAAAACACTGAACTGTTACATTGTTCTCTTGTAGAATGCATTTCTGACTGTCAACTTGTGAAAGGTACTGATGTGGCTGAGTGAAATTTAGAGTAATTTCTGTGTAAAGAGAGAGTGAGTTGTTTAGGGTTCTTTTTTTTCCATTGGAAATATCTAAAATGGTGTGAGATGTGAAATATGTATCCTATATTTAAGCATTTTATTTACTTACTAGGACACACAGCTGAACTTTGATAACACGTAAAATTGATAGCATGAAATATTAATTTAAACCAGGAATTTTAGAGCTGCTCTTCTGTGTGTGTGAGACAGCAGCTTTATGGGAGCCCAGGGCACTCTAGAGTACAGTGACTATACTGAAAACCTTTTCATCAACAGAAGTATTCAGAAGAGCAGAATAGATCAGGTATATCCATCAGTGGGCTGGTCTGTCTCTCGCTCTCATCCCTGTCTAGACTGAAGTACACTTTTCCTTTTCACCTTGTGTGTTTTTTGGTTTTGTCTTTGGTATTTTTTAACTTCCATGTCATTCTGCATAAGCATGACTTAATTCTACTTGAGTTTGAGTGCTGGGGAATGATCCCTTTTGCCATTCACCGGCTCTTAGCAGTGACATAGGCATCTGAAAGGAAGTGAAGTAAGTATTCTGCCTTTGACCTTATGGCGTATGGGCTTATGACAAAAAGTTGAAAGAGTTGCAGTTGGAAGAATGTTGAGAGTTGTAGCCTAAACCCAGCCTTTAGGGTCCCAGCCTAAACCACTGGCTTTAGGTTGTAGCTTTTACTGGCTAGTAGAAAAGTTATAGCTATGTTTTTTGAAATAAATCTGTTTCAGTGGCTTGGCACTACCCCAGTGTACCTTTTTGGAACAGTGATCCTTGACATAAGTGAGTGTTGAAGCAGCTCTTTCCTATTATGGGCAGAGTGCTTAATGGCAGAAACTAAATGTCTGTAAAATACTGTTTGATAATTCCTTATGATAATCAAAACTTTGATAGTGCACGTATAGGGGTTTATGGTAATGAAGAAATTGCTTTCTTATAGTTTGATTTCCTACCATGCATTGCTTTTGTAGTGCTGTGTACCTGCACAAAAGCAATGAATGAGGCTTGAGAAACTGCCTTACAAATATGGGGGTTCTCACAACTAGCATCTGTTAGTTCTCGTCAATGTTCTTCATGTTTGGTGCTGTTTCCCAGTATCAGTAGAATGCGATACCATCTACGGAAAGTTCTGTATGCCTAAAGTTACGGGGTTTTAAGCCACTTCTTGTGCGAATGGTGCATTTTATTTACAGGTCCCAAAGTTGGCAAAGTGCAGCTGCTAATGCCCTTTGCCATTCCGTAGGAATGTGACATGGAATCCAGAGTTAGAGAGATACCACCTTTCTGAACTAGCCTTGTGTCCCTACCTAGTTTCTTGAGAAAACTTTTTCTACATTCTCATGAGCTGCTCAATAATGTCTTTGTTATTGTACATATTCTCTGTTGTGTCCTACGTATGTTGTTCGTGATCTTGGAGAATACTCTGGCTGACCAACAAACTGAGAAGCTGATTGTACTTTTCCAGGGGTGGTTTATTCTTCAGACTCTTGGTACATGAGATAGGATAGAATTCGTGGATCCTGTTAATTGTTTGAGTCTAGTTCTGCATTGTCAAGACCACAAATTTATCTTTGAATCTAAGGTTTCCCCAAGGGAGCAGTTTTTTCTATAAATTTTATTTAAGTACACCTAGTAGAATGCAAGTTGTACTCTTACACTCATTTTTCACCTTAGAAAGTTGTCCTAATGTTAAAAAACAACACTGAATTTACAAGTACGTTCTAACTACAGGATGTCTTATGATACTCCACTGTAATAATCCAACAATAACCAGTGTTGGAGTTGGCTGACCTGGATGAAACTTGTTGGTTTTTGGGGTTTTTTTTTGTGGGTTTATTTTTTTTCTCCCCTCAAGCCTGTTGTGTTTAACATGTGCATCTTTTCCTTTTTTTTTAATTATGTTTGTTTATAATCTTTGTGAAAGCATGACTTGATCAGCAATTTGGAACACCTGCATGATTTTTTGTGATTCAAAAATAGTCTTAAAAAGATTTTATGGGTAGAACTATAATCCACATGTTGAAGTGAAGTTACTGTTTGTTATGTCCAGGATTAGACTGGACTGTCTCAAATGATTAGTTAACTTCTTACTATCTGTAAGGCCTAAGAAGCTTAAGTTTTCAGCAGTTAAACAGTAACTTCCATTGTTTTTCAGGTTGAAGCATGAGAGTTTAACATGAATATCTTTGCCAGATAGGAATGCAGTATCTGATTTTTGGAGTCTGTACTGCTTCAGCAACTTCTGTTTGTAATGTGAAGTACTAAAGAGATTTTGAAGGTATTCTGCATGTGTGCTTTACCCAGTGTATCCTCACCGACTGCCTTGAGGGTCACTAAACAGCCACTTCTGTATTATCCCCGTCAATATTTGTCCAATGCCATCCTTACCAACTCTTGCTGTAGCAGAATTCAAAGATGACATAAGTGTCTGAAGTCCTGCTATGCTTAATGTTGTGTGTTTTGCCTCATTACAGATAAGAAACTGAGGTACAGCAATGTTAATTATCTGAAAGCAAACAGGAAGTTTGTAGTTAAAAAAGGTGATCAAATGCCTGTTTCTCTAGTTACAGCAGCATTAGACTGAGTTTCTGTAGTTGAAAAACTCCTAATAAAACATGTTTAGAAGACAGAAGCAAGGTTAGTAATTCCCTGTGAAACTCCTTTAGTTTCTCTGCAATGATACACTGACTGAAAGTATATCCATGTGAATACTTTTTTTTCAGGTCTGGTAGATCTCAGTCATTGTTGGGTTTTTTTCATACTACTTTTGCTGATAGTTGTATTGTTTTTATACTACTTTTGCCGATATTTGTATTTTTAAGCAAGTAACTGAATTTCCACAAATATGTGGGGAAATGGAGGCCCAGAAGACCAACATCCATTTCTAGATTTGGGTGATAAGACATTGAATAAGCTAATATTTGTCTTGTTATTAAATCTTTGAAAGCCAGATTAATTTTTATTGAAAGACAAAAAAGCTACTGAAAGACTGTTCATCAGCCAAAGGGGTTTTGCATTGCACTTCATGAAGTTGGCTTGCTTGTTTTAGTATGCTGTGACACTCATGAGAGTACCATAAGGCAAAAATAATTTTCTAGTTTAGCCACAGTGACAAGCGTATCTTTATTAATGAGATTTATTGTTATGCAAGTCTTCTCACTTCCTCTGTCTTGTTTTTGTCATATTCCAACATTCAGAGATTGCTGGCAAATGTCTGCTGTGTTGGAAAGTTCCTGCTATAGGAGGTCCTGCTGTAAGAACACCTATAAATCATCTAGTTTTTTTGGCAGTGTTTTTGCCACATGAGATGTCCCTGATAAATTGCATAAGTTCATGAATGGCAATGCAAATAATTCCATAGTAGGTAATGTTTGTTCTAGCCCATGCTAGGCATGACAAGCCTCGAACTAAACCCTGTCTATCGTGAATGTTAACTAACTCCACTTATTCTGAGACTCCTTACAACAGAGATGATAGAGAAGATTTCTGTAGTTGCACTGAGTGAATCTGAGGCCAAGAAGGCTTTAATCAATCCTGTTATAGCAGATGATTTAACTTCTCTGAGTGTTCTTAATTGTGTATGTGTGTGTAGCCTTTTCCTGTCAGCAGCCAGACACGTATGTGGTGTACAATTAATCTGTGCATCTGTACTAAATCCAACACACCCTGTAGGCACTGAATCATACTCCTTGTACAGCTCTGTAGGCACTGAATCATAGTCCTTGAACAGATGAGTACTACAGCACCACGTGGTAGATCCAGTTTCTTCCTAGAAGGCATGCATCTATGGTGCATGTGCGCACACTTTTCGTTTATACCTCCTCCCAACCTGGAGCTTGCTTCTGGGCTTCTGTGATGCAATTCACGTAATGCTTTTCTGGATACCGTGTTTCTGAGGAGCTCCGGAGTCTCTGTCTTTCATTTTGTTGAACATAAACCTCATATGTTGGCACTGCCTACACTCTGGTTCTAGGATGTGGTAAAGGCCCTGTGGGTTTCTCATGAAGGAACAGCCTAAAGCATGTTCCACCTGTAGAGCAACTCTCTCATCACATGGCTTGAAAGCACTTTGTAGATGGAGTCCCCGATCTAAATTCAGAGATTGCAGAAGCCAGGCACCTTAGTTTCAAGTCTATTTAAAATATTAGTACCACTTATCCCGGGTATTCAGTTACTCTTGAAATTCATGGTCCTAGGACTGTGTCTCAATGCCTGCAGGTATGTGCAGTGCTTGTATTGATAACGCTCGTTGCATGTGCTTGCATCTACTACTGCGAACTGCTATGTATGCATGCCTGTTGTTGGAGTTTTACCTAGAGAGCAACTTTGTGTCTGCTGGAATTACAGTGGGCATGACTCTACAGTGTGGATTTTGTTATGTGAATTTTATGTAATACAGTGCCTTTGTTTCATGTGTGTATTTAGCTTCATTTCTTCATGAAAAATTGTACTTCAGAATCTGTTAGTCTTCAAGTAAGTCTTTCTAGCCTTATAGTAGCAAAAAAAGCTTTGCAGTGTGACCAATCTCTAAGTAAAAGGTTTCTTTTCTACTTGACTGCTGTTCCAGGGTAAAGTTTGGTTTGCAAAAGGATGAAGCAACTCCCTTGTTGCAGTCTCTAGAACATGTATGTGACTATTTGAATGTTGGTGTTTGTCATTTCACTGAAGCAGAAAAATATAAGACTTGTTCTTAAATGCTTCCTTTGTTACTCCAAATACAGGGTAATATAGAAAAATTGTTGCGCTCCTATTTTGGCTGAGGTTGTAACATGCACATTAAATGTAGGAAAAATGCCTCTGGAGATGATGGCATCTGCAAGTACACTTTGAACAAAGATCTTGTGCTCTCTCAATAGAGACCTAAATGGGAGGGTGTGGGAGTGTAAGAATGGCTTAAAGTTCATCAGATTTCCTGTGCAGAAACAGGAGTCCAGTTGCCTTTAATGTCCTTCTAGTGAGAAGCGGATGTAAAAGCTGAGATAGTCTGCAGACAACCTTCTGAGGGTGAGACTTCCTACTCAAAGTCTCAAACATAAGCTCTGCAGTATCTTTTTTTGTTTTAAAAGTAAATATTGGATCCTAAAAAGATCATTCAGACTGCTTAAGCCCTTAGCTTAAACTATTTACACATCAGATAGAGAAGGTTAGGTACTGTAAACATGGCTAAGAACTGGAAGTAATGCCTGCCTCTCTGTGGACTAGATAACAAGCTTGTTTAAATCCAGCTGATTAGGAAACAGGGAAAAAAAAAGGATATGTTGACCCACTAGCCAGATCTAGTGCTTCATAGCATCTCTCCTTCTCCCACCTCTCTTTCAGAGTTTTTAAATAGCAGAGGCTTTTGCATAATAACCTACAGATGGTAGCATAAGGGGAACCTAACTCTAATCTCTATTTGAGTAATCTTGAATTCAGCATCTGCTTGTGAGCCAGGCTGGTACCTTGCTCAGCTGAAGCTGAGACACTTTGAGAATTGGGACTTAAGGGGTGGATCCAGGGAAGACAGCACAGCAGAAGCTCGTGAGAAGGAATTTTTGTGGGATGGGCAAGTCCTTGGGTTTAGTCTTTGCTTACGGTAAATCTTTGTTCAATGGAAACCTTAAACTGTTTGTGGAGTTGGGGAATATGCAACTTCTATCCTCTCATTACAAGCCTTAACTTATTGAAGAGTTCATATAGATTGCTCGTACCTTTAACCGTTACAGCAGGCTCTTTGATAGCAGTCCTACTGGTCTGCTGGTTCTGGTCCCACACAGAACTTTTTCTATTGTGCCTCTGTACAGAGTAGACAAACTAAGACTGGTCCAGTGTTCATTCCGTGATTTAATTCCTGCTTTCTACGGTGTAATTCAGTTCCTTGGTCAGGTGTTCTGTATCCAAGGAGCAAACACATAGTAAGTGAGATCTAGGGTCAAAAGATATGTGACATCTGTACTTCAGAATGAAGAAATCTTCCAAGTTGTGTTGTTTCTCTATATGGCTAAAAGTTTGCAAGTCAAAGCATACCCATCAGTAACTTGCTTCTGCCATCTGATTGCCAGAATGATCAGTGATTTTGCAAGGATTGAGCATTTCTGACCAACTTTTTATAAGTTAAGTGGTACAAACATAATTGTCATCTGCTTTTGTGCTCTATCAAGAACATTGTCACACTAGTAATAGGAAAAGATTATTCCTGTTTCAGTCTGCATAGAACTGTACGTACCTGCCCTTTTCACCCTTCTATGGAAACCTCTTCCATAACTAATGTGGAGAACATGTCATCTGTGTCCTGCCTCTTCATCTCTGAGTTGAGTCACTCTGAGGCCTTTTAAAGAGGAACTGAAGAAAATATTGGTTATGTTTTTTTCAAGTCCTGCCTCAAAGATATTCAGATTGTCCATGGTTAAACAGTCTGTCTTATATTAGAGTATTCAAATGATTGCTATCATTACAGTTATGCTTCCACTTCCACATTTGTCTTTGAAACATGGAATGTGCTAGTTGTAGGGTTGTAGAATAGGTGTTTAGCAGTTTCAGGTTTTTGTTTTACACAAGAGCTACATTCTTTCTAATGCTTCATTTATGGTATATATAGGCATAGGTTCCAGAAGTCTGCGAAGCTGGGTGAATGAGGGCTTGTAGGTAAACAATAGTCTGATGGTAGTCAGAACTTCTGAAGTGTGAGCAAAACTCTCCTGGATCTGGAGCACATATTATTCTCTTTGCAATTAATAATTTTTAAAAAGCTGATAAGGGTAGTCATAAGATTCAGACCCTCTGTAATACTCAGAGTTGCTTTGAAAACCTGTATTTTTAAGGGTAGTTGTTAAACCATGCAACACTACTGAGCTCATAATGTTAAGTCCAGTGCTTGAAAGCTGAGATGTGGCACTGACAGGAGAAAAAGTGTTCACTGTTGGCAATCCTTTCTATGATTTTGGAGTCCTTGACAGAGGAAATGCAGGTCGGTGTTCTGTTTGGTAAATTACACTTCAATTAATGCATTGTGTTTGACTGATAATACTTCAAACCTGGGCCAGATATTTGCTGTGGGCACAAGGGAAGGTTATGTGTGAGTCTCTTCCATCTCTGTCTTTGCAACTCTGAATTAACTGGACAGTCTTCACACACCAAATTAGCTTATAGTACATGAATATGTTTTGATGCTTTCCAGCTCAAACCTGTAAGGAAGATGACATTTAAATCCTGTAACTGATCATGTTCTGGTGAATGAAGGAAAGTAGTAAATTGATGTTGGAAATGGTCATGGTATCTCTTGAGTTACTATGGTGTTACATGGAAGCAGAGCTGGGCAATCTTCTGGAAGCAAATAGTTTTAACTTTTTAATGTGTTGTAGCATCATCAGTATTAACTGTATGATGTACAGTTGAAGCTCAAACTATTGAGTTTTAGTATCATTATTTTGATCGTAAATGCTCAGTTTCATTGCTGTCCTGAAAATAAAGGAATGAGAACTTAGTTTTTCAGCCCTGTAGAAGTAAACTACTGGGAATATTTTAATAGTTGTCTGACCACCAGTTCCTCAAGTAACGGGAGAATTTCCTCTGTCAACTGAAAATTAAAGTTTTGGCAATACTTGTTTGTAAGAGGTGAAAAAAGTAGTCCATATCATTTTAGTGAGGAATAAAATTCTCAAGTTTTGTTTGCCGTGGAGCTATCTTTGTGAATTCTAGTATTTACAGGTTTTCCTATTTTTGTAGGGCACTGGATGTGTTGCTTTCTGCCTCCTTTTTTCATAGCTGCCTTACTATGAAGTGTGTCAGAAGCTCTGCAGGGATTATTTTGACTGCTCAATTTTTGTGCTGTCTTGTCTTGCAACAGAATTCTTTATAAACTACCATAAGCCTTCTAACACTCAGTTTCATGGATCTTAATGATTATTTTTTTTACTCTTTTTGTATACTCTGCTTTTCAGATATGTCTTAACCCGTTGATGAGCTGCTGTCACTAGCAGTCTGTTGCAATCTGTGTTGGGGAGGATACAGGACCTTAAATCCTCATTGCTGTCTCTTCTGTGCTTCCTATGTTTTGGGCTAAGCAAAGTCAAGCACAGACAAAGATGATGTGTGGGACATGACTTTAAATGTGGTTTATATCTATACAACAGTGTTGGGTATACAGGCTAGGTGGAGTTATTCCTAAATGTACTTTAGACAAAGATTTTGAGTTGAAATAACCTGCATATTAAGTTGTGAAATCTACATTTCTCTGGGCTTTTGAAGATGCTGTGTAAGTCACCAATCACAGAGGAAGTGAAATGGCATCTCAGGGCAGTGCAGATGGTCACCTTGGTAGTGTCCTTGGGGGGTGGGTGCCTGACTGAAGCAAGGCAGAGAACTGGAGTGTGGATTACTGGGTTGGCAGTCAAGTATTGTGCAGGATTTCAGGAAATGTTTTGACCTCCGTTTCCCTCTGCATCTCAGCCCTGAGTCATCCCTGTTACCTGCTGGTGAGGTCTTACAGCCAGCTCCGACACGGGGCTTGCCTGGGCTGTGAGTGGCAGTCTTGCTTTCATGGTGGCAAAGGTTGAAAAATTATTTAAGATAGCTTTAAGCCCCTACCTAGAAACTGCTCGTCTGGCAATAACTAGCTGTTTTGCCACAGTGTTTCAGCAAACTGTCTTGCATGGAGTATGCTGAATCTCTCAGTAAAACCCATTAACCCCTGTGTTACTGGCTTTACCATTCTCCCCTGAGAATATAACCATGAATGAATTTCTCAGAAGTGTTCTTCCTTGTAGCTCAAATGAGTGCAAAACGTGGAGGCTGGGAAGCAGTGGCTGTGATTCTGCCTGTTGAAATGTCTGCCAGAGAAAAACGAACACCGTGCAATTCACAGAAGACTCTTTGCATCTTTATGGTTAATAGTTTTCTTGAGCATGAATTTTGTATGGAGAACAAGATTTAATCAGGTGCTGTACTTCAGAGTCTAATTCCACCTTCCCCTTAAGTGACAAAACTAATGAAGTAAGGGATGGTCGCTTAAATGAATAGGTGAAGTCTCTCTAATTTACCAGGAACAAGTAGATCTATTGTCTGCTTCCTTCTTTTGAACTCATCATCCTACAAAGCTACGCCAACACAGTGTGTGGAGGGCAAGCAAGGATATCTCCTGAGAATGAGCTTATTCTTTTGTTGTTCACCTGCTATTCTCATTAGCCTGTCAAAGAACAGTGTTAATTTACTTCGCAAAGGTCTGTTGAAGTAAAGAAAATTAATTTTTGAACAAATATTGACTGAAAACTAAGATGGCAGCTAACTCAGTTTTTCTCAGCTGTGTTATTTATACTGTGGGTTACAGTTTGGGGATCTATTATTTAAAAAAGGAAAAAAAGGAAAAAGAAAAAAACCACTCTTGACTGGTTTTATCAACTGAACCAGATTAATCTTGATCAGGTATATGGAATGGTTGCCTTTAAAGCTGCAGAGGTCTTCCAAAGGGACCACATATCTACAGCCTTCTGTGTGTACCCCCGCTTCAACACCCCTGTCCTTTTGATGTACATTGCAGCCCGGTTGCTCCTAGCCAGCACGCCTTGTGTCTCCAGTTCCTCCTGTCTCGCCAGACTTTTTTCTTTGTCCAGCACTGGCAGATTACGTAGTCCCCCTGCATGTGGATGTTTCCGTGATCCCTCCAGTCCGCTGTACCTGCTGCTGTTCTGCCAGATTGACTTTTTCCATCCAGAATTGCTGTGCAGCTGTAGCTGCTGGCACTTGCTTCTCTTTCTCACCTGAAGGCCAGTCTGCAGCAACGGGTTGTCAGGGAGAAAACACAGCACGGGAGATGCTGAGCAGCCAGGAGAGGGAGCAATGCAGAGCAGTGTGGAACTGGTGGGGCAGAAGGGTCTCCAGCTGGTTTAGATAATTGCTGTCAGTAAAACAAAATCCTGCGTGCTACTTCGGGTAGTTATGAGGAAGTTTAAACACTCGAATTTGGCAACATGATGGTATGTGCATTGGTCCCATGGAAGTGTAACACAGTTTTTCTGCTTAATGAAATGATCAGTCATGCTTGAAAAAAGTTCATTCTCTGGTGCTGAATAGGAAGCTTTTCATACTGTAGTGTAGCAGGGTAGAAGGAAGTATTTTTGTTGAGTATATTGAAGGAAATTGCACATGGTGCAATTGCATAGATGGTCACTCAGCCAGCAGAACTTTCAAATTGTGTTACCAGGCTGTAGACGGTGACAGTGCTGCTCTGCTCAGCGACTTACCAAGCAGTGTTTGAGTGTAAGGACCTTATGGCTTCCATTCTGAAGTTTTTAACTGAATTGTTAATTTTATACGGTTGCTTGGCAAGAGGACCATGAATGAAAGGGACTGAAATAGGGCAGTGGAACAATTGTTAAAACAAAGCCTATGCTTTAACAAAGTGAATAAGGTGGCTTGGATGTTTTTTAGATTTCCTTTTCTGCAAGAGAGAGTAGTGCTTCATACAACATTTGCAGGACAGAAACTCAAACAATATTAATTTGCCAGGCACCTGCTTATCACTGCAAAACAGCATATTTTTTATTAAATGCTTGTTGATCAGGATTATCTGATGTAAGAGGAGCTGCTGATAGCTGATTAAATACAAATTAACACTGAATATTTCATGCCTCTTCAGCTGGATCTGCAATGACATGACAGGGATTTTTTATTTCTAAAACAAGTTTATGCTAAAAACAGATGTGTTGCAGAATGCGCTTGACTTTGCTGTAGAAGCAGAAAGAGAATTGTACTATAAAATGGAATGATCACTCTTTAAAAGAAACTTCGAGATGCGACATATTGACAGGGTGGATTCTGATACCAGGAACAATACCTGAAGTAGGAGCAACAGTGGTTTTACTGGAGATAGGTTAAGCGATGACACTCAAGTATTTAAATTAGCTGAAATCCCTGAAAAAGAAGCAGCTTACAAAACCCCAAATGGAAGAGGCTTATCAACCTTTCACCACAGCAGAAAGTTGCCATTTTTGGCCAGTTCATCATCCAGTTACTGTACTAAAAAAGGTAGACTGTTTGCTAGATAAACCTACTCCAAATGAACTTAAACACCCTTCAGATGCTTGTAATAGATCTCAGTGCCACATTTCCATAGGAAATGCTGTTCTGTCTGATCATACGTTTACTAATTTTCTAAACCAGAAACTTAATTTTGAAGCAGGAAATCTAAGTAATCCTGGAGTAAGTTCAGAAAGGTAAAAACTGCCGTTGGCCAAATTTGTCTTTAACTGATGAAAACTGTAGCATTGAAGCATTTTTCCCTGCATGCAATATGTATGTGATACTGTAAATAAAACTTGAACCGAGACCTACTTTTTTCTGCTGCAATTATGTGTAACTTGGCTCAGTAATGCAGGGATGTAATGCTTTCTTTTTTGGGGGCTGTAACTATGTGTAACTTAGTGCTGAGATGCGGTGCTCTATTTCTGATGCTTGTGATCACGGATAGCTACTTGCCTTACTGAGTCACAGAAGAGTTTGTAAGGATGCCACTCCATTTGCTTGTAATGTCACTTCCATAAAATCACAAGTGTTTTTGAGATTGGCATGTTGTATTTGCATTCCTGAAGATTTATGTAGTTTCCTTGGCACTGCAGAATTAACTTTGATTTACCTCTGGCACTGGCTTACGTAATTGAAATGCTGTGTATTGTTTATGTTTAATGGTATTCTTCTTTTCCTTCAGATCCTGAAGACAAGCTGCTGCATCCATAATCTGAGGAAGGGAGTTCTCTGTTAAGACTGCAAGAAGATACTACCAACTGGTAAACACTTTCTTAGGTGTCTTTGCTTATAGAATGTTTCTTTTATGTTTTACATAACATTTGAGGCCAAGGAGTACAAAGTATTTTGCTCTATTGAAAGCAAGAAGTAGTTCATATGTTTTTTGGTTTGGTTTTGGGTTGGGGTTTTGTTTTTTTTTTTGGTAATTAACTGTAGCTTACCAGACAAAAGGCTTTGTAGCAGTGGATAACATGTGGGTATTTAAACTGTAATAAAAAGTGATTAAATTCCTTCTGTCGCAGTAGGAGAGAAAAAAAGACTAGCCTTTTTTTCTGTAGTGGGACGTTTAACATTGTCTATTTGCCTTTTCCACTGAGACTAATACAATGTATTTGTACCTCTTACTATATAAAGACTGTTTGAAGTGTGATAGTCCAAACACTGAAACTTCAGAGCCTGGAGAGAGAGAAAAAAGGCAACTTAACAAAGTCTAGTTTAGAAGTTGAACATGGCTAAGCATGCTAGTTTGAGTGTCCAGGTGCTTTGGAAGATGCCATTAATGTGCTTGTAGTTATTCTGTTGGTGTTTGAGGCTTAATTTCCACTGAAAATAATATATAATGATAAAATTAGGGATGTATTGTAATTCACAGACGTTTAAAGTCATCTGCAGGTTCAGAATGGTAAAAGGATCATCAGTGAAGAGCTATAACCACTTAGGAGTTTACCAGCCCATAAGTTAAGAGATTGAGCTACACTGTTCCAAGGCAATCACAAGGAAACATGAGAATTTAGGACATCTGAGTATGCCTTGACATAGTTAAATCATATGCACATTGATAGTAGGTACGAGATTTATATCTCACTTCTCAACTACTTAATGTTGTAAATGAAGTAGCAGTCTTCGGTGTGGCGCAAAACATCCACAAAATTGTAAACTAAATATTCATTCAGTTTTCCTCTGTGATTATACCTTAAAATATACCTTCTATAAAGCTAGAATTCTACCCTTCTGTTTACTGCTACCATTTGAGCTATAGGGCTAAGTAAACTCATGACAGGAGAGGGTTCTTAGCCCAGAATGGGGTGATGCAGCTGGGTCCAAGGATGAACGTGAAAAGAAGCAGTATCCTAGCCACTAAGGAAACATTAAGCTTTTATGACCCAAATATTTACAGATGCTTTGTTAGTCTTCGCAAGCCAGTTATTCTGCCTAAAATTTATAAGCAATCGAGGACAACTTTATGAAGTTGTGTTGCTGTTGCTAATAACCAGGGTTCACAGAGAATACTAAAATACTTTGTTCTGTTATGCTGCCACTGCCAAACCTAGATTAATGATAGAAAGTTTTGAAGGCTTATAGTGGTCAATAATGTGCATCTGTCAGAAATGACATAGTAAAAACGATGTTTGACTTTATGTAGTCTTTTTTTATATAAAGATTACTTGTATAGTACAGCTATTTGTGAACGATAATTTCAAGAGCTTTGTTGCCTGGGTCTGTAAAATAGCAGCTTCTGCAACTAAAATGTGTATGAGACTCCTTTCCAAGTACTCAGTTTGAAAATGCATGTCCCTCAATTTACAGGAGAAACAACCTGTGGCACGTAGAATGTCACAATTTGAGGTACCAAAGCACTGTATTACCAACACAAGTTTTGAACCACACTGTAATTATCTGATAGTAATTTTTAAGTTAATCTTTTGGATTATTCTGATCATATATGATGTGAACAAATACTGTAGCTCTGTCACTAAATTGGAGTGCATAGCTTGCTCCATACAGAAAATTGAAAATCTCATTAGCCTAGCAGTGAGGGGTCCTCTGTCCATTTCCCTACTTCAGCTTCCCTTCCCACTCCATCATCACCCCACCTTCTCTTTAAGAGAGCAGTTAACAGGATGGCCATGCTGAGTGAAACTGAGTAAATCTAGAAAATAGGTCTTTGTCTCTAACCCTGGTAAAGTATTTGTCTTAATTCAGCATTTCCTTTAGGACCAGGAAGTGCTTTTTAGCTTGGGAGTAGTGCTGCACAAACTTGATTTTGCCGTTTCCAGCATTAACTTTGGTCTGGGAAGACATGAGCTGAGAGCACACTGAACTCTACCACATTTTAAACCTGATCTGGGTCTCAGCACAGGCCCTCAGCTCTGGTAATATGCTGAAAAGAGCGTGAGACACATGGACACCGCGTCCCTTGGGGCAGAGTGTGTCTGGGTCTTTCATGACTGGTGCCAAGATAGAATATTAAGCCAGCTGGACCTTGGTGTGGTGCAGAATAGCCCAAATGGTTGTGTAAGACATGCGTGCCTTTTTTATCCAGGTGGTATTTCTTTTGGTTATGATGTTTCAGCTGTCCATTATCACAGACACTGAAGGACATACAACATTTTAGCATTTGCCCTATTTTTCTTGTGTTAGCTTTTCTTTTTCATTACATTAACTTTAGTTGTACGGGATTATTTTTCCAGAGTATCAGTCATTCAGAAAAGATCTTGGTAATTATCTCCTGCTTTTGAATATAATCTCTGATAATTATTCATTCTTATTTTATAGCTTTATCTCTCATATGCAGCTTGAACTTGTCTGCATGCTTGAGGATTTAAAAATCTTTCCATGCAACTTAAAATTGTTCCCCTGTAATGTTGGGGAGGTGTTTGGTGCAAGCTGATTAACATGTTGTGGAGTCCTGTTCCAGCTTTGATACTGTGGTGTTTGTGGATTAACAAGTTTTGCATTTTGTACTAATTTTAATAAATATGAAAACACTTTCAGTATTATATTTGCAAAGTGGAAGCAAATGCATACCTGTCATTTTCTTATTAATTTTGAGAACTCTTTGTTGTGGCTTGTATAGCTCTTGTAAGAGTAGCATTTGTCTGGCTGACACATCTTTAAATGTTGTGCTTCCTTGTGGGGAGAATCTTTAAAATCTCTTTGGTAACAATGTCAGTCTTTAACACATATTATGGGATTTGCACTAAAACTTAAAAGGAGCAGGAAAGTTTGTTTCTAGTTGTCTCTGTACCTGTGTGCCTACAAAGGTTAGAAGTGAAGGACCTCATTCAGAAGAGATACTGTACTGAGTAAGGCCATATTGCACGTGTTACAGACTTCTGTATGGCTTTGGCTGTCTGGGAAGTTTATATAAAGTCAAATGTGCTGCAAGAAATATAAAGCAAGGTTCTGTTTTGTTTTGCTCAATGCTAAATGTTTCCTCCATTAAACAAGGAAATGGGTGTTAAAAAAGGTGCAGCTTTTAATGTGTGCTTTCAGGATTTGTTCCATTTGGGGAAAACTATGTAACCAATGGAGAAAGTGGTGAAGTTACAAATGCTTCTGAGCAACCTGAAAAGCTTTCATGCAGAGCCTACCAGATACCAACAGTAGGGTAATGTGGGAACCATCAGGGTAAAGGAATAATCTGCCACAATGAGGTTATATACTGTAAATACATGAAGAAAAATGAATACCTTTCTGACAATTGAAACCACTTTTACTTCCCATTTGTGCCACAAGTTAAAACCAATCTCCTTTGGTAGTATTGCTCTAAATACATTGCTGTAGATTTGCCTATAAACTCTATTTGCAGTTCAGCAGAGCTTCTTGAATTGATTTGTCATCCATGTGAAAGTGAGTTTGTTGAAATGGTTCTTATATGGACGTTAAGTACCTTTTTGTGGTTTTGACACTCGCTATAAAATATTTTGGTAGAAATTCTGATCATGTTACTGATGTTATACCAACATGCATTTATTTTGTATTAATGCTGGTATCTAAGGCAAGAAAGAGGAATAGCTGACATTTTTTAGGCCAAACTAAGTTGTCTCCTATTTACTTGCTGTATTTTATCTTAGGGCTAGTTTAATGTGGCTGACTGCGGTGCCATGGGAATAGATTGAGGGGCTAAAAGCTTTTATGCAATCATGTGTTTTTTGAAGTCTAATAGTACGTATTAGCAATGAATGTAAACAACCTGCCTGTGCTGATGCAATGTAATGTGGTATCTTTTCTCCCACAGTGGATGTAAAATTACTTAAAACCTTGAATGAAGATAGTAGTAATCTGCAAATGATCAGTGAGAGTGGTTTTTTACGGTAATCAAGCAGAATTCAGTGTAGAGCTCTTCCAAAATATCCTTCCTATACGTGCAGGAGTACTACTGCAACAGTTAGTAGAGTAAGTTTAAAAAGTGGGTTTTGATAATGGCGCATTTAGTAAACTGTGTTCTGCTTCAGCCTTTAACCATGCTGATTTGTTTATGAAGGTAAAGCTGCTATTTTTCTCTACCTGTAAATAGTTGCCCAGGACAACATGAACTGTTTAATTCTGTTTGTCCAATGAGCCTTCAAATCAAAGACATTAATTGTAGTTTTGTTTTGACTTTTTGAAAAGTCGCTTTTAAACAGATGAGCAGAATATGTACACTTTGCTCATCAGAAAGGCGTTTGACCTGAAAAACTGTGCTTGTTGAGATGGGTGACTGGACTTTCGTATTATGTTTTCTGTGGTCTGTTCTATTGGGTTAATGTCAGATGTTGCTTATTTCACTTCCCGACTTACAGAAGGACTCTTAAATTCTTGTTAAAGGACATTTCTAGGTTTTGTGGGAGTGTTTTTTGTTTGTTTTTTTTTTTTAACTCTGTAGGGCCTTGGACTATTAACATGTAGTCCTTCAGATCTGCTTAATATTCAGTTTACTGCTTGACCACATAACTGCAGTTTTATTATTTAGAATCATAGAATATCTCAGGCTGGAAGGGACTCATAAGGATCATCAAGTCCAACTCCCTGATCCTTGCAGGACTGCATAAAACTAAACCATATGATTAAGAGCATCATCCAGGTGTTCCCTGAACTCGGACAGGCTTGGTGCTGTTAACTACTTCCCTGGGGAGCCTGTTCCAGTGACTGACCGCCCTCTTAGTGAAGAACCTTTTCCTAATGTCCAGCCTGAACTTCCCCTGATGCAGGTTGTCCCCTTTTAGCTTATAATGGAATTAATTTTGGAAATTATTGAGCAGAAATAGTGTGCAGGTGTTGAGACTCAGTATCATTAAATTAAGACCTTGTTGTTGTATGGCTTCTGTTTTTTCTTTTTTTTTTCCCCTGACTGTTGGACAAAGCTGTTGAATACACACAGTGGTCCCTAGGAGCTGGGCCCAGACATCCCCTTGTTATGTCTCTTACATTTGTTACCCTATGTTCTGTTATTTTTGTGCGTGCTTCCATCTTAAATGCTACCCAATAGACAGTTGAGGTCACAGGTTAAAATAACATGGTTAGTTTTTTTCTTTTCTGCACAGCTAATGATCAGTACAATTGTTTTGAGTATTCTTGTTTATAATTTTTACTGGCATCTAATCACCCATGTTTTTCTTTCTATTAGAATAATCTCAAACTTCTGTTACTGGATGTTACTGTTTAGCTGATCTGAAAAGCTTCCCTTTCCCCTCCCCGCTCGCACTTCTGTTTTTAATTTTAGCTGAAACAGTTACTAAAATCTTTCCATGTAGGTGGAGCTCAAGGCACTCCTGGGCAAGCTGAAGGCAGCCTTAGTGCTATATGATAGTTGTTACTCTGGCCAGAGCAGAGTCCCGCACAGTGTTGCCTCCTGGTTTGTGCATGAATTATGACTATGGAGGAGCTGCTTCTGCTGAGACTTGCTTAGTGGGGCAGTGCTGGGGACCTTGAGGGGAAGGAGTTAAAGCGAACTGCTTGGGTATCCACTGTAACCTGCTCAGTCCGAGAAGCATGTCACAAAACTTACTGCTGTTGGTTTCCATAGGAAGGGCTTTTCAGACTTTTTGAAAGCTAATCTGTGTTCTTTGAAATCTGGAGTAAACAAATCCATTGCCTCTGAGCAGCAGAGATGCTGTCTGTGATCTTCTAGAGCTGTAGTATAATCAGCTTAGGTCTAAATTAATCTTATGCTTTTAACTATCAGAGCATTAACTATGGCTTCAGCTCTCAATTTCTGATGCTGTTTATGGTTAGAACTCAGTAAAACCAGTAAAAAGATGTTTTAGGTGGTGACTTACTTTGCTGGTTGGTTTCCTTTCATGATCGAAGTTCCTTTCTGTTCATATGACCTAGTATAGTCCTGAGGAAAGTGATTCAGCCTGAGCATAGAAATCTAGATTATAAGAAAAAAGGACTCCTCTGTTTAAGTGTTACTGAATAGGGCTGTGGGTCTTGGGGTTGCTTAGAGCTGATAATGCACTACTAATAATGTTGAATGGAAAAGCCCTTTTGACCTTTTCTTGTCTTACTGTTTTTATTACGCAAGTGTATGAGTATTGCTGCAAACTTCCTGGGACAGGGTATGGTTTTGTTTCTGTTACGCTGATATTGAGTGAGAACTCTGTCTTAAACTCTGCCATACTCCTAAGAAATTATATCATTTGTGTAGCTTAGATAAAAAAGCTGTTGAATCACTTGGTTGGTATTCAGCAATACTTTACAGCTGGCTGTTAACGCCATAACATCAAAGGAAGCATCAACTGTAGAAAAAGAGCAATGCTAAGTAGTCATAGGGAAGTTAAACATGCAATGGATAGCAAACGGCAATATCATTTAATGTTGTAAAAGTATCCAGTATCTCTTCCTAGCTTAGGAATACCTAAGTACTTTTTTGAGGAGTGACAGCCTGAATGCTAGAGAATTCTTCAAAATTCTGCTCATGTTATATACCTGGTACTAAATCACTTCAGGATTTAGATTTATTAAGGTTCAAAAGAGATAGAGGAGATAATATGCTACCAGAAATAGTAAGTTCAGTGTTTGAATAATTGACTATTAGACGCGGGACTTGCTTCAGTAATTCTTGCAGGCTTTTTAAATTTTTTTTTTTTTTTTTTTTTTTTTTTTTTCAGTAAAACAAGAAGTTGTATAGTCTGGACTAAAATATCACAGTTCTACTCCTCCATCCCACTGCCAGAAAAACACCCTCACAAAGAAACGAACAAACCCACCACAAATTAAAAAAACAAAAAGTCCCATCTCTGTTTTCCTAAAAGTCTTTATTTCATGTTAGCCCACATTTAATATTCTCATGTGCTTCAAGAAGTGAAAGAGATTATTTGTAAATATTTAAAGTAACTTTCTGATTTGGTTAAAAAAAATCCCAAAACTTATACTTAGTCTTCAGTTTGGAGCTTGTTTTTCCTATGTAAAGCTTTGACAAGATACAAAAATGAGGATTATGATCATTTTACTGTTTCCACTAAGCCAAGGTAATGGTTCATTGTGGAAAACATACCTGTAAGTGGATGAAACCTAAATTTTCATGCTGAGTATTTGTCTTGTATATGTCTGAATATCCTCTTATGCGATACAGGCTTCTCCATTATCTGTGGTTTTCCCTCTTTTTTTTTTTTTTTTTTTTTTTTGATAAAATGGGTTTATGTTTATAACCTTGTCCCCTTTTTGTTAATCTGTAGTGCAGTATCTAAACTTCCTTGAAATGTTTTCTTCCAAGTAAACCTCATGGCTCTTTGCTACATTTCTTTTAAAGCCAGATCTTCAGACTAAGCTTTACAGAAACTGAAACAGTGCTTTGTGGACCTCACTTGGAGTATGCCAAGTAATTAGTTGTGCTCCTAACTTAGCACGTGGAACTGAGAGTGCTGCTCAATGTTTGGATGTGTGGTATGAAGAGCTGTATGCCAGTATAGATGTGTATAATATGAGTTATAGTGGCATAAATGAATTTTAATCTGTGAATAAAGGACAGAAAGCATAATGTATGCTTTTGGTACATGTTTAACACAGGTGGAGAACTACTAAGAAAGCTTTCAGGTCAGATCACCCTTTCTGTCATTAAATTATAAACCTAAAACACAGGTTTGAGTGTAGCAAGTAATACGAGTTACTGTAAGACAACATTGAGAAATTATATAGGATAGGGAAAGGCTTAATATAACTCATAGAATTTTAAGATGCAGTTTAGCTTTTGAAGGTTAAATAAAAATGAATGAAGAAGAAAGATTTGAGCTGAAGCTTTCCTCAGCCAGAAGTCAAAAAGGTGGTTTTATAGTAAGCAACCAGCAGATATGCTTTCTTATGAAGAACTACTGTAATTTTGCAGTAGTGATAGACTACCTTTGCATAAACTTAATCTAATGTTTGATAGTGATACAGATATAGCAGAATCTTTTTTAGAACCACTGATGTTAACATTGAAGTTTGCATCTGTTTAGCATTGAACTATGGGTTCATCTGCAGATGCCCTGAAACTTCCTCTGAAACATGATCTTAGCTATGATTTATTTTTTATAGCTTAGCCATCTGTTATTGTTACTAAAGTAAAAATCAAGTTTTACTGCTAAGCATTTCTTAGCGTTCTTTTTTTATTACCCACAAGATGTGGGATATATTTGACTTGTGGTTCTGTTTTGGACTGGGCTTGTTTTTATGTTTTAATTTGTGCTTGTAAGTAACCAGTTTTTGGAGTGGTTTCCTCAAACTTAATCTCAAGTTTGCAACTGAAGCAAGAGAGCAGGAGTGTCTAAAAATTGCTAGAGCACTGTAGTCTTTCAGCTAGGTTCTGTTCAGCAATATGCAAAGGGCAATTAAGATTCATGGACTGAGAACATCTGTGCCGTAGTCCACCTCTGGTTCGCACAGAGTTCAAGTTGGTGACGCTTACCAAGGGAAATCCTAGTGCAAGCTTGAACTTCAAACAAGCAATTTAAACATTTGCTCTGTGAAACCAGCAGAGTGGATTGTTTTGAAGATGACTAGTAAAGCCTGGGTGCCTAATACATCACATGGAGTACATGAATCCTGTGCAAGCTTTCTTTAGTAAGTGTTGTAAGCTTTATGCAGTAATTCTTTCTGAAGTTTACTGACAAGCTGAGGTACTGATCAAGTACACAGAAAGTAATTTAGATTCTTATTGCAAAGTTGTTGTCAATTCTTTCATACTACTCAATGTTTTCCATTCTTAATAGGCAGGAAAACCTGAGTGTTGGAAAGCCTGCAAAATCACCATTCCTGTAGCAAATCTTGACTAACAGTTGCTGACAAGTTTATGCTTGTGTGAAGAGGCTTCTTAATTCAGTCGGGGTTAGGCAGAAGATGTTGGTTTCATACTGAAAGTTAATGGTTAGCTTTTCTCTTCTGAAATCTGTTTTCATGTATTGCTGAGTTAAGCAGCATCAGTTCAATATGAGGTGGATGCCCAAAACGCAGGGCTTATTCAGTGGTAAGGCAGTGTATTGTGTTTGTGTGGCAAGGTTTTGGTAGCGGAGTCAGGGTTACAGAGGTGGCTTCTGTGAAAAGCTTCTGGAAGCTTCCCCTATGTCTGACAGACCCAATGCCAGCCGGCTCTAAGACAGACCCACCGCCGGCCAAGGCTGATCCCATCAGCGATGGTGGTAGCACCTCTGGGATACCAGATTTAAGAAGGGGAAAAAAAGTTGCAGCGGGCACAGAAACGGCAGCTGGAGAGAGTAAGAACATGTAAGAGAAACAGCCTTGCAGACCCCCAGGTCAGTGAAGAAGGAGGGGGAGGAGACGCCCCAGGCGCCGGAGCAGAGATTCCCCTGCAGCCCGTGGGGAAGACCCTGGTGAGGCAGACACACGCTGGACCAGTTCATGAAGAACTGCAGCCTCTGGGAAGGGCCCATGTTGGAGAAGTTAATGAAGGACTGTCTCCCGTGGAAGCGACCCCACACTGGAGCAGGGGACAAGTGAGGAGTTCTGCCCCTGAGGAGGAAGGAGCAGCAGAGACAACATGTGATGAACTGACCGCAACCCCCATTCCCTGTCCCCCTGCGCCGCTGGTGAAGGGTAGGTAGAGAATCTGGGAATGAAGCTGTGCCTGGGAAGAAGGGACAGGTGGGGGCAAGGTGTTTTGAAATTTGGTTTTATTTCTCATTCCCTTATTCTGGTTGATTGGCAATAAATTAAGTTAGTTTTCCCCAAGTCGAGCGTGCTTTGCCCATGATGGTAATTGGTTGAGTGATCTCTCCCTGTCCTTATCTCAATCCAGGAGCCTTTTGGTTATATTTTCTCTCCCCTGTCCAGTTGAGGTGGGTTGGGTATGATAGAGCAGCTTTGGTGGGCACCTGGCCTCCAGCCAGGGTCAACCCACCACAGCCAGTTACTAATTTTTTTTTTCAAGTTTTGTTATCCACAATGATACTAAGTTTACTTAGTGCATCTTTTATATTTGGGTACCATTTGACTTGTGTCAACTACAGGCTTTTCCTCTGACAAACTCAATGATGCTTGGTTTTGTTTTCTTCTGAAAATGAATAGCTGCAGTTTAGATGATTCACCGTCCCTCTCCAATGGCTGTAGACATTTTTCTGCACGTGGTCTCCAACTGTTGTGACAATTCTTTGAATTCCTGTTGTAGTTGGTCTGAGATGTTAGTGTAAGCTTTGGCCTTCTCCTGCTGTGGTGAAGTTAGGCTGCAAGTCAAGGGGGGGTTGTGTAATAGAGATTCCTAGGATGGGATGCATTAATCTTTCTGCTGTTTGACTCCATAAAATGGTATTAAAAAAAGGCTAAACAAAATCTCTGAGCTGTTAACCCATTGAATAGAGCTGCTTCTCTCTAGCATAATGTTAAATACTTGGCTGCCTCAATCACAAGCAATTGAAAAAATGCTTGGTTCTGTAGTATTCAATTTTCACTAGCTATTAAATTATATACTATACATGTCTCATCTTGTGCCTGTTGATACTCTTTCTATATTAATCTGCAGATCCAAACCTTAATAATGAGTCAGAAGGAAGCTCAGATGTTTTGCAGATCTTCTGTACTAACGGGGAGAACCCAAGTAATGCACTCTGAACCTGACGAGGCGATTGTTCATTTAGATACTCTTGGGTCTGAATCAGGGTGCATGTGGAAGTGCAAAAATTGTGTAAAGAATCTATCACACCATTAATTTCACATCTGGCCCTTTTAATGAATGTTGACTGATTATTGCCCGCTGACTGCTAGAGATCTGCAAGTCAATTTCTTACCCGTTTAGGCAGTGCTTTATTATATTGCATAGTGCTAACCTCTAAATTTAAAATATTGTATGATGTGAAGTCACACTGTACAAAAATCAAATATCTGTCAGCTTGCCAGTATAAACCAAGCTGTGATAGCATGATCTGAACTGTTCCGCATGAAGGCGTGCTCATCGGTACTAAAAGACAGGAATCCAGTTAATGGACTCCTGTGCTAACATCTCTTTGCCTGTTATTGATGATAGTCCAACTGACCTATAATTCTCAGCTTTCCTGGTTGCTTCCCTTTTGCCTAATGGCTCTACTAGGCCATTCAGTCATTCATTGAAGCCTTGAGGACAAGCTACCTGAACATCGGCACGCTTTTGTTGCAGGTAGTAAGTGTTTGTGATTATAAGTGCAGTATTCTGTCTGGAAAGATGTAGAGAGCTGAGCAATTCTAGGGTTTTTTTTCTAATAATTTTATCAATTGGAAATTTAGATATTTCTGTTTAGTAATGAACTAGTAGTGTTAGGAAACATTTTTTAAAAAGTCTATAGTCTTGCTGTTATAGTGGGGTGGTTTTCCTCTATTACTTTCATATTTGTTTCTATAGTCTGGTCATTCTAATGAATTAGGACTACTTTTGTTTTCAGCTCATTGAATTAAGTTGGGCTCTCACCCAAAATCATCTTAGCCAAAGCTCTTGACTAATCCCCCCCCAAAATAATCTATTTTTAGGTAGAATTTTTTAGTGTTCTTAAATGTTTTGTCCTATTTGATTTTCCTTTCACTTTTTTCAGGAAATTAGCTATTTGAAGTAATGTTGGGTCTAACTTTGGTTTTGGTTTCTCTATTTGCAGTATCAGTTATGTTCATCCCTGACCTGCAGGGCACCAATGTTTTCCAGTCAGTATTTGATGTTTGTTGCTTTGTCTCAAAGCACGATTTGAGCGGTGTGCAGTCATGAGGATGGAAAAAATTCCATATTTAAAATATGCCTAGTGAGAGCACATGAGTTTTAGGGAAGTTGCAGCAGCTTTTACAAAGATAGTGCTCTTAACCATCTTTTTGTCCTGTGAAGTAATTGTCCTGAAGAACTAGCTAGCTGTTGCTTACTACTGAGAGAGTAAAGGGAAGTTGACGCCAATTGGCAAAGGAAAAAGCAGATGCTACTCAAACTTACGGAAGTCCTAGTCAAGGGAGAAGCCTCTTTGAGAGAGATGCATACACAGGAAAGAATGGAGCAGTAAATTTCTACACCTGTAACAGTGTCTGACAGTTGTCCTTCCGCTTATGTTTAGTTCTGCGGGCTGTGAAGGGTCATTCTCACTAGGGTCTCCACTCTGCTTCTTGCCTTTGGTGTTATAGATCTTCAGAGCCTTCCCGAGCTAACATTACACTATTATTTCCTGTGAAGCTCAAGCTCTATGAGATACTGTAGTACTCCGTATCTTCTCCTTTAAACTGTACTATCAAAAGTACTGTTTCACCAGCCTTAAGATGGTGGTTAATAATGTGTGTAACAGACTGAAGCTGTCCAAGAATGCTCGTTTTCTTTGTTAAGCAAATGGTTTTCAGTGGTGACTTGAAAATGCCTTCTCTGGAGGTCAGTATGCAGGCCATGAATTTTTTTCAAGAGCCAATTTGTGTGGTTGAATTAAGAATCTTGTGTTACACTCTTTCTTTTCAAAGCAAAATGAAATGCAAGTGGAACAATTTGTCACTGGTATTTTATTGCAGCTTTGACTCTTTACTAATTCAATTTATTAGGGGTATGTGTTCTTAGGGATTATCTAACACCAGCAGCCTTTTTCCCTAGAAGCAGGTTTGTTGCCAAATAATTGTGTTCCCTGTTTATTTATATGCCTAGAGATAAAACACAGTTCTGCATTTTCAAAAGTCACAGTGGCATATAGATCCAGGACTACATTGATAAAGTAAATCCAGAAAAATAGTACAATGTCTGGAACAGATGCATGTTTGCTTTTACAAGGTCATGTAGCATTACATTTAAGACTTTCGGTGCAAAAGAATGAATTTTCATAATCTCTTTTTCTTTTAAAACAGACTGGAGGCCAAGAACAGAGTGCAGCACTGGCTGTAGGTAAGAATTGAAACTTAACCTGCTTGAAAACTCTCCTGACATATAAGAAGCAAAAATTATAATATGTTAAAGGACAGAAAATGGGACTGTACTGAATATGAGCAATTTTCTCTTCAAGAACTTGTTTTTCCCTATTTCCTTCTACAACTTTTGAAATCTGTAGTGTTCACTAGAAAGTCTTGATCTATAACATAATTTATGCCTCTCTGGTTAAAAATTCTAAACCAGGTGGCAAGTGTGTTTTTTTGCTTGCATGGTACCTCACCACGCAGCCTGGTAATGCTTTTGAAAACTCTTCACTGTAGCGATGTGAAGAAGTACCATTGTTTCAATAAAGGCATTTGTACTGTGCACAGAGTATAGTAGTTTGGCCACATCTAAGAACGTACCCTGGAAGATTGTGCTTAAACTCCTTGGAAGATCTGAATGAAGACATGTTTTGGTGTTTTTTCTTTCTCAGTCTCTTCAGTAAAGTTACTGTGTAACTTTACTTCTTTTCTGAACCAGATGCCTTATGCTAGAAACCAGTATTCTGAACTGG